>NC_134586.1:21510000-21810000 GCF_037038515.1 Microtus pennsylvanicus
CAGCCTGGTCTACAAAGGGAGTTCCAGGACAGGCTCCAAAGCTACAATACAAAGAAACCCTGTCTCGAAAAACCAAACAAAAACAAAAACACCCCCCCCAAACAACAACAAAAATAAACCTGCACATATTTATGGGGTGACAGCGCTGTCTTCATTCACTGGAATGACAGACCATGACAGTCAGTCTGAAATGTGTATTTCTTTGCATCAATTACTTTAGAGTCTACACATTCCGGTGAGTCTTCAATAAGTTTTAGTTTAGATTCATAAATGATTTAATTTAAAAGCCGTGAAGAGCTTGCCATGCAAACATGAGTGCCTGACTTTGGTCTCTAGCACCGCCTATGGGAAAAACCAACTGTAGAGGCTTGAATCCCAGTGCTGGGAGGGGGCATGTAGACAGGAAGCTCCTGGGACTTGTTAGTATCCAGTCTAGGTGAACCAGGAAGCTTCAAGCTCCCTGTTCCAATAAACAGAGGGACGGGAGTGGCAGTCTATGCTCTATTCCAGCACTCCAGAAGCTGAGGCGGGTGGATCTCTGTAAATTTGAGGCCACTGTTTTTATATATATATATATATATATATATATTTTTTTTTTGGTTTTTCGAGACAGGGTTTCTCTGTGGTTTTGGAGCCTGTCCTGGAACTAGCTCTTGTAGACCAGGCTGGTCTCGAACTCACAGAGATCCGCCTGCCTCTGCCTCCCAAGAGCTGGGATTAAAGGCGTGCGCCACCACCGCCCGGCTTTATATTTTTTTTTTAAAAAAATGCTTCAAGATCCCCGGCTGCAGTAGGCAGCAGAAATGCTGTAGGTCCCAAATGGTGGTAGCGGGCCACATGGCAGCAGACAGCAGGCCCTGGGAGCAGCCAGTCCCAGGCAGAGACGGCTGCTGGTCCCCTGAGCAGTGGCTGGTCCCAGGCAGGGAGACACGTGGCGGGTGGGCAGGAGACAGAGACATGGATAGACACGACATGCAGGGTGAGGCTCAATATTTATTCAGGGGGTTATGAAGGGGGAAGGGAGAAGGGAGGCAGAGAGAGAGAGAGAAAAGGAGAAAGAGACAGAGAAGGGGGGAAGCATAGAAGTGGGGAGAGAGGCAGAAGCAAAGCTGCCTCTCCAAGAGGAAAATGGGAAAGAGAGCGAGCTCAGGCTGGAAGCTGAAGAACAGCCTGCCTCAGTGGATGGGGGAGGGAGCGGGCGTGGCTTGTCTCTTAAAGAGACAGAAAACCATAACAACTGTAATATACAGAGTGAGTTCCAGGAGAGCCAGAGCTACGCAGAGAAACCCTGTTTCAAAAAACAAAAAAAATTATAAACAAACAAACAAACTTGTTGGGGAAAAGAAAGGGTTAAAATCACTAGCTAGCTCGCGGGACCCAAAAATGGTGAAGTATTACAAACATACTGGATCTTTCCCTCACAGGATCTGCTAGAGTTAGTTCCCTGCAGTTCAGCCTGGCACTTAAAGGCCTCAGGGTGATCCACAGGGAATGAAGACTGAGGGCCTGAATTTATCCCATGCCAACTGTTAGGTTGGGAACATAGGTCCCAGCACCCAGGCCTGGTCTGGACTTCAAATCCCAGCAGGCCGGGGTCAGGACCACTTCCCCAGGGTACTTAAGTGATCCCCCAAAAGAAGAACACATGGTCTCCCTTTCTTCCTCCCAGGGGTCACATCCTGCGGCTTTCTGGTTTCCCCTTGGGGCCACCCGAGAGCACAGATCTCCCATTAAACCTGAATATTTCTTAATTTGGCTTGGTTGGGAATTTTTGCACCATCACAGAGCTCACTTAGGAAATATTCCTAACATTTGGAGGTTCCCGCGAGCTAGGGCAGGTCCTTTCCACGTGGCAGGCCTCGTGTTGAAAGGCCTCTAGCCTGCAGTTCGAGCTCTCTACGCCATGCTTAAAACTGGCTTCTGGGCTGCAGGGGCTGCCTCTTGGTGAGTCCCTTTTCTTGTCTATGCTATAGGGTTTTGGGGGACCCATTTGTACTTATTTTTGTCGTTTTCGGATTTCCATTGAAGTCATGAGCTCACGCTGGGAATTCGAATCAGGTTGCAGTCAATCCTGCGGGATCGGGGTTGGCTGAGGGGAGAGCTGTGTGTACCGGGACACTGGGCATTCAATCTCCGCGACCCCTTTGGACCTAAGAGCCACTTTGGAGGACGCTCTGAAATGGACTTAGGCCACGTGGTTGGGCATAGACTCTAAAATGGGCACTTGCTGTTCAAAGCCAGGTCTGTTTTTGCCCCTGTAAGCCTCTTACAGAAATCTTTTAAATTGAGCCTGCCTGATACAAATGAACAAAACTTACATATATATGTTTTTTTTGTCCATGGTTTTTTTGGTCTCTGTGCTCTCGCCCCTCCCCCCCCACCTAGCCAGTCTCATAGCACCTAGCTGCCTGAGGCACTGGCCCCTCCCCCACTCCTTCAAGCCCACACTCCCAACCCCTCCTGTGGAGCAACATTCTTTCCCTCCCCTCCCCTTCCCAATTCGGATGTTCAAGGTCAACTTCCACCCCCACCCCCCCACTCATGGATTCCCTCTGTGCACTGGGCTAGTCCCTCCCCTGCTCCCTGTTCTGTTCCAAATCTCTCTCAAGTAAAAAACAAAAAGGGGGGGGGCTAGCTTTCTTTTCTGCTAATCATTCTGCTTCCTCAGTCAGTACCAGATATTAGAAAAGAGTTTTTTAAAAAAAAAAAAATTGAGGATGAGCCGGGCGGTGGTAGCGCACGCCTTTAATCCTTGGGAGGCGGGGGAGGCCGAGGCGGGCGGAACTCTGTGAGTTCAAGACCAGCCTGGTCTACAAGAGCTAGTTCCAGGACAGACTCCAAAACCACAGAGAAACCCTGTCTCAAAAAAAATCAAAAAAAAAAAATTGAGGATGGTCCCCAAACTCCTATACGGGAATTGGTGAAAATGGCCTTTAAAGTTTTTAATGCCCGAAAAAATCAGCTGAGTCTTCCCCACAGACAAAGCTACAACAATCTACAGGCCCAGGCCTTAGCAGCTGTCCTAAGGTCACAGGAAGGGGGACAAGGGAAGTCAATCACAGGGCTCTATCAAGTGTGGCCTAAATGGTCACATGGCACCATATTGCACTACACCTGCTCCGAGGTTGTGCCTTATCTACCAGCAACCTGGACACTGGAAATCACAATGCCCCTGTGCGGGCTTGTCCTCTATGCCAAGCCACGGAGGTCCGGCCTCATCACCATCGGCAAGTGAAACTGTGCCAGCCTTCAAACATCTCAGCCTTGCAGAAGATTGACGCTGCCCAAACGTGGTATATCCCGTAACCCTCTCCTAGCCTAGGGTCGTGCTACAAGTGGCTGGTAAGTCCATTACTTTTCACTCGGGCCTTAAGTTTCCCTCACCAATTTCAGTTATAGGGGTAGACGGGACCTGTTCCTTCCCACTTAAAACTCTGCCACTGTCCTACATTCTTGTAGGACAATTTTTCTCTCATTCTTTCTTAGCGATACGGGCTTGCCCAGCACATTTACTGGGTGGAGATATCCTTAGCCGCTTCCCCAAAGCTTTGTTCCTCTTCTTGGAGCCCCTTTTAACCCCGCCCATCTCCAAGATTCTATTTTACAGGTTCACTCCTCCTGCCAGATGTGTGCCCAGGCCAACCCACAAGGAGCTCTCCATATACACCAGCTTCGTAGACACCAACCAGGCAAAGATTGACAGGTTAATTTCACCCATATGCCTACTCATAGAAAACTTCGTTATCTCTTAACACTTGTGGATGCTTTTACAGGATGGATAGAAGCGTTTCCAGTCTCCAGGGAAACAGCAGATGCGGTGGCTCAGGGTCATGGAGCTCGTGTCAGAAGCTCTCAACATCACCCGGACAATGGGACTCATCAAACAACTAAGCAAGCTCTTCACTGAACTCAGGTTATCTTGGCCCTCGCCTCAGGGCCACCCCACATTCCCCTATGGGCCTGAGCCCTTTTGAGTTGCTTTATGGCAAGCCCCTTTTACCATCACCTCCAGTTCAAACTCCTGCACTGGCCGGGTACCTACCCTACCTTTCCCTTTTAAGGTCCCTTCTCCGTTCACACGCTGATAGCTGTCTCCCTGCCCCCACATCAGTGGACCCTAGTGCCCCTAAACCTGCCCCACTCTCCCCAGGGGACAGAGTACTCCTCAAACAGTTAACTCCTAGGTCTCTTGAACCTCGAAGGACAGGACCTCACACAGTAATCCTCACCACACCCTCGGCTGCCAAGCTCTTGGGACACCCATGCTGGTACCATCTCTCCAGGATCAAGCGGGCATCTACTCAAGACACTTGGTCTGTCCAGCACACAGGACCTTCCACCCTCCGGTTTTCCAGGATGCCGCAATGAAGGGCCTACCTGCTCCTCATTCTGGCACACTCATCTTTAGCGACAACAACTTTTTTTTCCTAGACACCTGCCTTCTTATCTTCCCCAAGGAACAGCTGCCTGCCTTCTCCAGGATGACAGTTCATGGGATGCCTTTCCAGCCACACCTCTTGCTAAACGTGGACACCTGGCTCTCCCCTTCCCCATGCCATCCCGTGCCCGCAGTAAGTAGCCAGATTTGAGTCTACGCCCTTTGTTCCCAAAGAGAGCCTAAGTGTTTGTCATAATTACCATTCCAATTTTCTGTCACCCCTATAGCCAAAGAGTCTGGAATGTTAGGTTGGGAGCATAGGTCCCAGCACCCAGGCCTGGTCTGGACTTCAAATCCCAGCAGGCCAGGTCCTGACACTCAAAAGTACCCCCAGGGTACTTAAGTGGTCCCCCCCCTAAAAGAAGAGCATGTGGTCTCTCTTTCTTCCTCCCAGGGGTTGCGTCCTGTGGCTTCCTGGTTTTCCCCTCAGGGATACCTGAGAGCGCAGATCTCCCATTAAACCTGGATATTTCTTAATTTGGCTTGTTTTGAGTTGGCTTGGTTGGGAATTTTTGCATTGTCAGAGAGCTCGCTTAGGAAATATTTCTAACACCAACTACCATTGTGCATTGTGAGCCTAAACAAACTGCCTTAGCTCCTTGTGAGCTTACATTTTTCATCCCTGTACCAAGAACTAGGAAGCCTACCTGTCCTGTCTTCCACCCAAGTGCCACAAGATCAAAGACAATGATGCATGGGGTGCAGTTTTGAATCAGTCTCTATCTAAAATATAATTGGGGGATCACCCCAATACATGGTCTGTCAAACGTAAGGATTTAGCTAAGAATGCAAAAAGACAACAAAATCCAACATTAACAATGGCCTGTGTCTTACTATAGTTAACCAGCTTGCCTAGCAAGAATAAATAGATTATTACTATTATTTATTTATTATTTGTCTCATTTAGGGTTTCTATTACAGTGAGGAAACACCACGATGAAAAAGCAAGTTGGGGAGGAAAGGGTTTATTTGTCTTACACTTCCAAATCTTAATCCATCATTGGAAGGAAGTCAGGACAGGAACTCAACAGGGCAGGAACCTGAAGGCAGGCACTGATGCAGAGGCTATGGAGAGGTGCTGCTTACTGGCTTGTCATCATGGCTTGCTTAGCCCATGGAGGCACCACCCTTATAATAGGTCAGGTCTTTCCTCATCAATCACTAACTAAGAAAATGCCATAGAGCAGTATTTTATGGAGGTATTTTCTCAATTGACGTCCCCTCCTTTCAGATAACAATAGCTTGTGTCAAGTTGACACAAAACTAGTCTTTACATTATTATTATTACCATTATTACTTTGAGGCAGCTGTCCTGGAACTCCCTGTGTAGACCAGGCTGACCTCATACTCAGAAGATTCTCCTGCCTCTGCCTCCTGAGTAATGGGGTTAAGGGTGTGTGCCACCACACTTAGCTAAAGAGACTCTGTGCCCTTCCGTTTGCCTATGAGATGGTTGAAACGAGATCCCAAGAAATTATCTCTGCAGGAATCTCCTGCTGGAGGAGGAAAAAGTCTTGAAGGCAGTCAGAAGAGGACCTTTCTCTGAGAGGAAAAAACTGTTTGAGACGCGGGGAACTGAGACAATCCTCTGGGGGTGACTGGTCTCTGCTGGATGGCTTGGTTGTGTTACTTTTTAACTTCCTTTTAGAGGGAAATTTTAGGGTCCCACAGATGGTCTGAGGTGGGGAAGTGGCTGTATTAAATAACTCCTTTTTCTGCCTTTTGCTATTTATTTGGCCCTTTCAATTGGCATATGGAAGATAGGTGGCCAAAGTCTGTTTGGGGCGTAGACTGTAACCCTCAACTCCGGTCTCCCCTTTATTCCATTTTCCTATCATTTGGCTGAGGATTATAGGCTCAGTCTCAAGGTTTTGAAGACTTTCTTTTTAATTTTTATTTTATGTGTCTAGGTGTTTCGTTTGCCTGTATGTATGTCTGTGCATAACACGAGCAGGAAGTCAGAAGGGGGCGCCGGATACCCTGGACTTGGAGTTGAGCATGCTTGATAGCCTCCATGTGGGTCTTGAGAATGGGACCGCAATTCTCTAGACCAGCAATCCGTGCTCTCAACCCGCTGAGCCACTCTTGGAGGCTTTTATACAGAATCTGTGTAGCTGCATCCGTTTGTAAGGGAAAGACTTTATTCCAGGTCACGGCAATAAAGGTCGCATTCTTTAACGTAGGGACTATTGTAAGGAGTGGTTGAATTCAACTCCTGTTACAACAGATATCAGTGGAGACTTCTGGAGGGCAAGATGGAAGAGTGACTTGATTATGGATGGGAGCAGCATGAGCGATGAACTGGCTTGGTAAGATCGGGCTCCTCAAAGCGGAAGGCAAGAAAGAGGACTGACTAAAGCTTTTGGTTAAGAAGTTGAGAGTGGCCGGGCGATGGTGGCGCACGCCTTTAATCCCAGCAGTCCGGAGGCAGAGGCAGGCGGATCTCTGTGAGTTCTGGTCTACAGAGCTAGTTCCAGGACAGGCTCCAAAGCCACAGAGAAACCCTGTCTCGAAAAACCAAAAAAAAAAAAAAAAAAAAAAAAAAAAAAAAAAAAGAAGTTGAGAGTGAAACCGGGTTTCCGGGCAGGTCTAGATCGACATACCTAGCTTGACCTTACTTGCCAGGTAAAGGATAAAGCTAACCCTAACAGGATGCAACTCCTGGTTCTGTACACCGGGAGAGAGTCATCGCCTTGGCACGCTATAATCCCTACACACCTCGCAGGCCTTCCTCAAATCAGTTGTAGGAAAAAAAAAAAAAATCAAAGCGGTCCTTATCTGCCCCTGGCGCAGGCGGCGGTCTAGAGTTGGCTGGACTCCCAGGGCGTTATCTTAGGGCGGGGCCCGCGCACCTGCCAGGCGCCAATCACAGGCCGGCGCGCAGGGGCGCAAGCGCCACACTGGCCTGGGCGGGGTTTCTTTGGGCTCAATCTCCGCTCCTATTGGTAGCCTTGTGATGACGTTAAGGCAGCTTCGGCCAATGGATATGGAGCCGGTCCGCAGGGCAGGCGGAAGTAGTGCCGGCAAGGTGGCCCCGCAGTGCCGGCGCAGAGCGATACGGGGAAACCGGGTTGTGGCTCCTGCGTCTTGGGGCTTCAGCCGAGATGCCGCGCTTCGCCTTGACCATCATCCGCCAGTGAGTAATTGCAGTCGCCGGGAGCTTCATGGCCTGGGTCTCTGCTGGTCCCTGTGTGCTCCAAGCCCAGGGGGGTGGTCCTCCATGTACTTTGCTTTGCGTCCTCTCAGGTCTACTTCCCTTCCTTTTATGGCCCACCACCCTGCGTGAGCATGGCAGGTCTTAAATGTCAGCAGCCTTCCGTTTTCACGAGGACACTAGTGTGGAGAAGCACACGATCAAGATTCCCAGCCAGAGTGAGGACACGACCCCGTCTACCGACTTCTCAGCGTGACCTTTCTGCTCCCTAGTAGATCCAGAGTTTGCAGAATTGCTGGGCCGCGCCTCATCTTTCCGATGCTGCTTGCCTTCTCCCTCACCCCACCCCCGATTCTCCTCTCATCGGGGGTACTTTTGAAATTTACTAACCTTCATAGGTTACAGTTCTGAGAAAGAAGAGAAAGCCCCAGCTCTTCTCTGTCAACTGCATCACCCTGAATATTTTTTTTAAAATCTTGACAAATTACATAGAGCAGAGTCCGACCTTAGGTCACCTATCGTTTTCCTTCTCAGCACGTGTTTGCACTGTGAAGATGGGAGGCGCCTTCGGGGTGAATAGCAGGAGAGGTTTTTCAAGGCAAAGAGAAGTTGGTTGGTGTTGGGGCTCCAGCTAGGAGCAGCTTCATAGCCTAGGCATCTGAGAAGCAGACTTAATTTAATCTTTTTGTTTTGTTTTTTTTTTTTTTTTGGTTTTTCGAGACAGAGTTTCTCTGTGGCTTTGGAGCCTGTCCTGGAACTAGCTCTGTAGACCAGGCTGGTCTCGAACTCACAGAGATCCGCCTGCCTCTGCCTCCCGACTGCTGGGATTAAAGGCATGTGCCACCATCGCCCGGCTTAATTTAATCTTTGTGACCTGTGTCTGGATAAGCAGATTGGTGACCGCAGTCTTTCTAATCTCACTGGGTTGACCGCGAGAATTAAATGGAGAAGATGGAGCACATGGCAGCAGAGAGGAAGCTAGATATCTGGGAATTAATAACTTGTTCTTCTATAAGTAAAATTTAGCTAAAATGCAGCTAATTCTCACCTGTGTAGACCAGACTTATCAGAACCGCCTTCGGGTGAGGTCTGCATTTATCAAGGGGCTGAGTGACCCTTTTGCCTTCTTATGGCTCATCGAAGTGCTTACAGCATTTGAAGCTGGTCAAACGCCTTCCTCTTTTTCAATGACGCCTTCTCCGTCCAGTTCCTTCTTTATAGGAAACTAATCTCGGGCATCATGTGAAGTGGGCTTTTAGGATTCAGTCATTTCAATGACCAACTTAGAAATCTGCTTCCCTCCTCTCTTCTGCAGCATCCTCTGTGTTCTCTAGAAAGTTCTGGGAGGGTTCTTAACTTTCTTAAGGTTAAACAGCTTTATGCCGGGCGGTGGTGGCATACGCCTTCAATCCTAGCACTCGGGAGGCAGAGGCAGGCGCATCTCTGTGAGTTCGAGACCAGCCTGGTCTACAAGAGCTAGTTCCAGGACAGGCTCCAAAACCACAGAGAAACCCTGTCTCGAAAAAAAAAAAAAAAGGTTAAACAGCGTTATTGGGAGCACTGTAGGCATTTCAGTCCCCATTGCCCTCTTTTTTTTTTTTTTTTTGGATTTTTCGAGACAGGGTTTCTCCGTAGCTTTTGGTTCCTGCCCTGGAACTAGCTCTTGTAGATCAGGCTGGCCTCGAACTCACAGAGATCCGCCTGCCTCTGCCTCCCGAGTGTTGGGATTAAAGGCGTGCGCCACCACCGCCCAGCACCATTGCCCTCTTTTCAATCTGAGAATATTTTGGACCCAGCTGGAAAGCTCTATAGGAAATCTGGGCTGGAGAAACTGCTTGGAAAATAAGGTGACCCCCATTTAGCCTCTTACTGGGAGGTACCTGTGTGAATACGGAGTTTCTTATCTTGACACCTGTGATTCACGGGTGAGTAAGGGGCATCAGACCCCAAGTCATTTGCTTAAAGTCCCGTGGCAAGTTGGCTGGGTAAGATTTGAACCAGAGCAAATTAGCCCACCGTTCTCTGCCTCTCAGTTACATTAAAGCCCAGCTAGTGTTTGATCGTCATTTGAACATCACCAGCTTCGGGGCTGCTTTTTCTCCTCCTGGTATAATTTTAAGGGGTGCTAAGAGTCGTTTTATTTGTGGGCCGTGGTGCAGCAGCCTGTAAATCCCAGCAGCAGGAGGCAGAGGAGTTCAAGGCCAGCCTGATCTGCACTGCAGTGCCAGGCCAGTGAGATCTTGTCTCCAAAGGGGGCGGGTATTCTCCTTTTGACTCAGGAAGATGGACATGTTGAAATAAAGACAGGGCTGTGATTAGCTGCCTTCGTGTCATGGCTATCCCAGCTGGCCTCTTTCTGGGGTAGCTGTGACAGCTGGAAGCCTCGAGGTTCGAGAACAGACCTGCTTTCAGATTTGACTGGTAGTCTTAAAGATAATGACTCCTGGAAGAGTTGACTTAACTGCATTGAACTGTATTATAATGCAAGTGAAATTTAAAGCGATTTCATTTTGTCTAGTCAAATCCTTCATTTTTATATTTTATATTTATCTTAATTTGTTATGTTTAATCTGTTCATCTAATGTGTATAGGTGTTTTGTCTGAATGTATGTCTGTGTACCATGTGTGCACCTGGTGCCCGCAGAGGCCAGAAGATGGTGTCAGATTCCCGGGAGTTGGAGTTATGGGCAGTTGTTAGTTAGCGTGCCATGTGGTGCTGAGAATTGAACCTGGGCCCTCTGGAAGAGCAGCCAGTGTGCTCTTAGGCCCTGAGTCATCTCACCAGCTCCCAATTTTTCTTCATATTTGGAAATGGAGGTGTGTCATTTTGGGACTAGAACACCCTGGGTTCCGAACGTCAAATCTCATTTGTATTGAACTATAATTTCTCATGAAAGTTAGAGCACAAGGAGGCCGGCGTCAGTACTCCTGCATAACAGCACAAACCAAATTTAATTTACTTCTTGTCTTCTTTCCTCTCAAGCTAACCTTTGGAATCTGTATTTGCCAATGAATTAATTGATTGGTAAGAGGGAGTTAGGATGGAGTCGCATTCGTGATTGAGCATCAGGTGACATCAGGCAAGGCTGTAATTACCCTTTTATGCACACGGGAGTAAATGTGTTGTGAAAACCCCACATGCGTGCTAGCTTCCCACGACGCCTGACTTCTGTTGTGCCCAGCTGGCAGCTGTCTGTTGAATCGGAACCCTTTGAAGGGATCTAACAGATTAAGCACGTAAACCTGAGCTAAGGAACTCATTTTTAAGTAAGAACAAGTGGTTTTATTTAAGCGGGGCCTGTCCTGTGTCTTATGTGTCCCCCATCATGTCCCATGCAGCACCCCTCCCCCACACCACCCACAGAGCCTATAAATGGCTGGTCATGAGACTTCAGTTCTTGGCACAAGTGTCTAGACTCCTCTGGAGCCGGGTGTTCTGTTCCGGAAATGGATCGCCCTGCAGAATTTGAAAATGAGTGCTGTATCCATGACTCCTTCCAAATACATCTGTCTGACCTTTCCGCAGCCTCCGCCTCCTCCTTCATAAGCCAAAGTCTGGTTCAGGGAAGTGAATCCCTGGCGAACGCTTGCTTAGCCTTGCCCGCCCCCTAAACTAGCTTTAAATACCTGCCTCCAGGATGCTAGAGACCCTTTAAAGCTGCTGAAGCTTTAATACTAAATATTTACACAGACTTTGGGAAACAGTTCTATTTGGGGATACCTGGTCTTTGAATATTTATAAAGTGGCTTCAGTGCAAAAATGCCTGCTAGAAGCTAAAAGGAACCAGGTGTGTGTGTGTGTGTGTGTGTGTGTGTGTGTGTGTGTGTGTGTGTGTGTTGGGGCATATGCACACTTGGAGGTGGGGATACTGGAAGTGACTTTAGTAACTGAACCTGGAGTTAAGCCAGCAAGTCCCCAGGATCCTGTCTCTCCCCAACCCTCCAGCACTTGGGTTACAGGCACATACCCTCCCGTATAGTGAGTGCCAGGGTCTAAACACAGGTCTTTCTGCTTGCTCTTACCCACTGAGCATCTCTCTCCAGCCCCAGCAGAGATCTTGATTGGCCCACAGTTAAAAGAAGTGGCTTACTATATCACGTTTATCTCTTCTCTTCAACTCCCCAGTGCTGGCATTATGGGCCCACCCAGTTTTTGTCTTCAGGTATGAAGCTGGGTTGCCCGTGTTTGTTTGGAGAGCAGTGTACTTATCATCTGAGGAATTTCCCTTGCTCCCCATCCTTGATTTTAATTGTACACAGTGAGGGTGTGTCTTTGGCTCTTGCTGGGAGTAATCAGGAGGGTGATAGTTCTATTTAAAAGCTTTTTTATTTCTTTAGTCTTTTGAGACAGGTTTTCTGTAGCCCAGGCTGTCCTTAGAGTCAATGTGTAACTTGAATGACCACAAACTCCTGACCCTCCAATTTCAGGCTGTGTCACCGAACCCAACTTTTGGTTCTTTGAGAGAGCTTTGCTTTGTAGCCTGAGATAGCCTGGAACTCAATACGTAGCCCAGGCTGGCCTTGAACAGTCTTCTTTCCTTGCCCTCCCAAGTGCTGGAATTAAAGGCATTAATCTCTAGGAAGCAGTTTTTCTTGATCTCAGGAGGATTATTAGTCTGAGAGAAGTGACCCCAGGCCACCCTTCCTCTCTGTTGTAGGAGCCATCCTTGACTTTGTGCTGCTGAACTCATGTCAGAGGTTAATGTCCTTTTCTGTGGACATTTCTTAAGATGCTGCAAGACTTGGATGCTAGGAACTCCTTTATTGATAGCGGTCCATCAATAATGGCAAAACCAAGCCCTAAATAGTTCTATACATAGTAATTTCATTTAGGTAATCATGCATTTTGTTTTTATATCTGCATGTTTAGGAACCAAACCAGTTCTCCCTGTTCTTACTTCTCTACCCATGCGAGACCACACTGATTATTTATTTATAGTTTAATTACTTAGTTAATTTTGCAGTTCTTGGTATTGAATCTGAGATCTTGCATGGTAAGCAAGTGCTATAATACCACTGAGCTACATCCCTTAGAAAGCAAAACAAAACTTCATTTTATTTTTGAGAGAGATAGTCACTGTGTCTCTGGCAGGAACTCACTATGTAGCTATGCAGTCCAGGCTGGCCTCGAACTCACAAAGTTCCACTTGCCTCTGCCTCCCGAGTGCTGAGATTAAAGACGTGTGCTGCCATGACTGGACCTCTTTTTAAATGTATCCTTTCGGTGTTTCCTTCTGTGCATCCAAGTGTTTTCCATTTCTCTCACTTCACTATTATTTCAGCCTTGCCCTTTAGTCCTTTATCGTGGAGGTTGTTCTCTTTCCACACACGTTTCGTGTTGTTTTTTTATGTATGTGAGTGTTTCTCCAGAATATATGCATGTATCACATGTGTGTCTGATGTCTGTTGAGGTCAGAAGAGAGAGCATTGGAGCCTCTGGGATGGAGTTGAGAGCCACCAAGTGGCGGCTGGAATGGAACCCTGGTCCTCTGCAAGAGCATGAAGTCCCTTTAGCCACTGAGCCATCTCTCCAGTCCCCCTTGAAGTCTTTTGGACAGACTCTACGTTCTGTGTTTTTTTTTGTTTGTTTTTGTTTTGTTTTGTTTTTCCAGACAGGGCTTCTCTGTAACTTTGGAGTCTGTCCTTGAACTCCCTTTGTAGACTAGGCTGGCCTTGAACTCACAGAGATCTGCCTGCCTCTGCCTACCAAGTGCTGGGATTAAAGGCGTGCCCCACCACCGCCCGCCTCTGTGTTTGTTTTTAAGGAATTAGCTTTGTTCATGATCACTGCCTGCGTGGAGTCCACAGATTGACATTGGGTGTCTTCCACTATTGCTCTCCACTGTAATTTTTGAGGCAAGGTCTCTTACTGTCTTGGCCAGCAAGCCTCATGGGGGTCCCTCTGTCCCCCACCTCTCCAGTGTGCACGTCGCTGTGCCCAGCATTTCCATAGTGCAGGAATCCCAGTTCAGCCCTTACACTTGTGTGGTAGTCACCTTACTGGTAGACTGAGCCGTCCCCCGGCCTCACTTGGTGACTTTTATCGTAAGTCTACCTTGCCAAATAGGCTCGCTCACCTCCCTCTTCCAGCCTCAGTTTACCCAGATACTTCCTGGAAATGGTTCCAGTCTTGTGGGTCTTCTGGTTGCTTTCTGGTTGGGATTGTTTTGATTTTTTTCTAAATTATTTATTATTATATATACAATATTCTGTCTGTGTCTATGCCTGCAGGTCACAAGACAGCACCAGACCTTATTACAGATGGTTGTGAGCCATTATGTGGTTGCTGGGAATTGAACTCAGGACCTTCGTTTGGATTTTTTAACCCCTCAGTGTAGCCGCACACCAGCTGGGTGCACTCCTGGCAGGCAAGGCGGCTGGAGCCCCCTCACGGTGTGACTGTCTCAGCTCTAGAACCCAGGTTAACTCTGGGTGGATGCCAAGGGTCTGGGAATTTCTTTCTTTTCCCATTTTCACACCCAGTCATGTGCTTGCTTCTTCAGGGCGGTGACCCACAGCCTGCCACCCTGGTTGCAGTCCTGTTTGAAGTCTTGATCAATCAATATACTTATCTTTAACAGGGACACCTCATCAAATAAATGCGTACACACTGCCTTTTAAATAAATAGCTTTTTCCTCCAGCAGTTCACGTAACATTGGTTTCCTGATCCATATACATTTGCTTTCATAAGGGAATTCTTGACTTGGAATTCATGAGTTGGGGTGGATGATTGGAAAGAAAATGTTTAGATTTGGAAGTTTAAGATTTATTATGAATGTCATTACTCTTTGTTGTCATTTTTCTTCTTTTCAGAAATAATTCGGTAATGTATTTTCTTTCTTTTTATTTTAGTGGTGAAACAAGACTTAATAAGGAGAAAATCATTCAAGGTTAGTCTTATCTGATGGTGGCCTAATCAGATTTGGAAGGGGAGGGACTGGTAGGAGGCACCGCGGCAAGAGCAGTAAATCGGACTGGGACTAGGGGATGAGGGTACCATGGTAACCATAGACTTTGACTAAAACAGTCGATCACCAGGAAGATCTCTGAAGTGAACATGTTACACGAGGGTTCTCCAGTCATCCGGTCCCTCAAAGGGACCCGGTCACCAAGGACAAAGTTGTGCTGGGTTCTTGAAATGTGCTTAAAACCAGGTGACACATGCCAGTAATCCCAGCAGGTAAGTGCTGAAGCGGGAGGATCTCTGTGAGTTTGAGGCCCTTGGACTTCAAGGAGTTCAAGACTGGTTTTGAAAGACCCCCAGTGCTGGGGAGACTCTCACTCAAGTCTCGGGATAACATGACCCCCCCCCCCCCCAGTAACTCACGAGAGACCGGCCTTGCTGCAATCACACGAGGCTCGGGAACCAGTGCACTGGGGCTGAGACTCATAACCCACGCAGGGGAAGAGTTTAACCCCTAGTGACCAGGAGAAGGAGCTTTTAAGGGAAGAAACCACAGCCCAGTAATCCAAAAGGGTCAAAGAAAATTCCGAAAATCCAGTGATGGTCACAAGGGGGCAACTCCCTGCCTCTCAGGACCACTCCCAAGGTCATAATCAGCTAGTTCCTAAACCAGTACAATGATAATCACAAGGGGGAAACTCCCCGTTTTTTCAAGATTCTCAAGATTACAATCTAACTTTATCTTCAGCTAGTTCCTGAAACATAGTTACTGACCCAGCTAATCCTAGATTTTTGATTCTTCTCTTCCTGCTTGGATTTTTGGCTATTTTCTTCTTGCTGGTGGGGGGGTCTGGATTTATCCAGGTCTTTCAGTTTATTCTGTAAAAATGATTTTATATTAGGAAATATTACATTTACAGGCTAGTATTAACACTTTTCCAAACAGTTAGTTGATTTCTGTACTGACAGTGAAATTCTCTATGTTCTGGGGTGGTTCTTGTCATATTGCATGCTGGGCCCTATCCTGGTGAACTTCTGGGCAGATGTTGTTTCTGTGCTCTGGTTGATTCTAAAAGCTTTTGCTTTTTGTGTTGGGGTAGGAAATTCTGGGCTGTGCAGAAGTTGGTTTTCCTTCTCAGTGTGTCTGGCTCCCTTTCTGGAGACCTATGGGTTGTGTGCCTAAACCACCTTTACTTCTGAGTGTAGTGCGTGCCCACCTGAGTTATCCTTGGGTCTGGGCCCCTCACCAACCTGACCCCAGATCCTGAACATGGATAACCAGGTATCCCGGCTAGTGGGATACGAATGGGTGATACCTGATAAACCTAGGGGAGGAATGGAGGGGCAAGAGACACGAGAAATGACTGACGGCAAGACAGTGTTTCTGATCAAGCCACCGCATTTAATTTTTTCTCAGAGGCTGTTAGATAGTAAAGGGACCAGCAGGGAGGGAAGGGTGTGTCAGGTCTGTTGGAATTCAGGCCTGGAGACACCCCTAGCTGATAGGTAAATACTGAGGGTCTGTGATTGTTGAATAACAAAGGAAAATGCTAATTGTTTCTAAAAGCCTGGTGCCTGCTGGTCTCACTAGGCTAATGTCCTAGGTCCGGAACTTGCCTGCAAAGGTCTTACTTGTGAACTTAAGATGGCTGTAAACAAAATGCAGATCTTAAAATACAGGTCTTTGCTTCCAGCAATCAGGATTGCATTCACATTCATTTCTAGGCTGTTTGTCTCCTCCTGACTTTGTAAGCTGGGTGCTCAGTTTTCTTCCCCACTCCCCTTTTTAAAAAAACAAGCAAAGCCCCACACAGCCCTTATGAGGCTGGTGAGGTAGCTTAGTGGTTTTACAGAGAACTCCAATTTGCTTCCCAGCATCCATACTGGGTGGCTTTCAACCACCTTCAACTCCAGCTCCAGGGGATCTGGCACCCTCTTCTGGCCTCTACAGGCACTGCAATCATATGTACATGCATGTGCGCGCACACACTCACACACCTGCCCAGACCCACATCATTTACAAAAACAGTAAAATAAATCTTTAAATCCAGTCTTTCTCAGGCAAGTTTGGGCACTTTTACCCTGCTAACTTGTATGTTTAATCTTTTATTTTTTCTTTTGCTGTTGCTCCCCCCTCTTTTTCTAGCCTGTCTTCTTTGCTTTACTTTTTCTTCTTTTCGACTGCATTTGTTTCTCCCTAGCCATAGATCTTCTCATACAGACCTTTAGATTTGTTGTGCTTCTGACCTCTTGTGATCAGCCTAGGCTGTTGTAACAGGTTACCACAGACTGGGTGGCTCAGAAAACACTCTTGTTTTCTTCACCCACTTCTGAAGGTCACAAGTCCAGGCTAAGATGAGTACCTGTGCCAGCTTGTTGTTGCCAGTATGGCACAAGCTAGGGTCATCTGGGAAGAAGCACCCGCAGTCAAGATTGCCACCCCCAGGCTGACCTGTGGGCACGTCTGTAGGACATTTTCTGGATTAATGATTGATTACAAGGGCCCAACTCACTATGCGTGGTACCATCATGGGGCAGGTGGGCCTGAGCTGTATAAGAAAACGGGCTGAGCAAGCCAGGAAGCAGCTTTCTGTTTGTGTTCTCGTCAGCTCTAGATTGCGCCTCCCCTCAGTTCCAGAAAGCAGTCTGCCGCTGTCTCTTCATTACCCCCTCCACTTTCTCTCATGGTCCTCTGGAATTCAGTTAGATGTACGTTGTAGACTAATGCTTGTATCCCTCCAAATCCCTGTGTTGAAATTCTGACCCCCCAGTGACTAGCTTACAAGGGTCATCTCTCACAAAGGAGAGGTGTCACCCCTCCTCTGGGTGATACCCCAGAGAGTTTTCCTGTTCTCCTTCTGCAATTTGAACTCTCCCCCCCCCCCCCCCCCGTGTGCCCTGGCAGAGGACCTCGCCAGAAAGAACCCTGGCATGCTGGCATCTTGACCCAGAAGTTGGACCTGCAAAGCAGTGAGAGATGGGTATCTTCGGTTTATAAGCCACCTCTTCTGGGGTGCCTTAACCAGAAGTGCATGTGGGAATTCTCTCTTCCTTCATATCCACAGCACATGGGTGGATTGGTCCAGCTCCTCCCGGTGCCTGCGCTGGCTTCTGAGTTGTCCTCAGTTCTGTGTTTGAGGCCTCACACGCCCTCCTGCTAAATTGCTGCCCAGGGAGGGATTTTCCTCATCAAGTCCTTCATTCAAAAAAAAAAAGATTTGATTCTTTAGAAGACTGTCACATTTTTGGCAGGTTTTGTTCATCGATTATTCTGAATCTGTCTCTAATCTCTGCTGCTGATTTTAATATCTAAAAATCTTAGTGTTTCTAAATCCCTTGGCTGGTCTTCCTGGCTTTCATTCATGATGTGCGTGAGTGTGCACACTCACACACAGAGTGAATGCTGGATCTTTGTGTTGACCTTTTGTTTGCTTTAAATGAGTGAGAGCTTATTACCCCTTATTGAGAATGCTTTTCTCTGAAGGGGGGTTGTGTTTCATTTTCCTTCTTACCTGAGACTGTTAGCCTCCTCCCAGGGTCTGTTTGGCTTTCCAGCCCTCTGTTCCACACAGCAGCCCCTCCCCCGCCTGCCAGCATGTGCTGATAACATCATGCTTCCATCCTCTCCTGAGGTATAGCTCAGAGGCTTGCTTCGCATCCTGGAGGCCAGCAATGAGTAACACATCCAGTTTAGTTCCTTCCTTGTAGGATGGTCCTTCACCGTCTGCTGTGCTTTGCCCCTGGCTTCATAGCATTTTAATTTAAAAATTCTTTAAAGTCCAGGCTGGCTTACAGCTTACTCTGTAGGTCAGAAAGACCTCTAATCCACTGCAGTATTCCTGTCTCAGCCTCACAGGTGCTGAGGTTGTAGGTGTGAGACGTCATGTCTGGTTTTATACCCACCTCACCCCACCCCCACCCCCGCAAGGGTGAACTAGAAAGGAAAGGAGGGAGGAAGAGGTGTAGGGTCAGTGCTGACCCTGTAGACAGCAGAGAGTGGCATCGCCACCTGAGGCAGCCTGCAGGAACACAGCCTGCTTGGGCATAGCCCATCCGGTGGAGAAATGGACAGACATAAAAGAGGGAGGAGCCCAGATGGCTCAGTAGGACAGAATTCCCTAGAGACCTCGGGAAACATCCGAGTAGGTGAGTCTTCATCGAGCTATGGCTCCCTGGCTTGCTGTTTAGAATCAGCTTTCTAAGAAGCCAGGTGTTCTGGTACCCAAGAAAACTGAGAGATCAGAGAAGCAGCCATTATAATTCTTACCTCTACCAATGCTCAGACCAAATAGGCGATCCTGTCCTCAGACTGCCTCCTCTGTCTGCTTCAGACTGCTGCTCAGACTGCACTGAGCTCCCGTTTCCTTCTTCTTAGTGCTGGGATTAAAGGCACTTTGTTGTGAGGAGACCACTTGTTTGTTTTGGCTGCTCAGACCCGAAATAATATCACAGAAACTGTATTAATTAAATCACTGCTTGGCCCATTAGCTCTAACTTCTTATTGGCTAACTTTTATATTTTAATTTAACCCATTCCTAGTAATCTGTGTATTGTCACGAGGCTGAGTCTTACCAGTAAAGTTTCAGCATGTCTGTCTCTGGAGGCTCCATAGCTTCTCCTTGACTCCACCCTCTTTCTTCCAGAATACAGCCTAGCTTTCCCCACCTATTTCTGTTCTTCCCTGCCATAGGCTCAAAGCAGTTCTTTATTAATCAATGGTAATCACAACATACAGAGGAGAATCCCACATCATTATTTAATTCCACATATTGTGATTAAAGGCGTGAGCCAACACTGCCAGGCTCTTTCTCTTTGAGACTGGATCAATCTAGCATAGCTCATAGATCCATCTGTCTCTGTCTCTGGAGTCTTGAGATTAAAGGTGTGTGCCACCACTGCCTGGCATAGTGACTTAGCTTTGCACTCTGATCTTCAGACAAGCTTTATTTGTTAAAACACAAACAAAATATCACTACAGTACTTTTTGTTTTTGTTTTTTTGAGACAGGATTTCACTGTAGCTTTGGAGCCTGTCTTGGCATTAGCTCTTGTAGACCAGGCTGACCTCAAACTCACAGATCCGCCTGCCTCTGCTTCCCCAGTGCTGGGATTAAAGGCATGCGCCACCACTGCCTGGCTGATAAAACATTTTTGAATGGTTCTATCCTTCATAGGACAAGGAGTAGATGAGCCCCTTTCTGAGACTGGGTTTAAGCAAGCAGCTGCTGCTGGTCGGTTTCTGAACAATGTGCAGTTTACACACGCTTTCTCCAGTGACCTCACGAGGACTAAGCAGGTGAGTTCGGGCTAAGTGTCTAGGGATAGGTCAGAAGCTTAACAACAATGAGTTTGAAAACCCCACTTCCAGAGCCTAATGAGATGATGGCTCAGTAGGTGAGGTGCTTGACGAGCCTGACGGCTCAAGTTCAATTCCTAGGACCCACGTGGGACCCATGTGATAGAAGGAGTGTCGGGGTCCAGCCTCAACTGGGTTTGTACCTTCCAAGGTAGGGGTATGTGGATTAGAAAAGTTAGGTAGGAGGAACAGAGATAGCAAGAAACACAGAGACATAGGATAGAACCAGGAGGGCAACCCAGTGAATACTGAGCACACCTGCATTTATTTTCCATCTCTTATATACCCCAATCCAAAAGCGGGGGAAGAAGGCAAAAGACTGCTTTATAGGACATGGAGAGCAAACAGAACAATTACTTGCTTCAATTCTTGAAACAATAGCCACTATATCCTGAGTTAAGTATTCTCTTGGTCAGGCAGGACATGCAGCTCCTACATCTTAGACCAAGTGTCCTGTAGGCAGCCACTCCCTGGGTCTTGAAGGAGCAGAAATAGGCTTGTATTCTCTGACCTGTCGTCAAGGTGGAGCGGATCCACCCCGTGGCCATCTTAATATCTAAAACACCAACTCACCACCCACTAGGCCAGGATATCTTGTTTGTAGCCACTCAGACCTTTTGTCAATAACTTTGAAAGACCAAGAGTAGGCTTGAGCTCTCTGGCCTTCAGTCAAGGTGGAGCGGACCCACTTCTGTGGGCCCCCACGAAGGAGCAAATTGACTCTTTTAAGTTGTCCTCTAACGTCCAGGTGCCTGCCATAATGCCCACATGTCCACATACACTCTCACAAAGGGAGTGAGGTACTGAAAACAGACAAAACCACAAGGCATATGGGGGGAGAGGGGAGGTAAAGAAGAAAATGAGCAAAAACAAGCAAAATAACAGAGCACAGCCAGACCCAGCAGTTATAGATAGAGACTTTATTATTTTTGTTTCGAAATAGTGTATTGCTGTGTAGCTCAGTCTAGCCTTGAACTTACCATTCCCCTGCCTGGTCTCCTCACGCTCAGGGATCAAGCCTGGTTATCAGACCCATCATTAGACATAGAACTTCAGATGTTACCTTATGCCTTGGTGAAAGATGAACCGGGAGACTAAGCAGAGAACTGGGAACAAGGGAACAGGAATCAGGGGAAAACTGGAAAACTGACAATAAATAAGACTGAGACTTAAAGGAATCGGCAGCTGTTTAGAAACAGCTTCATAAAGAGTTAGAACTGGAGTAGGAAGTGAGAAGATGGCTCAGTGTATAAAGTGGATGGGTGTCTGCAGCCGACACTAGCCATCCCAGCAACTGGGGGACAGAGAGATCCCTGGAGCAAGCTGGCTAGCTGGATAAATCAGAACTGATGAGCTCCGGGGTCAACAAGAGATCTACCTGAATAAGTAAAGTGGAACGTAATTCAGGCACACTCTCCAGGTCAACTCAGGGCCTCCCGGAGCACACCAGCCCAGATGTGCATACATGTGTGCATACCACACACACACACATGAAGAGCCACAACGAAGGGTAGCATGTCTTTTCTGTAAGGAGCAGATAACAAGCCCTCTAGGTCTGACAGTCTCTGTGCTGTCTGTGACAGCTCTTTATTTCCGTTCATACCATTATGAAATGAATGCAGTTGCACAAAGTGTATCAGTAACTGCTCATGTGGCTGAGTTCTAATAAATCTTTATTTGTAAAAGCAGGTGATAGTCTGAATTGGCCCTGTGGACTCGATGTACATAGCAGTAAATACCAGAGTCAGGCATGAAGAGAAGCCACAAGCCCCAGATGTCATGTATTCTGGGCATGTGCTCTGCCACCGAGCTGCAGCCCCAGCCAGAGAAACAATTTCTGCCCAGGAACACTATTGCTAGTAATTCATAAAAAGCTGAGTGGCACGCTTTTGAAACTTCATGGTGACCCATTCTTATTTAAAAGAAGAAGAAGAAAGAAAAAATAAACATTTGTTTTTTGCTTTTCAGACCATATGTGGCATTTTGGAGAAAAGCAAATTTTGCAAAGACATGGCGGTGAAGTATGACTCCAGACTTCGGGAAAGGGTAACTTGTTTAACCTTTTATTGTGGATTTCAGTGAGCCATCCCTTGTAAAGCACAGATACAGTCCTCTCATGAACTTATTTTTAATTAATATATTTTTACGTATGAATGTTTTACCTGCATATATAACTATGAACCACAGGCATGCTTAGTTTTCAAGGAGACCAGAAAACGATGTTGAATCTTCTGGGACTCAAGTTATAGACAGTTGTGAGCCGCCATGTGGGTGTTGGGAATCGAACCCTGGATCCTCTGGAAGAGCAGCCAATGCTCTTTACCACTGAGCTACTGCTCTGGCTCTTTCTTGGGAGTATAAAATCAACTAATATATTAATGATCTGTGTAGCTAGGCATAGTGGCACACATCTGTAATCTCAGCACTTGGAAAGTGGAGGCAGGAGGGTTGTTAATGTGAAGCCAGCCTGCGCTACATAGATCCTATCAAAAAAAAATCAAGATCTAGAGATAATAGCTTAGTGGTAGAGTTCTTGGCTAGAATGTTTAGGGCCCTGGGTTTAATCTCAGCACAGAGGGGGAGGATCGAGGAGAGGCTGGTAGGGGTGAGGAGGGGGAGCCTACTCAACTGTCATGTCGTACTACATATTATGAGTCTACTCAACTGTCATGTCGTACTACATATTACGAAGAGCACATTTAACCATGTGAGGTACGTGTCTTGAGTTACAGAAGAAGATCACACTGGTAAAAACTTGTTATACTGTGGGGAAGTTTAAAGTAAAGATAATAAAGTGTTTTCCCTCTCTCCTGCCCTCACTGTGAGTGTGTGTGAGTTTGCTTTCACCCAGTTTGTATACCAGAAGTGAGTCTTAAAACTGAGACTCAGCAAGGCCATGGTGGTGGCTCACACCTTTAACACCAGCACTCAGAAGGCAGAGGCAGACGGATCTCTGTGAGTTTGAGGCCAGCCTGGTCTACAGAGTGAGTTCCAGGACACAAGCACCAAAGCTACAGAGAAACCCTGTCTTGAAAAACCACAAACAAATAAACTGAGATTTAAATTTGGGCAAGGCACATGGAGATTTCCAATCTGAGATCTGAACCCGGATCTCAAGGAGCATTGGTATTTTTTATGCCCTACGATACTGACTCCAAGCTCAGCCACATTTCTCTCAGCTCTGGTTCCTTCTGATCGTGGATAAAAATGGAACAGAACGGTGCGAGCATTCTAAAAGCCCTTCCTCTCTCAGCTTGTGTGCCTTCTCTCGGTCAAGGTACATCCCAAGTTCTGGCAGAAGGAAGTTTCCACTCTGCCTGAGAACTGGCGCTGAAAACAGTCAGGCATGATGTTGGTGGGCAGGCAGGGCCTTGTGCTGCAATCTCTCCATCTTCAGAACTGGGCAGATCCCTTGTTTGTCTGGCAAAGCCCCCATCATCTGCTTGGGATAGCCTCAGGAAGTTCTTTCCCACAGACACCTGGACAAAGCACCCTGACTGTGTTATGGGGCATGGGCCTTTGCAGAGTGCATTCCCGCCAGCAGTTCAGGGGAGATGGGATAATAAATACGTGAAGGAAGCTGGGCTCCTTCCTGGACAGTTTCAGATTTCCAAGGGCCTTTACTGTTATAGCTAAGCAGCACCTTTGTCTAACTGGACTCTTGCAGAAGTATGGGGTCGTAGAAGGCAAGCCACTGAGCGAGATGAGAGCCATGGCCAAAGCCGCTGGGGAAGAGTGTCCCATGTTCGCTCCGCCCGGAGGAGAGACACTGGAGCAGGTATGTAGCCCGCATCTAGGTTGCCACGTTGCTGGCACATCAGTGAACTGGCTAGTGACCTAGTCAGTGAATTCTCACTGGTTTTGTACCCTAGCTGTTTGTGACTGACAGCCAAGTGGTTTGCAAACTTTGAAGACAGCTGCCTACTCCCCACCCCGACACCCCCATTTTCCAAGTTACCCTGTCTGTCTCAACTACTGTGAGCCAGCAGCCATCCCTGGTGATAGAAGTACTCGCTCTCTTAGATGATACTAAGAAAAACTTAACACGAGGTGGTGGTATAGGCAGTGTTGGCACAGGCGGTGGGGGCAGGCAGTGGATCCCCAGAGGTCTGGTCTTCATGCTGTGTGGCAAGCGCTTTGCCCACCAAGGTGTTTCCTCTTCTCTTCCCTCTTTCTTTTCTTTTCTGTTCTGTTCTTTTCCTCTCTCTCCTTCTCCCTCTCTCTCCTTCTCCCTCTCTCTCCTTCAATTTTATGTGCATTGGTGTTTTTGCCATGGGTGTTGCAAACCCTGGAATTATAGCTACCAACAGTTGTGAGCAGCCACGTGGGTGCTGGGAATTGAACCCGGGTCCTCTGGAAGAGCAGTCAGTGTTCTTAACCTCTGAGCCATCTCCGGCCCCCTCCCTTTTTCTTAATGTCTTTAGCAACTAGTGATTTTTTGAAGTCCTGTAGAAGCCTTGGGGTTTTAGCGGTCAATTGTGTATTTCAGGCTTGTATTTTGAGGACACCGTTAGCTTCATTTTCTTTCCTCTTGTACTTCTTTCATTGTAGGTGAAAATACGTGCAAAGGATTTCTTCAATTTCCTTTGCCAGTACGTCTTGGACGGGACAGGTCAGAGAGAAAACTTCTTCCCCAGAGCTCCAGGCAGCTGTCTGGAGAGCAGTTTGGCGGAGGTGTTCCCTGTAGGAAAACGGGACAGTTTAGAGTTGCATCCTGATGGTGGCGCCCCAGGCTTAGCGGCCAGCATCTTAGTTGTGAGCCATGGAGCTTACATGAGAAGCCTCTTTGGTTACCTCATCAGTGACCTCAAATGCTCATTGCCAGCAACACTAGGCAAAGTTGAACTTTCGTCGGTCACTCCCAACACTGGGATGAGTGTCTTTCTCATAGACTGCGAGGAAGGACGCGAACCAGCAATTCAGTGTGTCTGCATGAACCTCCAGGAGCATCTGAATGGAAAATGCTAAGTTTAAAGCCCTTACACTGGGAAGCCTGAAGGGAGTGCCTTGGCCTGTTGCTTTTGTGTCCTCTGCTCCTGCTGTTTTAGAAACAGTCAAGAATTTGTGTGATGAAGCCCCACTGGGGTCCTGGCTGTATCAGGTGATCGAGGAAACCCACCCAAAGTCAACCTGTGTTTTCTGAGTACACTTGCCATTTTCTGCAGTAACTTCGCCACTCTGTTCCATATGTTTCTTGTTAACGAGTGAGGACATTCAGCACTGCACAGTCGGGGACTACGATCCCTCTTTCTACATCCTTCATTTCACTGACCCTTTTGATGTCTGGATGATGGTATTGCTTTTTCAAGATAATTGGATGTTTTTTCACTAGCTTATCAAGTGCTTGCAAGAAAGAATGGTTTGTATACTTCACTGCGTAGTTGCAGTGATTGCGTTACCGTTAAACTGCAACTTCTCACTGTCTTCAGTATGTGTAACGTAAAATGAGAAAACACTAAAGCATCTTTCATAGAAATCAGCTCTTGGGTGTTTTTTTTTTAATGTTTTTTTATTCTAAAGGCTTCAAAATACAGGACTGGAGGGACGGGTCAGTGTTTAAGAGTACTTCCTGTTCTCCCAGACCCCAGTTCAGATTGCGTGTTGGGCAGCTCACAACTGCCTGTAACTCCAGCACCAGGGAGCCAATGCCCCTGGCCTTGGGCACTAGCACACACACAAATAAAGATGATAAAAGAGCATACCACTTGATCAAGACACATTAGGGAGCCTCTGAGCAGAAGGCAAAAGCAGTTTTCCAGGCAAACCAGGAAGAAAATAGCTTAAATTATCCCTTACTTCATAGCCGCTCAGCATGTACAGACTTTCCAGGTGAGGAATGAGCAAGAAGTAAACCCAGACTAGCATCCAGAAGAGGCGTGGGAAAATGGTTTTCAGAAGGAACAGGCGAAGTAGTCTCCTTTCCTCCAGATGGCGCTAGAGGAAAGGGATTTTGATTGCCCCTCAGGAGTCCTATCTGAGAAAATGATTCTGTGCTGAAAATGCGTGGCTCAAGTCACAGCATCAGGGAGAGGAACCAGGTGGGGAAAATGGTTGTAACCCTGGACCCTGCTGTCAAGAAGTCTGACCGGAAACAGCTAGCGGGACTGAGTTTTTACTGAACAGTAGATACAAAATATAAGATGCCCCGGAAAAACAAAGTTCACCTGCAAGGGATGAACTTCACCTAACTGTAAAGCACCAGGTCCTTCCCCTGTTGGGACACTTTGTGGAGCTGTTGCCAACGCTTTGGAGATTGGTGACCCAAAACTAAGAGTTTATTTGGGACTACAAATGCATGTGTACCCTGAATGAAAACATTCCTAACATCGGGAGTCCAGAATGTGATCCTGTTCCAAGAAACTCAAGGAGTAATGAAGAAGGTGGCAGAAAATGTGCCCCATAGGTGACAAAGAACTTCAGCTCAGAAATCATATTAGCATTTGGGACAAGAATTGTCACCAGAGACTTGAGTCAAGCCCAGGCTGTGGGCTTTGGTTCTGTTCCCACTCCTGGAACAGTTTTGACAGCAGGTGTGGTGAGCTGGGTTCATCCGCCGTTTCACACACGGCCGACCCGAGTCCCTGATACTCTCTTTTAGCAGGCTTTATTTTCCCATCTCTGTGTCTAGAAGATAATGTGTTACATCTTGAACATGCTAAAAGGAATAGAAAACTATAAAATTGACAGGAAAAATGCGTAATGGATAAACTACCCCAAAAGCAGTATCAAAATGTTCTTCCAGCCTGAAATTAGGCGAGAAGGAACCGAGATTCTTTGCCTTCTCAGGATTAGCCGTAAAATAGGATCCTTTAAAAGTCCTCCTTCTAACTCCCACCCTACCGCCACAGGCTACCAGAGATGAATTGACACACATCTTCCTCCTGCTGAGCTACGCTCTAACCACCCCCAGCGCCTCTAGTCCAACTAAGTCATATTCAGCTATTAATTTTTTTAAGCAATTTCAGATTTATAGAAAAACTATGCAAAAAGTAGAAAGTTCACCTACTCATTCTCCCTCCAGTTTATTACCAAAGTCTTACCATAGTGTGTTTAAAAGAAGTCTGTATCCGAATCAAGTGTCCTACATGTCAATTTTGAGTTACCATGTTGATGACTGCACGCATCTCGTGTCGCAGGAGTGCTGAGTGCCCCGTCAGGTCAGCATTTCCTTTGACATCGGCATCACACGCCATTCTTGGGTGTGCCCAGCACTACCTGAGTTTTCCGCCAGTGTGGGCCTGTCCTGAATTTGAGCACTAGAGGAGAGTGGTCTAAAAACTAGTGGGGTTCCGAGCTGTTGTGTGTTACTCTGTGGCCCTCGGTTCCATCCTCAGCACTGGGGGGGAGGGGGACCGCAAAGGGCGAGGACCCTTCTCTTTAAAGAAGAGAAATCCATCCTCAGCCAGCTCTCCAGGGCTGCCCAGGCACAGGGCGCCAAGTTACATTCTCTGGTTCTTTCTGCTTCTCCCAGTGTGTATTGTCCTGACACCTTTCAAACGTATACAAACACCCAAATGGATTCTTGATTGATCCATATTGTTTGGAACACTATTTGGGAACGTATGGATCTATTTAATTGTAACCACTCTTCTGAATAAATAAAGCACCTTTGTTTATCGTAGGTGTTTGGTCTGTTCAGTACTCTGTAGGAGTAGAGTCACAGGGAAGTCTTGTGGGAGGCGGTGAAACAGCCTCACTCCGAATGTCGGGTTTAGTGATGAGCTACTACATGTGGACAGATGGGACACTCACCAGCTTACCATTTAATAGATGTCATCCCCTGACCAGGTAACGCTATGGTTTGGGGGCCTGTAGTTCGTGGCAGGGAATGGGCAGAGTGGAACTTCCGTCCTCAAGAAGTAGAACATGAAATCAAGGCTCTGGAGTCCACCATCCTTTCAAAGACACCACTTTTGACCTAAAGCCTCCTAAAGGTCTCACTGCCTCGTACTAGGGTCTTCAGAGACATTAAACTATAGCAAACGCCAGCAACCTTTCTTGTTTTATGCAAGTATTGCATAAACAATATCCCATCATTATAAGGATGGCACTTAGATAAAGTACATTTATGAGATTCCACATCCTTTGTCCTCATGAAGGATCTCCAAGCATCCTAACAAATAAGTCCCCAGGCTCAAAAACCAGATGAACTGCGCTACCTGGAAGAAGCATTCTCCAGACTGGTGAGCTGCCCTGTAGGCTGTGCACTGAGCTCCACGCTTCCTGCTCTCAGGAGTCCTCACCCGTGCTGGCTTTGGCGACACAGCTGTCTAAGTCATTTCTTCTGGAAGTAACCTCAGTAAACTCAGTGGTTCACCAAGCTGGACATTGATAGCATCTGTACTTTCAACTATTGTTGATTCTCTCTCCCTAACTGAAATGAGTAGGTATTTGTTTCTGACTCCCCAGGAAAAGTGCCACCCAGGAGTCCCACTGTTACACCTCACAGGACAGTCACACTGTGTGTGTTAGGAACATATCCTTTGGGTTTATAGCTTTGACACACCCCTCCCCCATGTGTTGAAGGCCTGGTCCCTAGTGGTACTAGTGGGAGGTAGTAGCACCATTTAAGGGGCAGGGCTTAATGAGATGTCCTCATTTCATTGGGGGATATTCAGACTAGTTGGGATCCAGACTCTTTTCCCTTGCCAGCCTGAAAGTAAGTGGTTTTGCTCTGTCATGGGCTCCCCCACAATGTGCCAACTTATCTACCATAGGCATAAAAGCAGCAGTCCTCTGGGCTATGGACTAGAACTTCCAAAGGTGGCTCAAACCTGTTATCCTCATAAGTTGATCATGCCATGTATTTGTTAATAGTGATGGAAAACTAAAATGATACAGTATCTGGTTAACTGAGATTTCAGTGTGGTGATGCCAGTGTGTCTTTTCCAAGCTAAAAATTCTTTCAAGGAATCACTTGGGTAATCAGAAACTCAATATTGATAAAATCACATCATTTTTGATCAATTGAAATAGTTGAATATGCTCATAAGTGGAAGAAATTTTGACTCTGAAAGTTCCTTTCCTTTTTCCCATTCTGTTTTCTCCAGATTTCCCCCAAATGCCTCCCCTTTATTCTCACATCTCAACACACACTTATGCAGTTGTAGAGAGGAGAGAAGCAGAAGCTGAGAGAAATTTAATTTTTATTTAAAAATAGAAGGAAAGAAGTGGGGTTACATTTTATAAATAACTATAAATATAGAGTGATAGGCAAAGTCTTCCAAATAAATAAATAAATATTGCCACATGCGAAGGGACCTAAGAAATTACAAAGTTACCTTGGCTCTGCCATAAAGAAAGCCACACGGTGTTGGGCTAGTACGTTTACAACCAGTTGGCTACTCGAGTCCTTTCTGGGTTTTTCCCATGTAGTTGCCTCAGTGGGAGGGCCTCCGGTGGCTACTGTGCAGAACGATGCCCACAAGGGGGAAATGGAAGCCAGGGAAGAAAAAGGTTGGGGTGCATGGTGTCTACTGCCATGCACGGTTTTAGTGTTTTGGGGGTGGGAGCTGGTTGGTCCTTCACCGTTGCCTGATGTTCCTCTGATAAGCAGAAACAATGGATTCACTTCTGAGTCTGGGTACGTGGAGAGAATGGAAAAGGCGTCTGAATCAGCTTTGCCACTATTCTACTCTTCAGGTGTTCATTTGAATAGAGGTAGAAAGGGGGCGCCCTTTGTTGAAGTCTTTCACCAGCTGAGGCTCAGAAGAGAGTAGAACTTCAAAGCCTGTTCTTGCTGTTCACTGTGAGGCTATGCTCGCCCCAGGACAGCCCTGGGGTTTCTGAGACTTCTGAAAAATGTGTTCATTTAATGCCCTAAGAGTTCCCAAGAGTAGCCTGCATTTCTGGGTTAGCCCCTGCTAGAGACCTTTCCTGCTAGCTAAACCCATGGGATCCCTTTTCACTTAGGAGGGGGAAAAGAAAAGACTTCTGTTTGCTTATTTGTTTTTCAGTCCACAGAAAACCTAGCCTAGTCCTTGAGATGCCAGGACTCTTCCTCCCGTCCTGACACATGTCCACAATCCGCCTAGAACATACCACAACTCAACCGGCTGGCGGAGGCTTTCACAAAAACGCCTCTACAGAGAGTTCGTGCATTTGCGTTTTGCAGAACACCTGGCAATGTGGACATTCCTAAACCAGGGCGGCAGAAAAGGACGTCCTGCTCAGAGTGCTGGCAATAGAGAGCGGGGTCAGAACTTGTTCTGCGAATCTGGCAGAGAGGCTGAACTTTGTGGAACGTGCTTCCGGTCACCTCGCGTTTGCCTCTCCTTGTCAGCCTCCTGCCTACCTTTCCAGCAAGAAGAAATCAGGGTTTTCTTTCTTCAGCTTGCCCAGTGAAGCCATTAAGGTGCTCAAACGCAAAAAAAAAAAAAAAAAAAAAAAAAAAAAAAAAAAAAAAAACCCATATGGGTCCCAGCACAGTAACAAAAAGCTGTAGCGATAGCCTCTTCCCTGTGCTCAAGGTGTGAACTCTGGATCATCTTTTCTTAATTCTAATTGACCAGTGAGAATGCTAGGCAACAGACAGGCTAATAAAAGCCAAGTTTACCTGTTAGTTTTCTTTTTTAAAAAAATGAAAAGTGTCTACTTTACCTGATGGGGTATTTATAACAGATTAACATAATAAATTACGTGTATGTGTGTGTGGTGGTGGTGGGGGGGAGTATTGTGCGTGTAAGTGCAGGTGCTTAGGCAGGCTAGAAGCATCAGATTTTCTTGGAGCTGGTAGTTGTGGGTGCTGAGAACTGTCCTCTGTGTGAGCAGCACAGGATCTTAAGCTCTGAGCCATCTCTCCAGCCTCCCACTGTTGGGTTTTATTCCTAATGGTAGTGCCTTGGCTGGGACCTCGCAGGTGACTCTCAGGCCCAAAGGGAAGGGGGAGAGAAACAGGCACCCCAGCCTTCCACCTTGCACGTGGGCTGAGCCGACTGAAGGATGGAGGCTGAGGCCGCCCGGCTGGTGGCCTAAGCGAACCTGGGAAATGGGCGGCAGCGGTCAGCGCCTCCGACACCCCCGCGAGCATTCCCGCGGCCTCTGCGCAGTACGCCCAGTGGGTCACTGGCCGCGGGCCCGCCTTCCTCGGCGCTCTGCAGCTCCCGCGAGCAGGATACGGGCATCGGCGTGGCACGGGGCCGCGGCTTGAGCACGTTGAGCGGGTCGCGCTCCGGAGGGTCCTCGGCGCTGCGCGTGTGGCGGCGTGGTCGCGCGGTGTGGAAGCGCAGCAGGGGGACCTCGTTCCTGCGCGCCAGGAACTGCGAGAAGGGCGGCGGGTTGGTGCCAGGCTGGAAGGGGCGCTTGGCGCGGCTCAGGCTTACTAGGTAGTGATGCTGCGGCGACAGGTAGACGTCGTAGCCATTCTCCAGAGTCCACTGGCGGAACCTGCAGTTCTCCGGGCTGAAGTGATGCTGTAGGGGAAGGGGAGCACGAGGAGATGAGGATCGCCGTTCGGTTAAGAGGTACTGCTCAGCCCAGCCCAGCCCCGCACCTCCCTCTTAAGAAAGGCTGTCCCAGCCCTGAACTTGGCCCTAGCTTCAGGAAAGTGGCCGCTGTAAGAACCCTGGAGGGCACTGCACGAAAGACCTTGATCTGGAGCCCAGCTTGCTGGAGCAGGGCTCAGAAAGAGTTTGATGACACTCCTCTTGTTCGGTGTCCGCGAGAATTCAACATTCATATTCTTATTCATAGCCATTCATTCTCTCTGTTTATGTCTCTGTCTCTCTTGACTGTCTTCAGGGGGACTAGGCTAACATTCATAGTCTCTAGCCCCTCCTCCTTTGCTCCCTGTCTCCCCCTTCCTGGGAACTGACTATGGTTTCATATAGGCCAGGCAAGTGCCTTACTACTGACCTACAGTCCCAGTCCCTCTTCTACTTTATTCATTTTGAGGCAGAGACTCATGGAGTTGCCTGGGTTGGGCTTGAACTCTGCTGCTTCTTCAAGGAAGACCTTGAACTTTCAGTCCTCCTGCCTCAGCTAACCAAGTAGCTTTGATGACGGCTTGGGCCACTTGGCCTGGATTGGAAGGAGGTTGTGGCTTGTCTCTGCCTAGAGACTGGAACTGGGATGGACTTTGAAGGGTCAAACATATGTGAAGGTACTGACACCAAGACATAGTGTAGACTGAAGATCAGGGACTTGAATTTGCTAGCGGATAATCTGGGTTTGAACTTCATTCTCCCATTTGTACTGAGTTTTATAGAGTGTCTACCCTGACCTTTACATATTTCCCAGACTGCACAGAGAATTCTAGAGGCGAGGGCTTCCTGTGTGCATAGGTGTCTATTCACTCTGGACAGATGTTTTTGCAGGTGCTGGGAGCGCACAGCAGTAACTAAACAGAAGACTTTTACTTCCGTAACTTCGTAGTGACATTGATAAGGGATTCCTAAATCAGTTGGTCCTTCTTCGTTTCTACCTCAAAATGATTGGGACTATGCTTTAGCCTTTAGTTTTGAAAAACCTTGATTTACAATCTGAAGGACCAGCCATCACCCTGAGGGCACAGGTAGTTAATTGGTGGTTATTAGTAGGAGGGAGAGCTTCGGGTAATGTGACCCACCTCCCTTTTTCTAAGGGAAGAGACCGAAGTTGGGAGGATTGAAAGAACTTATTCAAGGTCACAGTTGGTAGCAGAACTGTGAAGACACCAAGGGTTTCTCACCTTTTCTAATGTATAAATTAAAAATACAAATTGGCATGGCTTTAGAACCTACAACTTAATAGGAACTGTGTTCCGTGCAAGAATGCATACCAAGGGACAGCAAGACCAGAGGCCATTTCCTATTGGGACTGAGTGAAGTGCTTAGTGACATCAAGTAGTGACCAAGGAACACTCTAAATGGAATCTCTAAAGTTCGAAATATTAACCCCCTGATGAGAAATACAGTTAGGGCTGGAGCGATGGCTCGGTGATTAGGAATGCAGGCATGCTCCTTTTTCAGAGCTCAGTTCCCACACAGACATAGGATTTTAGAATTCACGTACTAGAGAAAGAGATAAAGTCATTATAAACTGGACCAACACAAAAAGAAACTCACTGATCCAAAAATGTTGCCTCTGAGATCCATACAAAGGAACCTTCTAGTCGCGGCTCCTGTTATGACCACGAAGCCGGCGTCCTCTGATCTGATCATCAGGGCACCTGCAAGAAAAAAAATCTCAGGTCAAAATATGCAGTCACCCCTCCCTGGAAATGCTTTCTGAAAACACCCCCTCCCCGTGACACGTCTCTGTCGGGGATGACATCACACAGCTCTCCGAACACCCCTCCCCCCGTGACACGTCTCTGTCGGGGATGACATCACACAGCTCTCCGGGTCTAACTGCCACTCTCATTTCCGGTGACCCCCAACTCCCACATCAATGCACTTCCTCACCTCCTGCTTTATTGTCCTCCCGCACGGGGCACCTTGACTTTCCAATGTCCCCCATCCACGCAGCACACAGATTTCCCTCCATCTGGATGCTATTTCCCTCTTTGCCTGGCTAATATCTTTTAGAGTTCCGGGCAGCAGTTGAGCCCTTCTAAGACGGCTGCTTCTGTGATTTCTGTGTTGAGATGTCATTCAGTGACCCAGCTTGTATAGAGCCCGGGTCCCCCTCACTCCCCGTCCCAATCTGTATGCTCAGAGATGGTCTCTTACCCCTACCTGCTGAAGATGTTTCCTTCAAAGTCAGCTGTAGCCATCTCTGTTTCTTACCTCCCTGACCAGTATTGCTCTTCAGTATAGGACCCCTGTTGTTACTACGGCATGCCCCCTTCTGGCTCTATCATATCTGCATGCCTAAAACCTTTCCCAGAGAAGCAGAGACACCCCCCTCCCCCGAAGACATTTAATAGACATCAGGGATGATAGAATTTGCTTCTTGGACCCAGCCCTTTGTGCTTTTCTCACTTGAAGATGCTTGCTCTTTGTGGATGCTGGTCTTGGACAACTTTCAATAAGCTCACTTAAAAACTTGCTTTTGATTACGGCCTGCAGTATGCGTGTATCAGCTGCACCTTAAACAATGGGTCGATACCTCGAAAGGGGTATTCCGTAATAAAAGCAAGATTAAGCCACATTGTGTTGGAAGCTGAATGGGGATTCAGCAAGACTGGACATTTTCTGTTGAAAGTAATTCCCTTAGATCTTTAAGGACACTTTTAACTGCCTGCTGCGGAACTTCACCTCACGGCTCCAAGGAGGCTGCGCAGACAGGACTTCTAATCCCGCTTCAGGAAACAGTCTGTGCCTAGTGTGTGATAGAACATCATGGGATGCTGTGAAGCCAAGGCCTCTTTCCCACCCTGTGAGGCTCAGAACAAACACCTGCAAGGGGAGTGAGCAGGCAAAGGTCAGCTCCCTCCTAACTACAGAGCCTGGTACACGCTGAAGCTGGCATCATGTGGACAGAGGGGATGAAGGCAGACAGGAGCCCAGGGAGGTGGCAGCAGAAGAGGACCAATCAACAAAATGTGTTTGTTTTAAATGGTTCAAAGTTGGGCTGCAGGTTAGCCAAGTGGGAGACGCACATGTGTTCTTTCAAAACGATGCCTGACTGTGTGTCACAAATGTATAGCTGATTTTATGAAAACTCAGACAGACATAGAAATACAGAAGAATTTCTGTCCTGAGGGCTTTTTGGCCCAATCGAGGGAGCTGAGGAGAGTGATTACATTAAGTATGTTTTCTTTTCCTTCCTTCCTTCCTTCCTTCCTTCCTTCCTTCCTTCCTTCCTTCCTTCCTTCCTTCTTTCCTGTCCCTCTTAAGCACTCTATATGTTTTAAATTCTCATAAACTGTTATAATGTTAAAATAAACATCATTATCATTTAGTAGCTGTTGTCATTTTAATAGTTATTGGAGCATCTTTAAGAGACAAAGAGGGATTCGCACTCAGGGCAGTGACATCTTCCTGCCCTGCAGCTTTAGCCTCCGACAGGGAAAGTGATGAAATGCCACGGGGACATACAAAAGGTGATGAAATTGCCCATGAGGGATTCTGGTCCCAATGTGGCTCCTTAAGAACCTTGTGGTCTTGGGGATGTCATCACTGCGGCCCCAGTCTCTGAAGCAGTCTTCACTGTGACGTGAGCATAGCATAGCCGTTCCTGCCTGCTTGGTAGGGGTCCCACCAATCAGGAGGGATAATGCTTGCAAGAGCGACTTGGCAGCTGACCACTTCCGCACCCTGACACCTTGTCAGCCTGCCTGGTGGTGGGAGGCACTGCAGGCAGTGAGCACAGTACCCTCACTTTAGGAACAGTCCTGATGGAAAGCGCACTGCGGAGTGAGTGGCTACCAGAGGGGGCATTTTTGAATGAAGCCAACAGCAGTCAGCAGAAACGTTCACTTGGCCAAGCACATGCTAAGCCGCACACTGAAGGAAAGGAATGAGCAACTCTTTCCTGCCATTTCCAAAAAGTGAGCTTACTGGGGAGTGGGAAGCTGACATTGTTCATATTAGAAAAAGATTACCAACCCCGGGGAAGCCCCCAAACCCTTCTGAGTTCAGGGGAGCTTGGGCGCCTTTGGGGCAGATCATCCTATCTTGTTAAGACCAATAACCTAAACAGGAGTTGGATACTCAACTCTTAACCAAGAACTTACTACAGCAAAACTTTACATTGAGACAGCAGAAACTGCTGCCCTGTTTTGTCTCCTTAAAGATGTGATGAGAGGCCCTGACCTCCGGGGGCACTGAACATACGTGGTTCAAAGAGGTACATGCAAAGAAGACCATCATACATATGAAATAAAATAAATAAGATTGGAATAAAACCAAGTTTTGCTGTAAATAGCTAATTAATTAGGGGATGATTATATTAATAATATGTAAAGATAAGAACAAGATAAAGATAAAGTCTGTTTTTAGGGAAATACACATAGCTGAGCAGTACTTCAGGTCCAGGTCCCCACCCCCCAAAAAGGAAAGCTTACACAAGATAAAATCACACACAAAAGCTGAAGTCAGGTCAGTTCATTGTACTGCCTCTCAGCCACCACGTCCATTGCTCCAGGCTTCCTCCAGCCCCCGTGTCTGTCAGCACCCGAGGAAAAAGGCCTGCCATTCGGATTGCTTTCAAAGCAGGCTGACACCATACATCCTCCCCCTAGCCAGCCTGGACTGTTCCCGACTGACTTCTTGGTCTCTGCAGAGGCCCTCCAGCAAAGGAATTCTATGATTCTATGCGTTCTCTATTTATAAGCAAATTCCCAATCTCTGAAACCAGAATAGTTTATCCTTATGCCCTGCCCAGTGTTTGAAATCGCATGTGGTCTTGCAGCGGAAGTCGGGGCAGTTTTCCAGGGGAGGAGCCCAGTGGTGCTTCCTAAAAGTTCGATAGTCCGCTGGGAAATGAGAAGTCCATGAAGAACTATGTTGTTTGCAGTGACAGGGGCTGGGTGGTCAGGCACCTTGGAGGTCCTGTTTCACAGAGCACAAGCAGTGCTGGGGACCCATGAAGTGTACCTGGATTTATTGCAGGTTCTCCCCATCAGGCCCTGACTTCCAAGAAGGAACTCTAGGGTCCTGCTTTACCCCCTTGAGTTCTGGACGATGCTTGGTATTTGGAGAGAGCCTTTCTCCTCTGCACCTCACATACCAGTGTAGCCCTTGAACAGGTGTAAGCTGCTGGCTTTGTGTGTGCCTGTATTTAGCTGCTAGATTTAAGGTCTATTGATCATAGCAGAGAGATTGGCATGCATGCAACAAGGCCACATCCAGAAACTGCGTTCACCCATTACAACAGCAGAGGATAACATAATCCCTATAGAAAGTTCTTCAGTGAAATGCAGATCGTTACTACTCTGAATGCTCTAAGTGAACCCAGTTACATCCTCTGAACTCCTCCAGGAACTTTTTAGATTTTGGCTTGTATTTCACATGCCTGGCTGTCTTGTCTTCACGCCTGTGCACCACATGTGTGTAGGCTTTGGTTTTTCTTTCATGTGTCTTGCTGTCTGGTCTGCGTGTATGTCTGGGCACCGCATTTCTGCAGTGCCATCGGAGGTCAGAAGAGGGCATTGGATCTCCTGGAGCTGGAGCTAGGGATCGCTGTAAGCCACTACTCGGTGCTGGACTGAACCTGGCTCCTCTGCAAGAGCAGCAAGTGCTCTCAGCTGCTGAGCCAGCTCTCCAGTCCTCCTTGGAATACTTCTTACACGACTGCTAAAATAGAAACCATGTTTGCCAATACCCATCTCTCATCTCTCTATTTTCTATATATCAGCCCTTATGCTTGAAGGGGCTCTTATTTTAATACATGTAATTGATTGACATTTGTGGCTGGTGATCCAATTTTCCATAGACTCTATCTTTAAGAATATTCCAGGTGTTTCACGGCACCAGGGAGTTCACAACCAGTTCAGTTTGTTAGCAACTAAACACATTTCAACTTCCCAGAGAACCACCAACTCCTACAGGGAGCACCCAGCATACCCGTTGGATAGATGCATACAGTCAGACTTGTCAAGGAAACATATCTCAGTGGACTCTCTGTAACACATGCCCCTTGAGAAGGTTTTGTTTTGAAACAGAGTCTTGCTTTGCAGCCCTGACTAGCCTGGAGCTCACTATGTAGACCAGGCTGGCCCTGCATTGTATTAAGAATGTGCCTGGCTCTTGAGAACATATCCTAGTCAGAATACTAGACCTCAGAGTTGAAGAGTCCCTGTTTCATCTATTTTAGATCTTGGGATCCTGGGATCTCCCCCACTGTCCCCCACGGTCATATTTCATCATCTGTGGCTCTGTCTGGGTTATTCTCTTTGAGTCTTGTCTTTCTATCCATTTTCCCTCCGATTCCTAGACAGAAGGAAAGAAAACTGTCTCGTGTCATTGGCAGTGATTATTTGGGTTGAGAAAAACCTGTAAGTCCAATTAAGGAGGAGGAAAAACATCTTCCTCTTAGGTCCCCCCCCCACACACACACAGAGAGAGAGAGAGAGAGAGAGAGAGAGAGAGAGAGAGAGAGAGAGAGAGAGAGAGAGAGAGAGAGAGAGAGAGAGAACACCGTGCACCAAGAATCTAGAAAATTAGCTTCTCCCTCTCATCTAGCTCCAGACTTCCCCTGCACCCCTGCAGGTCAACAACAGGACAACAGGTAGCCTCCCCTCTTCCCATCCTGGAGCCAGTACTCACTGTAGATGGTCTGGTGGGGTGTGCCATCTACACGGCCATCCTTGTGGATCTGTAGGTGATAGCTGTTCCTGGCTGTAGCCGTGTACAGGTGAGTCAGGCTGTCCCAATTGGAGCCAAGCAGAGGGGAGGTGTCAGGGTAGGCTCCAACAGTGCCCAGGCTGCAGGCACCACACAGAGCACCCACCAGGAGTCTGAGGCAGGTCCCCAGCATCGCACTGCTCTCTGAGTGGCTAATGCTGAGTTTGAAATCTGACACTCGCAGACAGGCCGGGACCTTTGCTGGCCTTCTTCTCTTCCTAGGAAGAAACTGAGAAGTGGAGTGGGGATCCTGGATTCCCTCCTTTCGGCCCCGGGGCTTTTAAAGGGTAGTGGTATGACATCAAACAGGAAAAACAACGCTGCCACATCCTCTGTGTTGTAATCGGCCTTTTGAAGAAAAAGCCCAGGCTCCTTAGGCTTGCGGAAGGCACGTTGGTTCCAGGCACACACATACAGGCACGCACACGCCCCTCAATTTCAAGCCAGTGCTCCCAAAAGTGAAGAGCGCGTGGGCAAAAGTTATCTATGACCGTGGGTCATCCGTTGACCTGTCCCACTTCCATCAGGAAATGTGAAGGCAGCCAACAATCTTTAAAAAAAATAGCAACACACCAGTCACCCGCCTCCTCAGCAGCTCACCTCCCTTCAGTGTACTGAGTTTGGTTTGCTGAGACCTTTTACCTCCAGCTGCCAAGAATGTGCCGAGCTACTCCTGGATGCTGCATTAGGCAGGTGTCTTGATTGATACGGAGATATATGGTTCCATCACAAGTGAGACCCCACCCCCCCACATACCTCAGGGTGGGTTGTTAGGTAGGAACAAGAGCTCACCACCCCCATTCCCATTTGCAAAGACTTCAAGACAAGAAGAAAGAAAATAAGGTCTTGAGGTCAGCAAAAATGGCAAGGTCTGGCTTCTCAGTTTCCCTCGTTTGGATGATGCAGGGACCTAAACTGGCAATTATGGCTTTGCCAATAGGAAGGAGACTCATTTGGAGGATTGGAACGACACTGCTGGCTAAGCGGAGGGGTCTGAGGACAGGAAGCATCCAGGAGCTGAAGGATGGCATCTCCATGGCCGGGATCTGCACACTGGGACCTGGTTGTGTGAGTGGGTGCCTGGTGGCAGACAATGCTCTCCACGCACCCTCTGCAGAGGTGCATCTGATGCAGGGTGGAGGAGTTGGGGGTGTGTGCTAGAACTAACACATATAGTCAATTGGAGAGCAGGCTGCTGTACCAGACACCAGAAAGGCAAGACCACAAGGAGAGACCTGCTCACTCAACTATCCCAGTTTACTGAGTGCCTACCATGGAGAGGTATACCATATAGGACATCAAAATCCACGTAAGAGAGCAAGATGGGACCAATCCAGCCAAGAAAGCAGGCAAAGACAGGTAACCATGGTGTAAAGCACTGGTTGAGGCAAGTGGAGATGCCAGTCTCACCTCCAAAAGAGCAGAGGCGGGCAGACTGGACGCTGGCTCCCCTAAGCCCTTGGAACACTGCATTAACTCCCATAGGCTGTCAGAGCCAAAGTTATATGACCTACCTCTGGGTAAGAAAGAACAGGTAGCAAAGAGATCACTTTCCCCTCTAGCAACCCAAGCTTTCTCCCAGGCTATATCTTCAGGGAATATGTGCTTGTCACTCACTCCAAGGTTGGTAGAAGTTGCCTGACATTTAATTGTTCATGTCTGAGTCTTATTTAATAATGACCACAAGGGAGTGGTGGCACACGCCTATGTTCCCAGTGTTTTGGAGATAGAGGCAGGAGGACCAGGAGTTTAAGGTCAGGAGGTTGGAGGCCAGCCTGGGCTACGTGAGATCCTGTCTCAAATGCCTACTAAACGCCTCCAGCCCCTGGCGCTATCAGACTTGGGTTGTTCTCAGCACTGGTTAGAGAAGCTTTACTCTGCAGTGGGCAGCGGCCGATGCAGACTAGCAACTGGTCAACGTACAGAGAACAAGGGACTGAGAGCTCAGCCCTAAATTGGACACCAGTATCAGCATCCACCCCCATGAAGGCACAGAGGACGTCACAGAAGACAAGGTGGAGAGACTTCAAAGCTGGAGGAAGGGGAGGAGTGCTGGGATATACTGTCGCCTGGGCCATACAGCTGCTGTATCCACAGAGCTCCAGCAACTGTGTTGCCTGTACAAGGTCAAACCAACCAAACCCGCAGCATAGACAGAAGGGATAGATTTCCAGGCCTCAACCCTTACTGAGGAGGAACTGTTGGCAGGAAATCGTTGCTGGGGGAAGAATGGTCATTGTTTTTTGGATGTGGTCACTGGTAGGTTTCCCATGCTCCAGGGAATGGTCCCACATTCATACACATAAGACCACTCTAACTGCACCTGATGAGTTATCGAGGGAAGAGATACGATATTAAGTTGGGAGGGTACATGTTGAGAGAGATAAGGAGAGTTTGAGGGGGGTGATGGGGTAGATATGATCATAGTTCATTGTATACATGTATCAAATTATCAAAAATAAAAATTTAAAAAAGAAAATCCCAATAACAATAGCAGTCACAAAACAGTTCATAGCTGATTGAAGGAATAATTGGCTTTCAGCATTGAAATGCTATTTTCTCAGAAACATTTACTGATTGCTTATCCCATGATTCCTCTTCTGGTTAGGAATGGCAAAAGCCTATGGAGTTCCTGGGAGCCAATTCATGGCTACTGAGACTCTTCTCTGAGAAAAGAGGTGAGAAGGAGGGAATTTTAAAAACCAAGCACAAAACAAATATTCTTCAAGGCGTCTGATACCACTTTAAAAGGCTTTGCTCATTCCCAAGCTCTGTGGGAGTACCAAGTTAGCAAGATGTGGAAGAAATGCTAAGGGCATTCCCAGAAGCAAGGCCCTCGGAAGCGGAAGCGTGGCACAGCCCTCCAACTCAGAAGGAAGGGGAGAGTTGAAGAAGCTTTGCGGGAGCCACAAGAAAGGCTGTCACCCACCATGGCTGGCTGGGATTCTGGAGAGACAGCGGGATAGATCTCTGGACCTTTCCACTTGTCTTACAAGGAAGTGATGTCCACAGACTTTCCCTCAAAGAGAGGCTCTGGACACTCAGCAGCCGGATCGAAAGGCAGGAGCCTTGTTTCTGTAGGGTGTGAGAGACACGTTCCCCACTCGACAAGAGTGGAAGATGCAAGGCTCTCCAAATAGTTCTTTGCATTTCGCAGTTGTGGAAATGCTGAGAATGAAGATGAAGTTTTTCCTATCGGAACAGGGTGGAGGCGATGTTTCCAGCTCCCGGGTGCCTTTCCAGCTGGAGGACCCTGTGGGATTCCCAGAAGAACTTTAAAACCCAAACATCCTAGGATTGATCTGATGTTATCACTGCTGAAGCAGGAGGGGTCAGGACGGGAGATTCGCCATCTGTGCTTTGTTCAAAAGAACTTGGAATATTCGGATACTCAAGTGTTTATCAACAAATGGGATGGGAGCCCTGGCATTCACTAGATTTAGTACAGAGAGACTAAGGGTCCCTTTGCAGGTCTGCTCCACATCCCACTGCCTTCTAGAATGACACAGCTGGCTAGAGAGTGTCCGTGTGCAGGCTCACAGCCTTTCCTTAGAGCCTGGAGGGTGGTGGAGGGTGAGCCTTCGGAGCAGCTCTGTAGGCATGCTGATTTTGAGTCCTTGCATCTAGAGGGCACTGCTCTGTCACAGTTCAGAATCTGAGAGCCGGTGTGAGCTTCTGAGCTCAAAGTGAAGCACAGATACCAGATGTGAACAGGAAAATCTTGGGTTTTTTGTTTCCCTTTTTTTGTTTGTTTGTTTTAGGATGCTAGATGTTGATTTCCAAATGCCTGGATGTGGCAGAAGGATTGGTCCCATCTCTATCCTGCCCTAGAAGCCCTGGGTCTGGCCTCAGGAGCAAGTATTCTTAACTGCCGAGCCATCTCTCCAGCCTGACTTGAGACATTTTTTAATGAGAATAAAAAAATTATTAAAAATACAATTCACTCCTGTTATTTTAGACATACCAGCTCTAATGACACAGATTTCAGCTGCAAATGGTAAGAAAAATGCCCCCAAAGCTGCCACAGCCCCGAGTGGCAGAAAACTGCCAGCCACAATTAAACTGCCGTGCTTATTTAGTACAGTGTGTCTCTAACTGACTTCATAGGAGGCCAGGTAATCCAAATGATGAAGAGTTATAAATATCTTATGAAAAAAAATCAAACCCTATCAAAACAATCTAAAATATTTAAATGCAGAAATCTCAGTTTCCCTGCCAGGTCAGAAACGATCACACACAAAATCATCGTCACAGTCACACACACACACACACACACACACACACACACACACACACACACACAAAGAGTGGGATGTTTAACTTGACACAAGTTAGCATTATTTGGGAAGAGGGAACTTCAATTGAGAAAATGCCTCCATCAGATTGCCTGTAGGCAAGTCATTTTCTTGAATAATGATTGATGGGGGAGAGTCCAGCCAACAGGTGGGGATTGCCACTCCTGGGAAGGTGGTCCTGAGCAAGTCATGAGGAGCACGGCAGTTTCTCCAAGGCTTCAGCTTCAGTTCCTGCCTCCAGGTTCCTCATTTGAGTTCCCGCCCAGACATCACTGGATGATGGCCTGTGATGTGGCAGTGTAAGATGAAAGAAGTTCTTTCCTCCCTAAGCCACAGGGTTTTTAATCCCAGCAATAGAAACCCTGACTAAGACATCTTCTGTGATGGAACTCTTTTTTGGTCCTTACTTCTCTTCACCTTTAACTTGTTTTTCTCAGACTGGGTCATGTTTTCTCAATGTAAAGACATCATAACAATTTAAAACATGACAGCATTGACTTGACTGCCCATAGGCTGTGATGGAAGTGCTAGAAGAAGCAAGATGAAATAAATCCTGAGAGACAGAGAGGAGGGGTCCATAGTGGCTCACCTGCTGATGGCAGGACTCGACATCCTGTCTGTCACTTCCTTGTGGTTCTTTTTCCATCGCAAGCATCATGGGTTGTCAGTGCTCCAGTGATTAGCACACTCAGTTCCTGGATCCAGGCTGACGTGCAACTAAGCCAACCTGGACACGTGCTTGTTCTTCGGGTCCTTGAAGTTCTCAAGGGAGAGGCCAGAACCTTCTTGAAGATGCCATTCATGTGTCCCGTCCTCTTGACAGTAAATTCATGCTTCTTGGGCTAGAGGGCAGCACGGTAGCAGAGCACACACCTAGCATGTGCAAGAACTGGAGTCTCATCTCCAGTTCCACAAACACTAACCAATTAAATCAACCCAAAACATGGGTCTTTCTATCCAAGCAGTTTCGCTCTTAATGTGTCAGTCAGTACTTTCAGAGAGGTCTACAAATGGGGGGAGGGGCACAGGCTGGGACACCAAGGATCTGGCAGTTCACCAGGTGGAATACATTTTGCATTTCCCAGAGCTTCTTACTGACATTGTCTAGCTATTGATCATCTGTATGGCCCTGCGAGCTGGGCTGGAGAATGGTTGTGGGGACTTCCCAAGAGCTTTCTGATTCCAGATACATGTATTCTCTATTAAAGGAATCTAAAGGAAATAAAAAATGCCTCATTTTCATTCAGGATTTATTAAAAAGCAAATCAATGAAGACTCTCTAAAATAGAAAGTTGCTGTGGAATAATGCTCTTGTACACTGTAAAGATTTGTCATTTGTGTTGGTTTAATAAAACACTGATTGGTCAGTAGCCAGGCAGGAAGTATAGGTGATGTGGGATTCCCCTTTGTATGCTGTGATTACCATTAATGCATAAAGGAACTGCTTTGGACCTATACCAGGGCAGAACTTAGATAGGCATGAAAGGTAGAACTGAATGCTGGGAGAAAGAAGGGCAGAGTCAGAAAGAATCCAGGTAGTCCCACTAGAGATGGATGCTGGAACTTTATCTGGTAAGCCACAGCCTTGTGGCAATATTTACATGCTAAATTAATATGTAAGAGTTAGCCAATAAGAAGCTAGAGCTAATGGGCCAAGCAGTAATTTAATTAATACAGTTTTTGTATGATTATTTTGGGTCTCAGTTGCTGAGCAGCCAGGAACCAACAAGGGCTCTCTCCTCCTACATATAGGTGGGGCAATCAGACTAACAGAATTCTGGGAAGAGGAAAGACAGAGATGCAGTTGCAAGTCAGAGCGAAAGCAAGATGAGAATGGTTTACTGAGAAAGGGGCTAGGCCATGTGACTAAACATAGATAAGAATTATGGTTTAATTTAAATTGTAAGAGCTAGTTAGTAATAAGTCTGAGCAACAGGCCAGTTTATAATTAATTAAACCTCTGTGTGTTTATTTGGGAGTGAACAGCTACAGAACCAGAAGGGACAGAAACTTTCATCTACAAATGGCACCCAAACATTTGGCAAGAATTTCCACAAAATGCCTGAGAAAGATTAAAATGAGGATTCTAGACACAAAAGAACAGAGTCAAGCAGGACTTCTTCATAGCAGCATTGTCTTGGGTAGACTCTGCAAGCAGAGTCATGGCTCCTTTAAAAGAAACTTCCTAACTCAGTGTTAGTGGCAAAAACCTTGCAGCTCTTTTAAGAGGCTCTGCCACCAAACACTTAAATGGTGTTATGAGCAGCTAGTAGCAGACTTCTTGGTGGTGGCAGGGACTTTGATGCTCCACAGAGTTGTGGCAATAAACATAGCTCCCACAGTACCTCCAACATGAAGCTAGACCCTCAGAAAGCAAGGAATGTGGCAGAACCAGCCACCAAATCTGCAGCTTTAATACTAGCCATGTCACTTAGCAGATTAAAGACTCATGTGCTCAGAAAAAGATAAATATATGCAGTAAAGACAGATTCAGATGGGAAAAAATACCTCTAAACTCTTTATAGTGTGTTTAAAAATATATGTAGGCCTGGGAGAGAAAAGTAAAAGGACAGAGAATGCCCTTTAAGAAAGAAATAGAGTAGTTGGTCGTGGTGCTCACACCTTTAATTTCAGCTCTTGAGAGGCAGAGGCAGGTGAATCTCTATGAGTCTGAGGCTAGCTTGGTCTACAGAATAAGTTCCAGGACAGTCAAAGATACAAAGAGAAACCCTGTCTCAAAAAAAGCCACATAATGGAAAATATACAGCGAATCTGATACTGTATGTTATTGTGTTGTCTTTGAATTATTTGGATGATGAGGAAAAAGCAACATCTGCTAAAAGACATTTGAGTATAAATGCTGCTGGATTACTTCAACCTATATATTTTGAAAATGCCTTGACTTCAAAAATTAAGTCAAAAGATGTTACTTTGGAGAAGAGGTTCTGTTTTTGTTTCCACAGGAAATGAGAGGATGTGGATTCATTCTAGTTTAAGAAAAATAAGGTTTGATCAAAGAAGACCCCCTGAAAAATCTCTGATAAGAGGTGATGGCCAAGATGATCCAATATTTTAGAGTTCCTCTGAGTTCTACATTCAGAACACCTTCAAGGTGACTGGTTAAGTAATCCAGACTCACAGAATACTCCAGTCAGAATTTGATCATAATCCTAAATTTTCTCAGGATTCCTCAAAGATTACCAGTGCCCCCAGTCAGCAGGGAGTGCCTAGAAAACTATGCCCACATTCCTCAAAAAATGGATTATGAATGTTTGTCTTTGTTTAGCATATTGGCTACAAGTTGTTATGAATAACAGTAAGGAAAAAAGCCAAACAAAGGAGATTAGATTCAGAGTTTTTGTTTTGGAAAGAAAAAAGGGAAAATGCTGTGGGATAATGCTCTTGTGCACTGTAAAGATTTGTCACTTGTATTGGTTTAATAAAATGCTGATTGGCCAGTAGCCAGGCCAAAAGTATAGATGGGGTGATTACTAAGAGAATTCTGGGAAGAGCAAAGGCAGAGACACATTCACAAGCCAGACGCAGAGGAAGCAAGATGAGAACGGCTTCCTGAAAAAAGGTACCAAGCCACATGACTAACCATAGACAAGAATGATGGGTTAATTTAGGTTGTAAGAGCTAGTTACTAATAAGCCTGAGCAATAGACCAAACAGTTTATAATTAATATAAGCCTCTGTGTATTACTGAATAGCTACTGGATCAGATGTGACAGAGACTTCCGTTCTCAGAAAGAAAATTCTTCCATAGTTTCTGGGGATAAGATGTTATTAAAAGTAAAATGGTGGGGCTGGAGAGATGGCTAAGAGGTTAAGAGCATGTCTGCTCTTCCAAAGGTCCTGAGTTCAATTCCCAGCAACCACATGGTGGCTCACAACCATCTGTAATGGGGTCTGGTGCCCTCTTCTGGCCTGCAGGGATACAGACAGAATATTGTATACATAATAAATAAATATTAAAAAATAAAATGGTGACCTAGAGGACAATGACATATATCTATATATAATTACATATATATTATGTGCTATATTGTAAATAAATATATATTCATCCATATATATGTAAAAGCCAAATTAAGTATGCACTGTATTTTGTATAAGCAAATTTTGTCCACATTAACCTGTATTTGACCTTTATTTCTCCTCCTTCTCCTCTTCTTCTTCCTCTTTTCCCTAAAGTCTTGCAATGCTGGCAAGAGCCTGGCTTTGTACTTACTTACTATATCCAACTCTGTCTAGCTTCAAATGCACAATCCTCACACCTCAGCCTACTGAGTGTTAGGATTCCAGGCCTGTACCATCAGGCCCAACTGCATCCTCTTTTTAATAGTTACAACAGCATATTTGCACTATGTACTTCTCATTCCTTTAAAACAAAGCATGATTAAATCACTTACCAAACCGTCATGTGTGTTGGTTTCCCCGTCAATCTTAAGTCTCATTCCCTTAAACATGTAATGGAATCCTATACAGATCACTTCTGGTCTCTATACCTGTATCCCCATAGGTCAGAATAGGAGGGCGACGATGCATGGGACCCTTCCCAAGGCTCCACCCACTCAGCACTCTGGGAATTTATCGTGTCTTCCACCCCTTCTGTTGCCCTCATTTATCTATTTGTGGTGTCCACTTCCTAGTTTACTTCTCAGTAACTGTAATAAACACCATGACCCAAAGCAACTCGGAGAGGAAAGGCTTTATTCATGCATCTTCAGTTCTGAAGCCACTCTGGGTCACTCCACAGAAGGTAGATGACATAACAGGAGAAGCGGGGAGATTCAATGCGCCGGGGACAAGGTCTCTTTGGATGATCTTTGGATGCCTCGTCTCCAGGTAAAGGAAGGGGCAGAGGTGGAGCCCTGGGTGACCAGTCCTCCAGGACACTACCAGGGAAGATATGCATACTTCCAAGGCTGGGAAGTGTATAGGGAGACAGCAAAAGAAGCTTGGGACTGCAGAAGAACCGTGTGTGTGTGTGTGTGTGTGTGTGTGTGTGTGTGTGTGTGTGTGTGTGTTGCTCACACCAGCTATCTCATCAGATTAGTGCTCAGAGGTCACCCATATCCAGCCCACCCCCTCCCCCAGGATGCCTGGGCTTGTCACGAAGCCCACGTAGGGGAGCAGATATCCTGGTTTCCTCTCACCTCTTTGGAACCCGTGATCTGAGCTAGCCTACCCAAGTTCAGGACGCTCCATATCCGGACTCTTGTTATCTTGGGGTCCTGGGACTCCTCGCCTCTCTCCACCCTGTGGACACGTAGCCACTGCAAACTTCTCGGAGGGCTATTTCTAGCCCAGGGGCCGGTAATTCCTTCCCAGCCTGTCCGCTCAGGCTGTCTGTGTTTCAGTTGGGACAGGCAGCTGAATGGATTGGGGGTTCAGCAGGATGTTGGGGCTTCCGGAGACAGGCATCCCTTCATCCTGCTAGAGGTCAAGACTACTGAGACGTGGGGGTTGGGGACAGGACGCTCCTGCTATGTGATTGGAAGGAGCTGGACTGCTCGGGAAAGTCCAAAATTCTCACTTCTGAGACAGCCCCTTGCTTAGTAAGAATCACTTGTCCTTAGCAGAACAGAAGCTTAGCACTAACCTGTGGCTGAATGCAGACTCTAGGGTCAGGCAGTCTTGGTCTGAAATGAAATTCTTCCTGCACCAGGCAAGCCAAGTTGCTAAAGTATCCACTCAGGGCTGGGAAGAGAGATTGCTCAGGGGTATCTTAATTTACTTTCTGTGCTACCTTACCGGAAACTGCTCTTCCAAGTCGAACAGAGTTTGGGTCCTTAGCATCCACGTTTGGAGTGATCACAACTGTCCATAGCTCCAGTCCAGGGATTCAACACTTTCTTTTGGCCTTCCGCTGCACTCAGGTGCATAAACACACATATACACGAATTAAAAGTGAAGATGAAAATCTTCAAAAAGATAAGTATCTACTAGGTAAAAGGATGAGTTCTTCTCCTTTAGTTTGAGACGGAAGAAAGAATACTGAATTTAAGGTGAAAGCCAATAGTAAACCTGGGCTCCCATCTGGCTGCATTGGCTGTCCTCTGTTTCACCACGCCTGAGTGGGCTTTTCTCGCGTCTTGTGGTGCACTAGCTGCCTCTCTTGTTGCTGCAATAAAACACCCAAGAGAAGCAACTCACTGTTGCAGGGAATGTAGACAGTCATGGCAGAAGCGGCCCAAGGGTGTGGTGTGTGGCGTTTGCTCACATCTGAATGGAGCAGGAAGCAGAGGGAGTCCAGCTAGACTCCGGCATATGCTATAACTCTTGTACCTAGCACCCAGCCCCAACCTCAGAAATTGCCCTGCTTGAATCCACCTCCTACAGGTTAAATAGCCTCTTCTAAAGAGTGCCACCACCTGGGAGCCAAGCGTTCAATCACATGAGCGTGTGGGGACATTTCCCATTCAAATCATAGTTCGGTAGTGCCTACCTCTGTCAAATAAGGGTGGATCTCCTGTACAGCTTTTTCCCAGGTTGATGAAGGGGTATGGGATGGGGACACTTGGAATCTGAGCAGCTGTGCACTTGAAGGCAGTTTAGTCTTTGTCTCCAGTGACTTTACATTTCACTAATTACCTTGTTTTTAGCAAGCACTGAGGCTGTGCCTTAATCATGCCATGGCTTCTTTCTCCCATTTTCTCCCGCAAAACACAGGGCTCGGCTTTCCAAACTGAGCCAATTCACCGCTTAAAGTGCGGTTTCTCCTAATGACATTACCTAGCCTCCCAGCCACCTTTCCCCCAACATCCCTCAGCCAAGGCAGTAGTAGCACACCTTCTCCACTGCCTGTGCCCCATTTCTAAAGAATGCAGTGATCCTCTGCATCTCAAAGGCACCTGTGTGACCACCTTTCACGTCTTGATACAGTCCGGATCAAAGTCACCCGATAGCACCCGACTTCCCAACAGCTCGTGTAAGAGCCATGTTCCTATTTATTTATTTATTTTAAATAACACAGAGATTTAAAACAAGATATTGGATGAATCAAGGTCTTATGGACAGTGAGTTGTGCCCAGTTCCCCAGCGTTCTGTGGAATCCTGGGAGAAGGGTAAGTCGGTTTCTCCTGTGAGATCACGTGGTATGAGTTTTTGGCTCTATACCTGATCTGTCTGAGGGTTTCAAACTCAACTTGCATCCTCCCTGGGTCAGGGAAAAATTTCTCTGTCATTTCAGATTAGGCAGTATGTCTATAAAATAATCATTCAATATCTACCACACAGGTCAAGTATCTGTCTCATGGTAGCTCTCCACACACCCATTCTTTATATATACTCTTTATATTTCCTAAAATCCATCTGCTCTAGTTTGCTTTTTGTTGTGTGAAAACCACCCTGCCCAAAGGCCAAATGTGTGGGGGGGTCATATTTGGCTTATGCTTCCAGGTCACAACCACCAGTAAAGGAAAGCAGGACAGGGACTCAATCAGAAGCAGGGCAGGAACCATGGAAAGACCGCTGTACTAACTTGCCGAGGGATGGTGCCTCCCACAGTGGGCTGCACCCTCCTACATCAGTTAGCAACCAAGGAAAGGTCCCACATCTGCTCACAGGCTGATGTGATAGAGGTACCCGAGGTTCTTTGCTCAACCAGGATGAGCCATTACAAATCCAGCTGTCTCTGCAGAGTGTTCCTGCTACAGAAACAAAGCCACCCATATTCACAGCGGTTAGGACACGGAAACAGTCTAAATGGCCATCAGTCTGTGAGTGGCTAATGGAAATATACACAGTGGAACTTCATACAGCGGTGAGTACAACTGAAGCCGTGAGATTGGCGGTTAAGTAGATGGAGCAGGAAACTCCATTATTCTGAATAAAGCAACCCAGCTCCAGAAAGACAGACACCACGCTGAGATTCATATGTGGGTCTCAGTACTGAGTCTTTAGATTTGTATGTTTGGCTTGGAGGACCGGACCTGTAGCATCTAGGAAGATAGAAAAGGTCCATTGTTCAGGAGAGGGAAAAAGAATTTCAGGGGAGGGAGGGAGAATTGTTCATGGAAGGGAGGTAGTGTTCAGAGGAGGGAGGAAGAGTTCAGAGAGAGAGAGAGAGAGAGAGAGAGAGAGAGAGAGAGAGAGAGAGAGGAGGGACGGAGACTCATGGGAGGGAGGGAGAGTTCAGGGGAAGAAGGGAGAGTTCAGAGGACTGAGGGAGAGTTAAGAGAGGGAGAGAGAGAGAGAGAGAGAGAGAGAGAGAGAGAGAGAGAGAGAGAGAGAGAGAGAGAGAGTTAGGGGAGGGAAGGAGAGCTCAGGGGAAAGAGGGAGAACTCAGGGGAGGGACAGTTCAGGGGAGGGAGGGGAGCATTCAGGGGAGTGAGGGAGAGCTCAGGGGAGGGAGAGAGAGTTCATGGGAAGGGAGGGAGAGAGAATTAAGGGAAGGGAGAGGACACAAGTGATATGAAGAGGAAATGGAATTTTGATGGGGGAGGGGAAAGAATATGATCAAAATAGATCTTATGAAAATTTTTTAATAAGAATGAATTTGACTGGGTGTGGTGGCACATGCCTTTAATCCCAGCACTAGGAAGGCAGAGGCAGGCTAATCTCTGTTAGAGCCCAACCTAGTCTGCATTGTGAGACTCTATCTTTAAAAATCAATAACAACAATAAATTTTTGATTTAAAAAATTATTTCCTCTTAATTATGTACCTTCCAACCTGTTAAATCTGGCAAAAACCAGAGGATTCAGTTTAGAATAAAAGAAGACAAATACTGTGTATGACTGTAGGGGGTGTTCAGTGAGACAACTTCATTTTTAAAAGATTGATTTACTTTTATTTTATGTGTATGGATGTTTTACCAACATGCAGGTCTGTGCACCACGTGTGTGCAGGACCCCAGCAGCTTGGAGAAGGTGTTGAATCCCCTGGCATTGGAGTTACAGATGACCGTTAGCCACTGTGTGGGTGCTGGGATTCAAACCCCAGTCCTCTGGGAGAGCAGGGCATACTCTTAACCACGGAACCATCTTTCCATGCACCAGGGAGACAACTTCAGCCTGTGTATCAATCCAATACTGAGTAGAAGTGCTTCGTGACACATTATCATTAGAAAAGACAGACACAATATCTGCTCTCAAAGTGGAAAAAGGCAAGTCTATCATTCCATTAATGTGTGGCAAAGGTCATGGGGTAAAGGTCAGGGTGGGGTAGAATGTAGACACAGGAAAAAGTGACATGACAGGTCCCTTCTAGAGTGTTCAGTAAAGACCAGGAGGACGTGGTTAAACTGACTCCTGAAAGAGGAATAGCTCTAGAAAATGAAGAAAAGCAGAGGGTCAAAAATAATTCACATTCTCTGCAATAAATAAATAAATAAATAAACTCATCACAACTCACTCCCTTTGGGGGGTCTTTTTTTTCTTTTTAGAATATTTCAATGCAAAAATTATATTCATACACATACTGAAAAAGGTAAAATAACCAACCAACCAACCAACCAACCAAAACCCTCAAATCAACACTTCTAAGTATTCACTTTTGAGCGCGCATTATTCTGCACACAGCTAGGTGGGTATTTATGGATAGAAGAAAGGATGGGCATATTTAACGTATGTGTTTTTGTAACTACAGTGAGATTGCATGACATCATGTCATTTTTCAGGCAAAAGTGTTTAATTCTCACTAGGATTATATAAGAAAAAGAAATGGGAATCCAGCTACAGGCATTGGTGGACACTCTGTGTTTGCGCAGGAGACTGTGTCCATGGCCCGTCCCCATCTAAATCAACAGATTATGAAACTATGACAAAAGTGTTAATGAGGTTATATTGCTGCATAACTACATTACAGACAGGCATAAGGTTACTTGCGGCTGGGTAAATATTCTCTTCCTCTTGTCCTATGTTTGCTAGTAGTGATGTTGGCTAGTGCTCAGAGAGAAGATGAGCCAAGGCCAAACACATGCTGAGCCAGGACCTGAGCTTAGGTCTGTTTGAGTCTGTATTCGATGCCGTTTATAGCAATAGCAGGTCAGGGGTGGTCCTGATCATGGAACCAAGGATGTCTGGCTATGGGTGTTGAAATAATTAAAGTGGTTATTTCAAACCACCGACTGCTCCATCTTATCTGGCACCTTTCCCTGGAGTGCTTTGTGAGAACCCATATCTGCTGTAACTTTTCCTGCCTCTGCCTGGCTTTCCTACATTGCTGAGGCCCCCAGTGACTGTATCTGGAGAGGGCACTGGGTTTAGTTTCCTGCCTTCCTCTGCAGGGAAGATGGAGGACTCCAGAGCGGAAGGCAGGGAACAGCAACTTGCTGAGACTCCATCAGTCTGAGTTCACTTTCTGATATTAAAAAGAACGCATTCAAAATATAATTTGAGTCCCATAACAAGGCCAGTTCCCTTTGACAATCCCCCTGACACACACACACACACACACACGCACACACACACACACACACACACCCCTACACAAAACAGCTGTGCAGTGAGAATTGGCAGAGGTGACCAGGCTTGGGGAGAGATCTCATGGCCCCACTGTGGTAGCTTAGGGATTTAGAATGGCCATTTAGACTCTGTAAAGGTGCATCTTCAGGAGCTCGGCTTGCCAGTCTTTGATGCAATCAGGGATGACCGCTTGCTCAGCCTTATATTCTTCATAGAAGGATGTGACTGAGCAGCCAACATGCACAGCCTTCTTTTGTGTCTACAACTGTCTACTTTCTGCTCCAGGACCGGTGTTCTCTTATGCACGACCCTGTGAATTTCCATCCCAAGGAGCTTGGTCTGCTTCTCTCCTCCGTGTACCTTGTTGTCCTCAAGGCTGGCAGACACTCTCTTCATCCAGATGTGGTCAATTCCTTGTTGGTGGGGTAGTGATATCTGCCAGGGGCTGCTGCTGATGGGAACTGAACCTCTGCAAGAGCAACTTGTGCTCCTAATAGCTGAGCTGCTTCAACAGCTTTCTTTTGAGTGTTCTTTCCTATGCTTCTTCTTGTACCCTGGCATGCTAGTCATAATTCAAAGTCAAAGGGAAAGACTCACCCTACAAACACACTACTTTAAGGTCACCCACTAACAAGCACTTCTGTATATTTGGTTAAGAAAAGTCTAAGCCCAGCCTGGTGGCTCATTCCTGTGATTGCAGGACTCTAGAGGTTGGGGCAAGAGCATTGCCTTGTGTTCAAGGTCAACCTAGGCTACAGCAAGAAAAAAAAAGAGCAAAGAAAAGGGAAAGAAAGGCCTCAGCCACTTTTTAGAAAATGGGAAAACAGGCCCAGAGAATACATTTCTATCTGTCATCCCTGGACATGACTGTGCAGATGGTGGCTGGATCATTGTATGATAACACTTTCCCAGAGGCCTTCTAGCAGCTGGGAGGTAGGGAACCAGGAAGAGGGCGGCAGAATGGTCCCAGCTTTTGAGACTCCTGTGTGACAGTCTCAAGTGAGATGTGGAATAGGACCTGGCCTTGAGGCTAAGAGTCAGGGACCACAAAGTTTACTTTAGGGAAGCTGCCAAGGGTTTTATTGAGGGTCTCCTCATTAATTCTGTATTGGCATTTAGGGGTGTGTGTGTGTGTGTGTGTGTGTATGTATTCATGGGTGAGCACATGTGTACCCACGGTGTATGCATGCGAGTCTTGAGCCAGAGGTGGACATTTGGTGTCTCCCTCCATTGTTCTCTATCTTATTATTTATATATTTATATTTTATTTTACAATTTCATACGTATGAGTGTTTCGCCTGCATGTATGTCTGTGTACCATGTGCATTCCTGGTACCTGGGAAGGTCAGAAGATGGCATCGGATCCCCAGGAACTGGAATTATGGATGGATGTGAGCCATCAGATGGGTGCTGAAAGTTGGATTCTGGTCCTCTGCAAGTGCTCTAAGCCACAGAACCATTTCTCCAGCTCTCCCTGAACCGGGGGCTAGACTGACTGACCTGTGACTGATGGAGGAAGGTCATTGGTTAAATAAAGAAACTGCTTGGCCCTGATAGGTTAAAACATAAGTGGGTGGAGTAAACAGAACAGAATGCTGGGAGGAAGAGGAAGTGAGCACATAGGCCTTAGCTCTGCTCTCTGGGGCAGACACGATGAAGCTCCAACCCAGGATGGACGTAGGCTAGAATCTTCCCGGTAAGTGCACCTTGGGGTGCTATATACATTATTAGAAATGGGCTAGTCCAGGTGCGAGAGTTAGCAGAGAAGAGGCTAGAGCTAATGGGCCAAGCAGTGTTTAAAAGAATACAGTTTGTGTGTTGTTATTTCGGGGCATAAGTTAGCCAGGCAGCCGGGAGCCAGGCTGTGGGAAGAGGCCCGCAGCTCCTACAACATGTGACCTACTGGATCCACCCATCTCAGGCCCTGCCTCCTCCACAGTGCTGGGGTTATAGGTGCATGCAGCTAAACCTGGTCCATCATGGTGGGGAGGGCATGGTGAAACAAGTCCCATTGTGTGGGGTGGGAAGGAAGCAGAGGAAGAGAATGGGCTTTCTTCTCACAGCCTTTCTCCCCCACTCATTCCATTTGGGCCTCCAGCCTGCTGGATGACGCCACCCATATTCAGGGTAGATCTTTCCTCCCACCTTCTTCTGACTGACTTTACAGCTTGACAGTGAACACTAACCATCAAACCACGCCAGTAGTTTTTTTCAGTAATAATTATTGTTTATCTTGATCATTTTTCTGATTAACTGAAGAATACATTCTTGTGGTAAGACACTCATGCTGGGTACATGAATGTTCCCTACATTCGCTCTTCAAAGGAAAGTCACAGTCAAGACTCAGAACTGTGCCTGAGGTTGTTTAACCAGGCTCATATCATCGGATGCCTGGTTTTAATAAAGATGATTCCAATCTTTATTAAAGATAACATTTTGATGACCATTTTCCTCCACAGACTCTCCTGACATATGTAATTGCAGCCTTCGTGTGACTTCCTAGGAACGGAATTACTGGGCTGAAGGATGTGACATTTTCAAAGCTCCTGGTTCATCCTGCCAAAGAGCTTTCTAGAAGGATTATTCCAGCTGTCCTTTGGCCAGCATTGACGAGCATGTGTGACTTCTCCATCTCCACCAGAATTTCTCAACTTCTCTCAGCTCTTTTACAAGAAAGCGACGCAGATTTGCAGAAAGTGCCGAAAGCCTGACTCAGTGCATGAGGACCATGGGGCTGGATTTGTAGCTCTGACTTCACAAAAGCGTGTGTGCGAACTTGCTGAACCCCCTCATTTCTCAGTGCAGTTCCGAAGAAATCACACGCTGCCATGAGCGCTGCTGACTTCATCCTCACAGTTATTCCTCCCCTCTCTCCTTTGAGACGGGGTCTCATTAGGTAGCCCTGACTGGCTTGGAACTTGCTGGGTAGACCAAGATGGCCTTAAATTCATAGAGATCTACCTGCCTCTGCCTGTTAGGTGCTGCAATCAAAGACTTGCACCACCATGTCCAGCTGCCATGTCCAGTTGCCCCTGTGATCTCCGAAAAGAACCTCCTTCAAGGTTTGACTCCCCAGGAGACGTAGCCCTCAGCCCAGTGGGTGGACGCTACTAATGTGAGCAGAGGTTCTCACAGCTTGCAATCTCAGGACCCCTTTATGCTGCTGGAAATTCCTAGGAACCCAAAGAATTTGTGGGCATATGGATTCGATTGTATTTTCTCTATTTGCCTCTAAATCTGAGGGGGAAAAAATCTTAAAACTATTTATTAATTAATTTAAACATGACCAAGCCTATGAATACACTTTTACAAAAGCAAAAAGTAAATAAATGTGTGATAAAGGAAAACAATACTTTTTCCAATCTCTTCTTTGTATGACTCAATAGAAGACACTTGGGCTCATACAGCTGCCTTTGCACACTCAGTGGAGTGGGTGACCCATCATGTCCCTCACATAAGGTGGCCACAACTCCAGGGCACTACAAAGTCTACCTGGAAACCTGTTGGGGTGATCTCATTGCCCTAACCAGTGACTGGCCCAGGACAAGCCCCAGTATTGCCCAGTGACTGGCCCAGGACAAGCCCCGGTATTGCCCAGTGACTGGCCCAGGAGTAGTCCATGCCCCAGTATTGCCCAGTGATTGGCCCAGGAGTAGTCCATGCCCCAATATTGCCCAGTGATTGGCCCAGGAGTAGTCCATGCCCCAATATTGCCCAGAGACTGCAGGGGCTGAGGTGGGATTTTGAGGAAATGCTTGGTCCCACTGAAAAATGTAAGAAAAAACATGTGGGGATGGGAACATGAGTGATCAGACTCGAGGGTGGGGGATAAAGGGGAGAGTAATGAAAGAGACTACTATAAAAGAGGGGGCATTTTAGGGCCAGGTAGAAAGCAGACACGAAGGAATCTTACAGAAGTCTACAAAGATGACTGTGGCTAACACTCCTACAGCAGTGGACTGTAGCCTGAATTGGCCATTTCCTGTGAGCAGGCAAGACTTCCAGTGGAGGGATTGGGCACTCCTCTGTGTGGCCCGTGGGATGTGCTGGAGTAAGGGTGGTCTAGAGATTGAGGAAGTGCCAACCAATGACTGGTCTAGCTTAAAACTCATTCCAGGAGAGTAAGCCCACCCCAGCACTGCCTGGATCACTGGAACACTCAGGCTGGATGACACCTAGGATGGAACCAAACACAACTGATGAGAAAAAAAAAAAAGGTAAAGTAATGACACCTAAAGATATTCTGCTATATTCATAGATTGGTGCCTAGGCCAGTTGTCACCAGAGAGGCTTCATCCAGCAACTGGTGGAAAGAGATGTAGACCCACAACCAAACGTTAGGCAGAGCTCAGGAATCCTGCAGGGGGCGCTGGGGAGGAAGAATTCTAGGAGGGGAGTCAAGGACACCACAAGAAATCCCACAGAATCAACTAAGCTGAGCCCATAGCGGCTCACAAAGACGGAACCAATAATCAGGCAGCTTGCATGGGACTAACGTGGGCACCCTACATATATGCTACATTTGTGTATCTTGGTCTTTTTGCGGGACTGTCTCTGAGTCTTTTACTTTTGGGACCCTACTCCTCATACTGGGTGATCTTGTCCAGCCTCAACACATGGGGAGGTGCTCGGTCTTACTGCTACTCGATGTGCCATGGTTTGTGGCTATCCATGGGGCCTGCCTTTTCCTGAACAGAAACAGAGAAGTGGGGACAGAGCAGGGGTGGGGCAGGGGCTGGGATGAGACAAATATATATATATGTTGCTTGTTGTTCTTGCAGAGGACTTGATGACAACTCACAACCCTCTCTGATTTCAGTTCCAGAGGATCTGATTCCCTGTTCTGGCCTCTATGAGCACCGCACATATGGTATACAGACATACATGCACACAAAACTACCCACATACATAAAACAAAATAGATAAAGGAATCATTTGAAAAGGAAGATTTGTCTTATTTATAATTTGTGTGTGTGTGTGTGTGTGTGCATGCGTGCGTGCAAGCACAGGTACTTGGTTGTGAGTGTAGGTGTCCTTGAAGGTCTGATAAGGGTTTTGGATCCCTTAGAACTGGTGTAACAGGCAGTTGTCAGCCACCCAGAATGTGTCCTGGGAGCCAAACTCAGGTCCTCTGCAAGAGCAGTTCAGGTTGTTAAGCCATGCCTCCAGCCCAAATTTTAATATTTTGAAATTTGCTTATATAAAGCCTAAATTTATTTAAACTTTCCTTAGTTTTAGACCCTGGCTTTTTATTGACACTAGTTTTATTTTTTAATCTTTTGTCTTTAGATGTGCATTGAGCTCAAAGAATCATAAAATGTAAAAGTCAGAAGAGATTATGGGACTTCGCACAAATTTCTATAATATTGAAGGCAACTTACTCATGGACTGTAAAAGTATAATTTACTTACTATGTTTACAATGCACAAAAATTGCCTTTAGTGTAGTTTTCATGCAGATCGTGTAAGAGTTATTTTTCAGTGATGGAGAGATGGTTCAGTGGTTAAGAGCAATTGTGTCCCAGAACCAGCATGGAAGCAAGCTCCCAACCTTCTGTACCTCCAGTTTCAGATGATCTGACGCCCTCTTCTGGCAGCCGAGGGCACTGTACACATGTAGCACACAGACATACATGCAGTAAAACACCCATGCACATGTAATTGAAATGTCCTTTAAAATATATTATTCTTCACTAAGTAGGTTCCTGGAAGCATCCCCTTATTGGTTCCCAAATCCATCCCCATATGTGTTGTCTTTCTGGCATCACTGACCACCCCACTACTGGGCAAGTGTTTCATCTAAGTGGTGGCAACCTTAAACCCCTCAGTAGGACCAATATTGACAAGAGCACACAAAAGGCATCATAATCAACATCTCCTGGGCACTGGGGATGATGGGTAGAAAGGAGGAAGGCAGGAGAGACATGCTGATTCCGGCAAGAGGAGCAAGGATGCCATTCCCGTAAAGAGAAGAGAATGCCTGTTTCCGGCCAGCATCTGCCAAAGTTGGTCCAGGAAGGAGGACAAGGATGCTGATCACTTCTCAGAAAACGTTTCTGTTCAGGCACAGATTCAGTTGGCCTGGGAAAGAAAACGACGCAAGGGAGCAGGAAGGGAGCAGGGTCTTTCTGGCTCATCTCCCCTTCCCTTGCCCTGGCTCTTGCTGTCTCTCCCCACTTCTTTGATAGCAGTGAACCCCAGGTTCAGATTCTAAGAACTGCAGTGACTCAGGAAGGGCCTGAATTATGAGGAAAGAGGGGCCGCAGCCAGAGGCCTTCACTGTTACAGAGTGAAACATGACAGATTATAAACTCTCGTTTCCTTGTTAATGAAAAAAGACAAGTACGGCTCATATGGACAGGAAGAAAGCAGCAACCACATGAACGAAACTCAGGGAGCAGTTAGACAATGTTAGAAGCTGCTCTTCGGAGTATATTAGTGGAGGCCTCCCTACCAGAGAGACCCAGTTTAGTAAATGTAACGAGGTCTAACAAAAGAAAGTCACTAGGCCAGTGGTGTGGTACCATGGCTCCTAGCTTTTATTTTTATTGTTCAATAAGCTGTCTTGGCTTGGGTGTGTAAGTTCTCTTGTGTATTTAACCACTTCTGAGGGGTTAAGTCATATTGTACTGAAGAGGACAGCCAAACATAAAAATCATGCAATGATCTGGTCTAATTTTTTAGAAAAATTCAAGCACTCGACTAAGTTACTGCAGACATACTCAGGCAAAACCTTTGTCTCTAAGACATAAGTTAAGAAATGTTGAACTCTTCCATTTTTATTTTTTTTGGGGGAATCTCTAAAATTAGGACAGATACAGTTCTTTCCTCCCTTTCGTGTGTAGAGGGCTGGACAAAATCAAGGCGACTCGAGGGTAAATAGAAGGGAACACAGCGGAATGCCAGGCGCATTCCAGCCCTCCCTTGAGCTCAAAGGGAAAATCGAAACTCATTATGAAGTGATTACGGGAATTTCGAGGGCTGTTCCAAGGTAGCCTTGACACTTACATGTGGGAACCAGACGGACCTCCTGCAAGCCTGAAAAACATCATTGTCCCCACACAGTTTGAAGTCATGTCAAGTGGTGTGCCCTCCTCCCCCACACATACGACCTCAGGATTTTATTTTATTTTTTTTTGCATAGAGGATGAGGCAATTGGAAAAGATTATCTGCTCTCTCCCCAGGCTCTGGATTATGTTCCCTGGGCAGTGGCAAAGCCTAACGGAACTCAAGACCAGCATTTAGAAAAAGTCGCTGCTATAGTTTTTACCTGGAACGTCTCCAAAGATTCACATCTTAGAAGATTGATCTCCAGAGAATGGCAGTACTTTTAAGAGGTGGGACCTTGTGACCTTGTGAGTCGCACTAGTGACAAGCCCTTGAAGGGGACTGTGGGACTCCAGCCTCTTTTTCTTCCCTTCAGGTGCTCAACGGTGAGATGATTTCGCTCTGTCATGGAATCTCCATCATGCTCCACTGCTCACCACAGGCCCCAGAGCACCGGGCATGACCAACTATGGATGGAAACCTCCAAATCCATGCGCCAAAGAAACCTTTTCTGTTTATTAACTGATTGTCCCAGGTACTCGTTACAGGCATAGAAAGCTGACCGACTCACCCTCACAGGTGATGCCAACACACAGTTGGGGCTAATATAGTAACCCCCAAAGACCTCTGTGGTCTCACGCACAGTAACAAGCTATCCCTGTGGCTTGACAGGATGGATGAACCGCAGTGCAAGCAAGGCATCCTTTCTCTCTAGTCTGTAAGAGACTGCGGAAGGATGCATAAGGACAAGCCCTTATTTGACAATGCATGATTGCCAGTTGCTTGCCTTACTCAGTTTTACTGGAATCGTAGCAAAGCACCTGATAGAACTAAGTTCAGGCAAGGACAGTTTATAGTGAGGCGTGTTTTCAGAGATTTCAGTCCGTAGTCCTTGGCTCCACTGGTCCTGGGCTCAGAGTGAGGTGAGGGAAAGAAATGAAGGACAAGAGGCAGAGAATAAAAAAGAGGGGCCCTGGAAAGAGATTCAGCCCCCAATGATGTACTTTCTTCCGTTTGACCCCCACATCCTGTATTTCCCAAAATAGTGCCACCAGTTAGGGACTGAACTTTCAAATGCAAGAGCTCATGGGGGAGAAGGGCATCTATCAGCCAGGAATGTTCTTTTTATTTATCTTTTACCAGCTCAATAGGCATAAGTGAGCCTGGCGACCATTCTGACCACGTTTTTCGACTTTAACAAACTTGACTCTACCTCCTCTGGTTTATCTCTGGTTCTTTTGGCTCTTAGTCTGAATTGTCTGGTCTAGACTCCTGGTTTTTTGTGTGTTTGTTTACTTTTGTATTTTAGGGGGGGTCAGAGATCTTGGATTTATGTGTATTTATCCATACTCTGATGTCTATTCTTGCAATTTATCATTGTATTTGTAATTAAACTCTGAATGTGTTTTATTTCCTATATATAGCTGTGGACTACACCCTGTGAACATGCTGGCAATTTCTCCTTATGATGGTTCTGGGAAATATTTTCTCTTATGCCCCCTCTACACACACATGGTGCTATTACTGCAGGCATGATCTCCTTCCCTGGGTTTCTATATTGTCTAGCTCCATTCCTCCCCTGATCGGGGCTTTCTAAATGGTTGGAAGACTAGCTTGCCTCATCCCAGCATCCGAATTCAAGACAGCCGATGACGGTTCTTTGTTCAGGACCCTGTGTGGGCTGCTCTTTCTAAAAAGACTTGTAGTGGAGGGGGTGGGACTTGATTTCATCTTAGACCTAGTTTCCAGGTACGTTGCTTCTTATGTGGAGGTGCACAGGTGAACACTCTTGGGACTCTGGCAATTATTTTGGGGAAGAAAAGCATAATTCAATTAAGACATGTTTGGTAACTTGGTTAATAAGGTAAACAGGAAACTTCTAGGAACAACTTTGTAGATCATTTAATTGTCCACCTACCCAAAACATTTACTAAATGATTGCCCTTTATGTAGGATGCGGTGTCAACCATTATCTGATATTGCCCTTGGGGCACCAGCGAGAGTCGAGTGAGCAGAGCCAGCTGTGTCCTAGGGCTAGCCTCGCTTTCCTGATCTTTGATGATGTCCCTATTTTTCAGTGAGGAAGGCACAGGTCCACCTTTGACCCACACAAGCATTTCTGCCTGCACAACATCAGAACAACAGTTACTGCTCAGACATGCGCAGTGTGTTCCTTAGTTAGGGTCACTAGTGCTGGGATGAAACACTGACGAAAAGGAATTTGGGGGAGAAAGAGTTTATTTCGCTTACATTTTCACATCATATCTGTCACTGAAGGAAGTCAGGATAGGAACTCAAACAGAGCAGGAACCTGGAGCCGGGAACCGATGCCGAGGTCATGAAGGCATGCTGCTTATTGGCTTGCTTGACTTGCTTTCTTACAGAACCCAGGACCACCAAGCAAGGGATGGCACCATTCACAACGGACTGGGCCTTCCCTCACCAATCCCTAATAAGGAAAATGTCCTACAATTTTGCATAAAGCTCAATTTTATGGAGGAATTTTCTCAGTTGAGTCTCCCTCCTCCCTGATGATCCAGCTTGTGTCACGTTAAGCTAAAACCGGCCAGCTCAGTGTGTGTTTGTGATGTGCTGCCCAGAGCTGTCTCTGTGTCTTCCCAACCCCTCCAACAAACAGTCTTGGTTTCTGTTGTGGATGAATGCTTGTATCCCCACCTCCAAATCCATCTGTTAACTTGATCTGCCATGTGATGGGAGTCTGAAGATTAGGCTTGGGTAAGGATATTAGGGCTCAGTGAAACCTTCACAATGGGACAAATGCTTCTATAAAAGGAAGAGAAGACTCAAGCTCTCTCTGAAGATGCAACCAACAAGAAATCCCCTACCAAGAACCCCACTATTGTAGAATCTTCATTCCAGCCCTCCAGCCTTCGGATCTCTGAAAAACAGAGTTTCATTCTGTAAGACATCGGTCCGTGACATTAGACTTAAGAGGGCCAAGATGGATATCCTCCTTAGAGGTGAGAAAAACCAAGGCTCAGAGATGTGGATTATAACAACTTGTGAGAGCCAGGCTGCTGCTTCCATCCTGCCCCATGCCCTCTCCACAGGTGAACTGTGTTTGGAGCCCTCTCATTAGCGCTATTCTGTCTGTGTGTTGGTGATGATTGCTTTGTCTGTGTCGTGACTTGTTTCCGTCCTTGTATCATAAGCCCCTTGAGGGTGGCCCTTTGCTTTCTGCCGCCCTCCCTTATACCCAGGTGAAGACACAGTGCCTGCATGAGGATTGACAACACATGGGCAGATATTCTAGCTCCCGATTCCAGAGAAAGAACCAAACCACCAGACTTTCCCTTGCCGTTCATTCATTTTTTTTTTCTGTGTAAAAGCAACCATGTTTTAATTATGAGCTAAAATGTCTAATACATTAAGCATGAATTATAAAAATCCAGAATCTAAATACAGTGCTAGAGAATTTCACAACGGGAAGATGAATGAAAATTTTTTTCTACATTATGATTAACAGACAAGCAGATCTCAGTCGGAATGGTAAGGCCAAATAGTAAAACCACACTTTCCTATAAAAGCTGCACATCACCTCTAGGGACAGCTATCATACATGTAGAAACAAGACATGGCTGCTTTACTGCACACCCAGGAGCAACCTCTTCCTGGAGGGGCTAGTCATCGTCTTCCTCTCCATCATCTTCAGCATCTCGCTTCCTTTTCTCTCCCCGCACACCCTCTTCTTCCTCTTCTTCCTCTTCTTCCCCTTCATCAACATAATCATCATCATCTTCTTCATCCTGAATTTCTTCTTTCATTAAGTATGAGAGGCCCACCTCCTCTTCTCCCTCTCCCGCTTCTGAACCTGCTTCATCCTCATCTTCATCCTCCTCTTCCTCCTCCTCTTCATATCCTTCAGGTGGACCAGCTTCATCTTCCTCCTCATCTTCCTCATCTTCATCTCCATCCTCCTCGTCCTCCTCTTCCGAGTCGGGGGCCTCGTTGTTCTCCTGGTCGAATCCATCTAAGTAGGTGATCTGCTGCAGCAGCTCGAAAATGCTTTCTCGGTAGTCCTCCAGATTTGTGATCTCACAGTTAAACAAGTCGAGACTTTTCAAATTCTTAAGATTTTGCAGAGCTTCTACTGTACTGAGATCTTTGATTTTGTTTCCGCTCAGATTGAGGTAGGTAAGATTTGGACATTTCTCTGCCAGGACTTCCAAGCCTCCAGATATTATATTGTCGCTGAGTTCCAACTTTCGAAGTTTATTCAAGCTGGGAAGCCGGGCCAAGGAACTCAATTCCACGTTGGCCATACTAAGAAACTCCAGTTCTTTAAAGGTGTCATTGAGGCCTTCGATCTCCCCATTGACACACAAGCAATTATCAAGGACTAACTCTGTCACCTCCTCCGGGGCTCTGTTCTTCAACTCCAGGTTAATCTTCTTCTTCATCTCCATGTCCTCCTCCTTTCCCCTCGCGCGCCCGCCCCACTGCCCCCAACCCTAAAAAACCTCTAAAGGTCTGGAGATGAATGAAAAGAGACGCAAAGACGGACACCCACTACCACCCGGGTGTGAGGCAGAAAGAAAAGAATAGCAAATGGAGTCCGACGACTTGGGACGAACTCGGCTGCCCCCACCTTCTAGTCCACACACCCGCGCGCGCACACACGGGCACGCACACACATTCACACACAGAGACACGCGCGCGCCCGCAGTTCCTTCCCCTTCAATGGCTGCTCCGAGACTCCCGTTCATTCATTTGACCTCATGTAATGTACATTGCATTGGTAAACTGTTATGTGCTGCTTGAACTCACCAAGAAGCTGGCTCTGGAAATGGGGCTGCCCCTCCCACTTCAGACCCTTTATGTTTATGTCAAGTGTTCTCCAAGACCCCTTATCTGGGGATGGGTCTTGGACTCCATGACAGAGAAGGAAGAGAATGGTAAAACAGCCCAAGACCAAAGCCCCCATGCCTTTGAGAAGGTAAGCCATCTCCATCAGACGGTCCTGTCGCTTACCCAGTAGGGTAGAAGGTTGAAGTAAGAATAATAAGCCATAAGTTCAGTCAAAGAGAGAAGGCTCAGTCAGGAATTCCAGGTAACTTCCCTGGTAGACTAATTTTAGGAGTGCCCAATTTGGTGATCTCATCTTCCTGCTGTTCCTTGTTCTTTTCTTTGGAAGGCTCACCTGAAGGGACATTGTTTCACTAAACTGGGGGCATCTGGATTGGGAACTCCAGCTGGTTGCCTTAAAGGGGCTTCCCCAGTTAATTTCTGCTGGATGTTCAAAGTGCAGGATTTTATATTTTGTGTGCTCTCTCCCATTTTCATCCTGGATATTTATCCTTTACTTTGGCTTTCAATAAATTCACTCATTCAAAGCCAAAAGTATCATTATTATAGATCATTTTGGGGCTCACACAGTCCACAGTGTCATTTGACACTAATGTATGGCAAAATAAGCACTTTCAAAAGATTCTTTCTAAGTATTGCCATCTTTACCAATTGTTTTTAATTAAAAAATCCATTTTATGTATATGGGTGTTTTGCCTTAACATATGCCTGTACACCACATGCAAGCAGTGCCTCTGGGGGCCAGAAGAGAGAGTTGGACCCACTGGAGTTACAGACGGTTGTAAGCCACAATGTTGGTGCTGGGAATCGAACCTGGGTCCTCTGGAAGAGCAATCAGTACTCTTAACCATTGAGCCATCTCTCCAGCCCCATTTACCAGGTTTTTCTGTGGTTCAAAAATGTATCTTCCTACCTTATAAAATCACAGGAGAAATAAGATGCTACCTAGTTCCTGAACTTTGTAGTTTGTCAGACATGAGCTTTAGTAAGTTTGATTAGACACATAAAGACCGAGATCCAAGGAGGTGACCAAATTGTCCAAAGTTCAACAGCCAATACCTGTCAAGGGGTCAAAACTATATTTTGGGCCTGCTAACAAAGCTGAAGCTTTTAAAACCTGGATAATTAAGACATCAATATCTCTGCCAAATATGACCTTTACTCTGTTTAGGGTCTGTATTGTTTTCGTGTCTCCCCAGGCTTTCTGTGACAGACAGTACTTCACCCCAAGTTTCTACCCCCACCAACAAAAGAGCAAGAAAAAGCAATTTTCATAGTGGGAAGATTTTCTTAGTTAGAGATGAACACAGGACACCCGCACCCCACACCTTGAAAGCAAGGCACGTGATCTACTGCTGAGCTACATCCCCAGCTCCCTAACTGGATGTTTCTGTCTTTCCTGCTGTGGATATGAGTGCTCACATGTGAGTGGTCCTGTTTGTATGCATTCCAATAGTGTAAGGAAGCAGACACTACATGGGAGAGTAAGGAGCCCAGTGGTCTTATCCTAGCTTATGTTAGGAAGATGTGCATCAGGGAGAGAGTCTCTCTGCAAAAGGATGGATGCATGTTAGGTTTCAGACTTACCCTCAGCGTGAAACACTGCCTTCATGACTTATACTGTTTATATAAGATAAGAGTAAAAAATTATTCTGTAGTGTAGGATACACATCGTACCACTGGAGTTACTGGTGACCAGTTTGTATGTATTTGAATTCCATAAAGGGCTGTAAGGATGGCTGACCTGAACTGATCGTTGCTTAGTTTTAATTCACAGGACAGCTCTATGAGGAAGATACTCAATGATCTCATCCATTTTACAGATAGGGAAACTGAGTCTCCGAAGGGATATGTCGAACAGTATATATCTAAGAACGGATAGAACCAGGGCAAAAACCAAGCCGTGTTTGCCTGGCACCTGTTCTCTGGTCTCCTCTGGGTTTGGTTCCCCGGTGGGCTGTGTGTGCATGTTCTCGGCCTCCTCTCTCACCACAGCGTGACAACAGAGAAGCTGGCCTGGACTGAATGGGAAGAGGTGCCGCCTTTAAAGGAGCTCCTTTGCTTAGAAACTTCCAGAACAGATGCTTCAAGACAACTCTGATCAACAGCCTAAAGACATCTCTGAATGCAGTGACATCTGGGGTGGGTTCAGCCTGAAGGGAGCATTTCAGCCCACTAACATCTGTCCGTTTTTTTCCCTCAGTCCTAAGGATTTAGTGTTCCCCTGATTCCTAGAACTGTTTGTTGGCCAAAAGAGAAACGCTTACCATAAACCACAGCAGAGGGACCAAAGGTGACAGGAACCGTGTGTTATCTCATGGCCCAGCCAGCAACAGGCACCTAGCCACTAGGTTCCCACAGCTGCGCAGGGTTTCACCCTTCAGCTTCCTTTTGTCTTACTCACAGCTACTGTAAGCAGGAGGCGGGGCATGTGGGGAAGGGATCAGTCTGTCTCTGGAGTGTCACTGTGGCAGAAAGCCAAAGGGGTCTTAGGACCGCGGAGCCTTGCTGCCTGGACAAGAAAACTTGGCACTCCACACAGGCAGTTCAGGACCCGGAGCTGACTTTGCCGTAATCATTCATGAGCACCATTCATTACTCGATTCAACACATAAAAAGTGCTCTTTCGTGTCCTGGTTAGGAGCATTTTCTGACTAAATCCTGTGTGCTCTCAGTGTATCTGCCTCTTTACGGATTCTTCCCACCCAGGGTTTCCAGAGAGCACCTATCGGTACTGGTCCATGGAGTGGGGACATAATGATACTGAGGAACCCCTGCCCTCAAAAGGCAAATAGTGGGAAGTGTGAGCAGAGGAAAATCAATAAGTCCTGCCATCTTGATTTAAAATTTAGATTTTTTTCATTATACAACATTACGCATTTAGATTTTTGAAATATCACACTGAAAAGTTTTTATAATGATTATAGAGGTTTTGGATAAGGGATTCTGCCCTTAGAGGTAAAATTTCTTGACTTCACAGCACAGGGCTGGACAAGCATGGTCCTGCAGCCTGAGAAAGAGCCCAGAGGCAAGGTCAGGAGCAGAGATCAGGGGCAGGCTATTCCTCTCAAGACCCTATGACCCTACGCTTATGTCAGGTAGATTCCCTTCACCTGGGGCAAGGCAAGTGCAGGCCCCACTGAGAGCCTGTGGCTTGACCCAGACATCCCAGTGCTCTGGGGTCTAGACATCTCCCAGAACCTCTGCCCTTCCCATGGGGCAGAACTCAGCAGAGATGCCAAGAGTTCCATCTCAGAGATGCTTCCAGCAAGCAAGCTAGCATCAGGGTAATGATGTAATTCTCCTACAATGCCTCCCTCTGCCAGGAACCTAAACGGGATGGGTAGGAGAAGGCTTCAGGACGGGTCAAGGTAACAAAGAAAAAGGCCTGAGAGGCAACTCTGAGTCCTGCCTGACTCTCCAACTGGGATCCCATGACTCAAAATTCAGTACATAGTCAGGTAGGGTGCACAGCAACAGTGTGTGAGAAAATCCTCAGACCCCCTTGCTAGCACTCCAGTGAAGCTGGGACTAGTTGACTGTCCACCAACTGCTTATGGGGCTGGGATTGTCACCAGCAGCTGCCCACCTTCACAGGTACAGAAGACTAAAGTAGGGAAGGCAAGCGGAGGGCAAGGGACTGCAGAAGTCAAGAAGGGACATCAAGATGGGGCTCTTAGGGAAGATACCAGACATCCAGGCAAATTAGGATTCCGGATAAAGAGTGGATAATTTCAGGCCATCTAGATGAGCCAGCAGATAAGGGCATGTGCCACCATGCTTGACAATCTGATGCCTGGGACCCACATGGTAGAAGAGGAGAACTGACTTGAAGTTGCCCTTTGACCCTCACAAGTGCACTGTGGTGTGCATATGTTCATACCAATATCCACACCTGCACAGACAAGCAAATTAATAAATGCAGTGAAATTTCTAAAAGGAATAACCAATTTAGTTTATTAGTAGCAGTAGTCATAAATAGTAGTGGTAGCTATTATTGTCATAAGTGACAAGGTCTCATGCAGCCCAGGCTGGCCTCAGTACATGGGAGCAAACTTACACTAAATACTGCGTGCTGTTGGCCTGAAGTCTCCCCTGCGTATCCCCTTCTCCCAGTCTCTTCTGCACCCGGTAACCTGACATGAGGATCAGGAACAGCTGTACAATAGGTGAGCCCAGGAATCCTGAAGACAAACTCGGTGACAGTCTAAGTTTGGAGTCAAGTGTCCCACTTCACCAGCGTCCGGTATAAGAACAAAGCTACCAGTCCCACATGGGATGGTTTTGCTGGCTGCGAGAAGAGGACTTTGAATTGAGTCTGTAGCTACCATGCTCGACAAGCCTTGAAGTTATAACAGAAATAGAAAAAAAAAGCCAGGCACAGAAAGATGTGGTAGGAGCCTCCTTCCAGGAGTCACTGACAATGGGCAGGTGGTTCACAGAGATAGGGAATGGAATGATGATCACCAGGAGCTAGGGTGAGAGGAGGAACTGGGAGTCATGGGCTTACAGGACGCAGAGATTAGTGTGTGATGGCGAAAGGGTCGTGAAGATTGACGATAGTGGTTACCCATGACAAGTGTCTCCCAAGTGCCGCCACCTTCTTGCCTCTATCAGCCTTGTATTACTGCAACAAAATACCGGCAGCAGCTAACTTACACAAACAAAACATTTTTTTAAAAAAAGTTTTATTTATTTATTTGTTTTGTTTACAGCGTTCTGTCTGCACATATGCCTGCAGGCCAGAAAAGGGCACCAGATTTCATTACAGGTTTATGAGCCACCATGTGGTTGCTGGGAATTGAACTCAGGACTTCTGGAAGAACAATCAGTGCTCTTAACCTCTGAGCCATCTCTCCAGCCCCCAAACAAAACATTTTTGTGGATTACTGCCTTTGAGTTTTAAAGTGTAATACTGGGCATGGTTGGAGTCTCTATTGGTTTGGCCTCTGGTGAGGACAATGGATTATGGTGGAAGCCTAAAGAAACAAGGGGCTACATGTCAAAAAAAAAAGAAGAGGTCAGAGAAGGAGGATACATAGGGCTCTAACAACAGGTCTACCTTAGGACTCCCTGGGAATCCCACCTCCCAAAGATCCTACCGTCACCCACACATCACCGTGCAGACCTCATCTTCAGTGGTAATGAACCCTTGGCAGACACTCGCCAAACCAAAACTGCCTTAAGTACATTTCAGCCAGGCACGGTGGAGGCATCGAAACTCCCAGCTACACCCAGGAGCTCAGGGCCAGCTAGGTAACACGGAAAAATCCAATTTCTTTTTTAAAAAGCAAATCCTATATTGTACATATTTATACAGAGCAGTATAGAGAGCTCCAGATGCGGCTGCTGCCAGCTTGCAGCTTGTTGAAACACAGAATCATAGACCCAGCAGATTCTTCCTTGAAGCTATTCATGCCTGTCGCTGGGCGAAGATCTCAGTGTCTAGAAAAAGAGGGGCTAATGAGACTCCTTGGAGGTCACACTGGAGACAGAGGCTCGGGGAGTCTGTAGCCTCTATACTGGCTCACTCTTCTGCCTTACAGGGATAGAAGCACCAACCTCTGGCTCCATCACTCCCCTCTACCCCTGCGGCAATGAGCTAATCTCCAAAAAGAGCCTTCAGGCTTCTCAGAAAGATGATCTATAAATACAGCATCTTCCTGCAAACCAGAGTTCCAAGGTGATGGACAAAGGGATCCACATGGGGTAGGAAGGGTTCTAGTGAGCTTACATTTAGTTCTGGCTATTTAGTTCAGCTCACTGGCTGCCTTGGTCTGATGTTAGAGACCAATGTGCAGGAGTAATCTGTACTCTGTGACTCAGGGACCCACCTCGGTCTTGTCAGAAGCCTCATGGGTTACAAACGCGGGGTTTGGATGTGAGTATAAATTTTTATCAGCACTGTTGGTACGTCCCCCAGGTCTTTACTTTGGGTGCTCAGTCTCTGATATTGAGAGCAGACACAGTTATCTGCTGACCAGACAACACCTTACATCAGGGACAGGACAGGAAGGGTGGAGAATCACTTGGTGATGGGACTCCATCCTCTCTAGTGACAAGATCTAATTCACCAGCTCTCTCTCTCTCCTGCCACTTCCACGGCACTTTCAATAACAAAACTTCATAATGCCGTCTTTACTGTATTAATAAAACCTATGATTGATACAGATGACTTATACAAATATTTTTCTAAAGATTTATTTATTATGTATACAACATCCTGCCTCCATGTATGCCCGCATGCCAGAGGAGGGTGCCAGATCTCATTACAGATGGTTGTGAGCCACCATGTGGTTGCTGGGAATTGAACTCAGGACCTCTGGAAGAGCAGCCAGTGCTCTTAACCACTGAACCATCTCTCCAGCCCCTACAAATCATTTTTAAAAGCTTTAACTGCAGGAGAAAGAAAAAGCAAGTAGTTTAACACACTCTGGAGTCCAAAAAATTGCCTATATATTTTTACATTTGAAACAGGGTTAAGTAAAAGTGTGTGTGTGTGTGTGTGTGTGTGTGTGTGTGTGTGTGTGTGTGTGTGAGAGAGAGAGAGAGAGAGAGAGAGAGAGAGAGAGAGAGAGAGAGAGAGAGAGAATGGGGTGCAACAGAGAGAGGGCAACAGAGAGAGAGGTGAGGGAGAATGCCTCTGTGAATGTGACACCATGGTTATATTAATATGACTTTTTCCAAAATAGTAAATAACTCCAGAGTTTTAAGAACAAGCTGTCAATTCCACTCCATTCACACTAGCTGGAAAGTTCAGTGCCCTGTGACCTGAGTGTGCCTCCTGGGAGGCAACTTTGACTCTGGCTCAGATTCATAAGCAGATACTTTGTCTATGTGACGTGAAGGCTGAGCAGAGTAATTCTTCATCACTATCCTACAAAAGAGAGAGTTGTTTTCGGTGTCTAACACTGTCCCAATCACTGTGACAACCCAACATCTTCCCCCAAAAACATGAGGCTTCCTTTGAGAACTCTTGGTGTGCTCTGTCTGCCAGCACCCAGCACTCACAGAATGAACTCCTCCCCCTGGCTTCACCTGGATCTCTGAAGCAAGGGAAGGCGGCAGAGCCATGCTATCTGGCTGGGTGGAAAGGGCTGAGTCAGCCGGATGTGTCCCCTGTGAGGTGACTTCAGAGCATCACACCACGAACCCACTCTCATTATTGCTCCTACAGTGGCTGAAACCTCTAGAAGCCCTTTTTAGCATCAGATATACCTACTGATTCTGCAAGGCAGCCAGGTGAGAATCCAAGTCATACCACAGATAGGACACCCAGAGAGCTGATTCATCTACTTGACAGCCTCCTGTGACGTGTACCCATGTTGTAGTGCGAGGTGGACTGATGGGTGTGTCTTCTTTGTACTGTGAGGTGGACCAATGGGTGTGTCTACTTCATACTGTGAGGTGGACCAATCGATGTGTCTTCTCTCTACTGTGGGGTGAACTGATGGATGTCCCCAGAGCACAGGCTCCTGCTGCTTCTCCATTGTTCTTTTTTCTTCATAAGCACCCTGGCATGATTTTAAATGAGAAGGAGGAAAAATAAGTATTTACTAAATGAATTAGCACCTTCCAATCTTTTATCCCTTTCACGGGGTTCTCTTCAAGTCATGTTGCTTGGTGGCAAACGCCCACAACAGCTCACCACCATCTAAAGGCAATTTGGGGCTCCTTGGGTTGGCTGGCAAGCGTTGCCTTCAGCTCGTGTTTCTCGGGGTACTCACCCACGTATGTCACCCATTCTCTAAGGCAGGCCTCCCTAAAACTGTGTCTGATGGCCCAACATGGAGTCACATAACTGAATGGGGAGTTGTGAAAAATTTAGCAACAATAAATAGTATCTCAACACGCAACAACTAAAACAATAACTCAAAATCCAACACAGAATAAATCTGAAGTGTGCTTGGCAGCACTTACTCATGGTGAATCATGCAACTTCATATATATACTGCACTGTGCATGCCAGTGGGTGCTACCTGAAGCCCCTGGCTTAGATTGCAGATGGTTGTTGTATATTATAGGCTAATTATTCCAATACACACAGCTTTCTACTTCGCAGAAACATAAAGGTTTAATTATGGAAAACAGATTTGTAATTTTTTGCCCTGTGTATCAAAACTTTTGGGTTAGATTGAGTGAGAGAGACAAGAACAGTCGTCCCATGAATATGCGAATTAGCTCTCATCTTTATTGGTAAAATCATTATCTATGCCTGTGCAAGTTTGATTTCTGTTGCTGTGATAACAAACACTCAGACCAAAAGCAACTTAGGGGAAGGGAGGGTCCATCATTGAGAGAAGCTGCGCAGGAACTTAGGCAGGCGCTTGAAGCAGAGACTGCGGAGGAACAATCGTGCCGGCTCGTCCAGTCACAAGCTCGTACTTAGCCAATTTTTCTAGATAGCCCAAGAACACTTAGGGGTGGGGCCGCCCACCATGAGCAGGGCTCTCTTGCATCCAAACTGAAAACAAGGCAAATCCCCACCGGAGTATTCACAGATGGATCTGATCAAGGTCATTCCTCAATGAAAGCTTTCTCTCAGAGGGTTGGAGGCTGTGTCAAGTAGAATTAAAGCTGACTAGAACAATACCAATGGATTATATTATCACCCCCATTTCTATGGGAGAGGAACCTGAAGCTTGCATAGCTTACCTAGGACCCGGTTTCTCTAGAATGGCACTTCCAAGTCTCTGACTCTGCTCTCTATCCCTTAGGTCCACACTCTCAGCCTTCCACTGAGCTGGATACTCTCTGTGCTGTGGCTGGAGCACAGGCTAGGAGTCAGTCTAGAATGTTCCCTTTTCCCCCTAGCTCAGTGCACTTCTTCTACAAGTCTTGCCACCCTCCCCACACAGTGTGCCACCTTCTCTCCAGCAAGTCAAGTGGATTCTGATTTTCAGCATCACTGAGCTCCTTCTAGGCAAGGACTGATCTGTTCCTTCGTAAACTCAGATCCAAGGCCCCATTCCAATGGCCATCCTTGGGCTCTAGCGATGAGTATTAGTTAGGAGACAGCCACAAGGGGGCAGAACTAACAGCTCTGGGGATGAATTGCCCTGACTGGGGCAAAGGAAGAGAGCTCTGGACAACTGAAATGTGTTTATTCAGAAAAATAAGCGGTACTGTGAAGCATCTGAGAAACACAGAAAGAAGCACGGGGTCGGGGCGGGGGGGAGACGACGACAATTTGGGGGAAGTTTTGGGAGTTTCTAAAACATTATTAAATGTTTATATTTTTAGTTCCTCAAATAGAATTTCATCAGCCAACCAAGAAACACACAACCCACTTGGTGTGCTTACAGAAAGCACACACACCTCCAAGGATGGAAAAAAAAATTCTTTTCTACAATTCTCCCCCTAATTTGGCTCCCTTCCTTATCTCTTCTTTCTTCCCGGTTGCTATACATGAATTTAAAATATTTCAATTCTTCAGGGACAAGGCTAGAGAAGGACACAGAACGGTGTGCAGTGGCTGTGGTTCCACAGTCAAGAATTCACGGATTCACCCACGGTGAGAGTCAGACGATAAGGATTTTGAAAGGTGATGTTTTAGAAGCAATTGTTTTAGGATCTTAGGAGGACCTGGAATCCCCTAAGATCTTGGAAGAGGTTCAGTCGAGCCTGCTGGGAAGCTTGGCATGTGTCCCCTGCCTTGAGAGGATGGAAGCAGTGGACAACTCTGAGTGAGATCCGTGCCTGTGAAACCCTAAGGCAGGAAGGGCATACCTCTGCTATCTTAGAGTTCAGAGTGAAGTGCAGGCTGGCACTGCCCCAGCTATACACACTCATGGAGTCTGCTGGGGGTGAGTTTCTGCCAATTTCCCAGGTACGTAGCTCGGGACACTTGTCAGGGAAAGGGAGATGGAGGTCCTGCCCAGTACCATTGCCTATGGAAGCTGCATAAAGTATAGAGAAAAATGGCAGTGTATGATTGGCTTTCTGAGGGACAGAGTGAGGGGGGGAAACCCACAGATGATAAAGTCATTGTATCCTAGGCATTATAAGCAAGGGATCTTCAGAGACAGGGCCTCTGAGTAATCCAAAGCCATTTCTAATTAGAAAGCAGTAGTCAGGCGTTTCTGAAGCGAAGCACGCACAAGCTCATCTTTGAAGACTCTCACCTGAGGCTTCCTCAGGTGAGAGCCTTTCTCTCACCTGCTTTCCTCCTGGCCAGTATCCGTTGGTCCAGAGGAGAAGACTGGGGGTGGGGGGAGGGAGAGAGAGAGAAAAGCGGCCACAACCTCCCTTCCTCCCGGCTTCTGGGAAAGAAGTCTTACTGGAAACCAAGACGGATGAGCACCTCGCTCTGCACCGGAAATGACCGTTTCTGACTTGCCCCTGCATTTTAAAGCTTGAGAAGACTCCATGGCTTTGCAGCTAGCCATGAGGGGACAGACAATTCTCCAGGCTACCTAATTTTGCAGCCAGGGACACTAACCTCACTGGCCAAATTTACAAAGAGCTACAAGAGACAAATACAATTGCTCTGAGATAGCACCATTTGAGCCGTCATTGTCCAAGGACCAGATTTGTTTTGTATATGGAAGGCTGACGAAAACTGTGACATCTAAGCCGCAATGACCTTTGGGAGGGGAGATTGTGAGTAAAGATTACTTCTTAATTTCTGGGAGCTTTAGTCAGCTTTCTGGCTCGGTGACGAATTACCTGAGATAAATAAACTTAAAATAAGAAATATACACTTTGGCTAAGGCTTCAGCCCATCACACACTATGGCAGGAGCTCATGGACGGGATCTGCTCCTTTGTGGTGGCTGGGAAACAGAAAAGAGGGCAGAGCACAACATCCCTTTTGAAAGCACAGTCCTCAACCTCGAATGTTTTCTCCCTTTAGGACCCCTATCTTGGCTGGTCGGTGGTGGCGCATGCCTTTATTCCCAGCAGTTGGGAGGCAGAGGCAGGAAGATTTCAATGAGTTTGAGGCCAGCCTGGTCTACAAAGTGAGTTCCAGGCATGTTATGCAGAGAAACACTGCTTCGAAAAATGTCAAACAGAAACAAAAACAAACAAACAAAACAAAACCTCAAGCAGCAACAACAACAACAACAACAAAATCCCTATCTTTTTATTCTAGAGAAAGAATCCAGGCCCTTGTGCATGCCAGGCGAGTGATCTACTATGAAGTTACATTTCCAGCCTTGGTCCCATCTCTTGAAGACATCACCGCCTCTGAACAGAGGCACAGGGTAGGGAGCAAGCCTTTAGCAGAGGTGCTTTTGGGGGACATTTAAGATTCAAGAGTCAAGCTATCATACTGGAGCTTTCTAATTCTTTCTTTCTTTCTTTCTTTCTTTCTTTCTTTCTTTCTTTCTTTTTTTTTCTTCGAAATTTTTGACCAAGAGTATGTTTTAATTTTATAAGCAGGACAATGGTGTGTGCAGGGGAGTGGGGGTGGTGGCTGGAGAGATGGATCAGGCGGCTCTTCCAGAGGACCCATGGTGGCTCACAGCTGTGTGTAACTCCAGCATCAGGGGATCCAATGTCCTATTCTGATCTCCAAGGGCACCAGGTATGCACGTGGTACACAGAGATACATGTAGGAAGAACACCCATACACATAAATAAAAAGTTTAAAGAATGCCAAAAGGAAATCAAGATAGTCTCTTAAAAATGAAACAGTTATTTAGGAAGATATATATCCTATTTGAAATATCTCAAACAGGTTCAGGAGCCAAGTCCTGCTGGCCTATGGAAGATGGCATGGGAGGAGGGTAGAGATGAAGGCCTGATCCACATATGGTAAAAGAGAAAGAGGTGGTGAGCGTCATAAGAAAGCAAGTGTCTGCTTTCCTCACCTGTGACCCTGGCTTCTCACACTGTTCCATCTCCCCTGGATCTCTTTCCTCAGGGCAAGCCTATGAACCCTCCACTCTAGACAGACCACGACAACGAGTAACCCTTAGCAATTCCAGGTAGGACTTGCTTAGGATGGAAGTTTCCATGCTAACATGGACACTAGCATCCAAGATCCTTATTTCCAGTCTGGGCTTCGGTGAGAGGGTCTTCCATAGAGAAGTTCATCCCAATTCACGTGGGTGATACACCACAGTGCAGGGTTTCTCCACCCTGGCCCCATTGCTAATTGGGTCAATTCAGCAGATGTAAGGTGTAAATAGCATCCCTAGTCATTTCCTCTTAGATTCCAGTTGTATCCATAACCAGAGTAGTCTTTAGATACTATCCAATGTAGAAGAAGATTGTAGACAGAAGTTTCTGTCCCACCTGGTCCCACAGCCATTCAGTCTCAAATAAACACACAGAGGCTTATATTAATTATGAAATGTTTGGCCTGTTGTTCATGATCATTACCTCTTACAGCTTAAATCAACCCATAATTCTTATCTATGTTTAGCCATGTGGCTTGACACCTTTTTCTCAGTAACGCATCCTCATCTTGCTTTTTCTGCTTCTGGATGATGATTGTATCTCTCTGCCTTTCCTCTTTCCAGAATTCTCCTAGTTTTGTCACTCCACCTATACTTCCTGCCTGGCTACTGGCCAGTCAGCATTTTATTAAACCAATACGAGTGGCAAATCTTTACAGTGTACAAGGGCATTATCCCACAGCATTCTCCGTTTTTCCTTTTCAAAGTTTGGGGCTATTTCTGTTGACAGCAGATCCTCTCAGAGTCTGGTTGATGTGCCAACTGCAGACTCCTTTCTGGAATGCTTTGAAAATGACATCAGTTATGAGGTCACACTTGCCCAAGTGGCAGTGAGGCTCCATGAATGTTCTCCTTTACCCACCAACTCAGAGGTTGAAGCTTTAATTTCTCATGTGACTGTATTTGGAGATGGGGTTGTTAAGGAGGTCATTAATCTTAAACAAAGTCATATGGTAGCGTCTTGATCTGTCAGGACTGTGGGCTTGTAAGGGGAGAAAGAGACACGGACCAAAGGCACTCTCCTCACACACAGAGGAAAAGCTGTGGGCATACACAGAGAAAACATGCCAGTAGGAGAGAACCCACTAGATACCAATGCTGTTTGGTCCTGGTCTTGTACTCCAGGCTCTAGAACAGAAAGTCGGTCTGTTGTCTAATATACCATCTGTGGGATTTTGTAGTGGTAGTTTAAACTGACTAGCCTCAGCATTCAATGAACTGTCAGGGAAAGTCAGCATCTGTTACCTGGGGACCAGGAGCAGCCTTGACTCAGGATATTGGAAGGACCCATGGGAGAGAGAGTGTCCACCAAAACAAGAAGGAAGGGATGTTGTATCTTTAATGAAATAATTATTAATTTTTGATACAGACAATAAATCTTTCAGTTGGCCAAACCTGAGACTCCTCAGGTCCTCTTCAGTCCAAGCCTTTCTTATAGCCATGCTCCTTTTATTTTTACCTCATTGTATCTACCTCTATATTTTGATTGTATGATTTTTTTTAACTCTTTGTGGGGTGGGGGATGGGAATGTGTCCAAAATTTTGTGTTGAAGTATCTGTCAAAGCACCGTTGGCAGTTGAGAATTATGCATGTTTTGAAGGTGCAATCTCAGCATTTCTGATTGCACGAGAGTGGAGGAGAAGCTGGGCATGGTAGCGCACATTCAGAATTCCCAGACTCTGGAATCTGAAGTAGGAGGATTCTAACTTGAGTCCTGTCCCAGCGAAGAGACCCTGCTTGTCTCCAGGGATGTGTGTTAGGGTAGGGGTGGAGGTAAAACTAGAGAATACAGGGCAGATATTTTGACTGAGTATGGATAGAGCGTAGACTATCCCTGGAATATTATCACAACAACCAAGCAATTGTTATCTGCTATGTGATTCTTCCTTGGCTCCATGGTTCTTTTTCCTAAGACTTATGGGAAGGAAGGGCAGTTATCATTCTGTGGGTATCAGTTTTTCAGGTCAGATAGAGGGCCCTTGTGTCTGTATTCATGTTAACACTTGTTTGGCTTGGAAGTCCCAAAAGTAGGTACACATGCTGCCATAAGAGTGGCAGACTGGCTTCCCCACTGACCCGTATAAGGAAAATAAATGGTCAGAAAAGGTCAGGGTCACCTCAGTCAATGGTGGAGGCTGGCTCTTGAGGCTTAGGTTCAGCCTGTAAGCAGCATCCTGGGAGCAGGCTGTGGTTGAGATGGTGGGCCAGATGTCTCTTCATCCCACCATTGCTACTCTATCTAGCCAGCATCTCCCGTAACCTGGGACACTTCCATTGGAAACCTCCAAAGTGCTTTTGTTTCCCAAGTGATTTCAAGTCTACACTCAGTGATCTACTTCCACCTGCAAGGCCGTATCGCCTTAGCCTACCCCAAAAATCTCCATCAACTGAAAATTAAGTATCAAACATTTGTGCCTATAAGGGACATTCTCACTAAACTGCCAAAATACAGGATACAATTTTGTTTTTAGTCTGAGAGCATAAACTTTACTTAGCATGGCAAGGAGGTTACAGGTCTGAAGATAGGAATCTCAGGAAGATGATATATGATTGTGTTACACAAAAACTCTATGGCACAGTTTTTCACCACCCATCCTAAGTCCCATCAACACCACCCCCGGATCTCCTTTTATTTTGTATAGGAAACAATGGCCACATTTTAGATCAAGGAAGGTACTGTGTTCTCTCCTTTCCCTAGTAGCCCTCCCTTCAAGAGTCTCATATTCTTCTCCCAGAACGTCCCCTCTCTCCTGCCTTCCAGCCCCCAGCTGCTCCCCTGCCTTCAGTCTCACACCCTTAAGGGTTCATCTTTCTCCAGGATTGGTTCTCTTATCCACTTGTTTGAGATCAAGGCCTTGTTCTAAGTTTCATAGAACATGGGAATTTCCTCTTCCATACCCTCATTACTGTTTGCTGGAATTGTTTCACATCTGCCTTCCTTGTCAGTCAATAAGCCCATGTAGAATTTGTCAAAAAGATCTTCCAAGGGTCCAGCATGGTTTCTGAACATAGTAGCTTAGAAATCTGAATTGCATGAATAAATGCGGAAATAAAAGCACCCCTGTGTTTTAAGAGTATTTAGATGTGTGCAGAACCCTATATCAAATGAAGGCATGCATTCTTCTTCCCAGGCGGTTACCACAGGAAAAAGAAGGTGGGAGAGGGGATGGCTGGAGCAAGAACATGCAAGGGAGATAATAGGACCAATGGTGGAGACCCAAGAAGGGCATGTGTAGGGGAGGGGCTTACATTCTTTGGTCTTTGTCATCTTTGCTTAATACTATGAAAGGACTTTATAATAAACAATGGTTCCCTTGCTCAAATGTTCTACAGTTCCACTCCTCTCACTAGACAATAATTTTCAATGTCAGAGCTGCCTAGGTACATGTGATAAATATGGACTCCTGGAACCCCCTTGGTTCCCATCAGAATCTATAGAGCAGGCTTGAGGATCTACAAGGTAAGGTGCTCTTGGGTGCTGGGTTTTGTCCTCATCCGAATTATTTTTATTTTTTTGAAATATTTAATAAGAATTACTTGGTGGGGAGAATGGAAGGAGTTGGGATGAGAGAGGGGTTTACATAATTCCTTTCTCCATCTCTTCTCACCAATGCCTCCCACCTTCCACCATGTTGTAATAAGGGCAGTGGGGCTGCGTCCCCAGCACTCCGGCCGCCTGGCTAGCTTATGCCCGAAATAACAACACACAAACTGTATTCATTTAAACACTGCTTGGCCCATTTCTATCTAGCCTCTTTTAGGCTAATTCTCACATATTAATTTAGCCCATTTCTAATCATCTGTGTAACACCGCTAGGTGCACTTACCAGGAAGATTCTAGCCTACGTCCATCCTAGGTCAGAGCTTCATCGCGTACGCCTGGGAGCTGGGAGCATGGCGTCTCTCTGAGCTCACTTCCTCTTCCTCCCAGCATTCTCCTCCCACCTATGTTTTAACCTATGGGGGCCAAGCAGTTTCTTTATTATAATTAACCAATGACCTTCCTCCATCACCGCCATGTGAGTTTTTTTTTCCCTTAAAGATGTATTTATTTTTATTTCATGTGTTTAAGCATTTTGCCTGCATGTATCTCAGTGTACCATGTGCACGCAGTGCCCACAGGACCAGGAGAGGGTGTTACATCCCCTGAAATCAGAGCAGAAACACTTGTGAACTGTGGGTTCTGGAAACCAAACCCAGGTCTGTTGGGAGAGCAGCAACATCTCCCCACCTCCACACTAGGTTTTAGACAGCACATCTCTGAGAGAAGGGATGAGGTCTACTGTGTTTCTCATGTGTCCTCCACACCTAGCCTAGCTCAGGACTAGACGTTCATTAAGTAGTTCTTAGTGGGTGAGTGAGAGAGTTGATTCCAAGACAGAAAAAATGCTTACACCTTGAAGGCAGAGGGGAAGGGACCCTACACCCTCCTTCTGTATTTGGTTGTCTCTTTCCTTTCTTGGACAAATGCCCCATTTGTAATAGGGACAGTGTGCTTCCCACAAGTTCTTCCTGCCTTTGTCACCCACAGCACCAGAAACCTATGTCTACAGCACCCCAACCTCTGCTTCTTAGCTCCCAGATAGGGGTATAGATAATAGAGACAAAAATCAACTACAATCCAGAGATTTGTTGTCAGTTTTAATAGGAGGGGCGGAGTCAAACAGTTTAGAGAAACGTATAAAAAGACCTTTAACTTCTTGCTGGAACTTGTTATGGTTTGTGCATAGCACATACATATTAAAAATAGAAACATCACATTTCACAAGCACTTGACTGAACAGCTTCTGGAGTCCTTCTTCGCTGCCCGCAAGCTTGAGGACGGGTCTGCACCAGGGCCCAGCCTGAGGTCCTTAACAAGAAGACAAAGAGGACTGTGTCCGAGGCTGGGGTTTCAGTAGTTCATGAGGTATACAAACGTGGCTCCCTGCTGGCCGTCTGCATACTGCCCTAGAGTCGGGATCTGCTTGGGGGTAGCCACTCTTTTCCTGCTCCTCGAAGAAGCTCCATCCACTCACATGTAAGAAGAACCTGGAATATTTTTGTTGGTGCTAGCCCTGTCCCAATGTTTCTATCTTTGGTGCGTTTCCAGGGAAGTCACATGGGTGGCTGGTTCATTGTGAAGAGAGAAGATGGGAGTAACTCGTAGAGAGCCACTGTGAGGAGCTGCCACCTGTCCCGTGACAAGTGACTTGGGATTTTTCTTAAGGGAAAACATAAGGATAGAAAGTTGAAGGAGTCTTCTAGCTTAGCTCCATACCAAAAAAGGCCAGAAGGTAATCTCGGCAGAGATGTTATGCTGAAGACTTAGGGCCAGCAACCACACGTGGTAACCCCAGTAACCACACCACTGGTGACAAAGGCAGTGAGTGTCATGGACTCTTCAGTGTCCTTCCTTCCTCAGAACCCAGAGTGTGAACCTGGAGAATCTGCGGTCTTAGGGCAGGAAAAGGGCCTGGAGGCCATACGAGAAGAAGGCCAAACTTCACAGGCCAGGACTGGGGACAGGACTGGATTTCAGGTCTGGGCTGTTGATCTAGAGATAAACTCATATGGCTAAAAAGAAGACAGATAGTATTGATTTAGATGATTAAAAAAGAAAAACTATTCATCTTAAACCATAGAATGGTTGTGAGCAAGGGCTTGGAACAATGTCTGAGGATCAGTGTGTCTGTTGGAGAAAACTCTGGGATGCGACAGTAGAAGTCTGGAAGAGTAATGACAGGGCATTAATGATTAGATTGCTTACTGCCTTCCAATGGAAGGTAAAAATGTATTAGAAGTAGGAAGCACAGAGGCGTCACAAGGCAGTGGGACAATGACATGTTTTGTCTGCATGTCTGTACAGTGCTCTTGGAGCCAAGAGAGACTGAGTGTTGGGCATTAGGGAGTTAAAGACGTCTGTGTCCGTCCCGTGGGTACTGGGAACTGAACTCAGGTCCTCTGGAAGAGCATCAAGGGCTCTTAACCACTGAGCCATTTCTCCAGCCCTGCCCCCTTGAGTTTCTATAACATACATTGGTGAGGGAATTACAAACAACAGCTTCAAGGAGGGCAGGTAACCAGGTAGGAAATAACACCCACCCCTGTGCACAACAGCGGGAGAGAAGGGACTGGTGGCACCTCTCTCTGACTGAGTTCTTCTCTTGTCCCTTAACTGGCCTGTGGATTTGGTTTGACTTGGGCTTCAGGTCAGAGAGAAACCTCTTAAGAGAATTTCTTTATGTGAGAAAAAGTTGGAATTATCTTCTATGCATTGAACTGACAAAGCAAAATCCTGGGGCCTGCTAGAGACCCCAGCTTATCATGGCTGATGTTAATCGTGGGAAATCCTCATGCCAGCGTTGTTCCTAGGCAGCTGAACACTGGACCTGCTCCATCCAGGGACTCTGTCGTCCCTCTTTCTCACCACAACCGTGAAAGGCAGAGTGGACAGCTGATGAAACTGCTTGTCAGGGTTTGAGCAGCTTCATGAACCTCAACAAAGAAGCAGGAAAGATTTAGCTGCCCCAGGGTCTTGAAACCTTTCTAGAGTACTCTGTCTCAAAGCATGCCGACTTAAAGATCTAGAAAGGAAGACAGGAAGGGAGGTAAGGAGGAAGAGAAGCTGGTAGTTGACTGTCTTGAGGCTTAAGACACTTTCTCCTAACCCTGTCACAGACCACAGCTCCAGACATCCTGTTCTTATAGTTCCACCAGGAATGAACACACTTGAAATTCCAAGTGATCCCATTTCTGACAAACCCTGTGAAGAGGTTGACGGCACTGGCAAAGATGTCTTAAGGGAGGGTGGCTTTCTCCTTCTCAGCTGACTTGCACTCCACCATCCCAGTTAAGTTGGACTGATTTCTTTCCCCTTTACACCTAATCCAAGACTCAGTTCTTTCTCGTTTTCATCCAGAGCTTGGGGGTGTCCATATGGCTGAACTCCTACCACCTGTTAATTTATCTCACCTACCTACTGCCTTCCCCTCCCTCCACCCTGACACTTACAGGGAAAAGGAGGAAGTCAGAATGGTGTCTGTCTTTCGCATTGTCAACCCCCCTCCCCAATCTTTGGCTCAGAGTCCCTGAGTCCAGATCTGTCTATAGAGGGTTGCGAATAGAGAGGTATGCTGAAGACTGAGGTATTTGCAACAGATGAGGGATTGCCTTGCAGGTCAGGGCTCCCAAGAGTAGCCGAGGGTGTCAGGTCGTTTTGTAACATATGCTGAAAATATGTGTGCACTGATCTGGCTCTCCGTGGTATCAGATTTAGGAACATTCCAACAGTTCAGGAATCTGCAGGCTCTAGGCAGACCACATTTAGAGTCTCCCGGGGAAGCTAGGTCTAAAATACTCTCAAAGGACAAGAGGCAGGAAGGCATTGTAGAACGAGGAGCCACTCCAGCTTGGGTGCCTGAGTCCTGGGATTATCATGCCTTGCCTACCGTAGTGAGGAAGAGGGCACACACTGGAGGTCACAGTGCCCATTCTACCGCATCCAGGAGGCATTGTGTACGTAAGATTAGGACAAGTGAGGAGGAAGTGCGAGCATCGGGTGAGAAGTTGGGCGAGTTTCCTGGACATAGTTGGAGAGGGATCACCATGGCGAGTCCAAAGCCTCTGGACTTCCTTCATGCCCTAATTTGCACACTGCTCTTCCTTGCCAGGGAGGTTGCCATTATTAGGATCCTTGTCATCTGAGGTTAAAATAAGACCTGGTTCAAAGTGAGGAAACGTTATGGGCAGGCAGCCTGGTGCTGGCCTGTTCTTAGAGCCACACACAGCTCACAGCCCTTCAGGCAGAGTTGCTCTTTAGAGAACATCCAGTCCCTCTGTCTCCACAGATCTCCCAAATGGCTACAGATACTGTTCTATCCCTTCCTTCCACGGAGGGGACCCCCTTCTCTCCTAGCTTCTTCAACGATGCATCGTAGTGTTCCCAGAAGCCCAGTAGGCATGGCTTTCAGGGTGCCAGGGTTGTTTTTTTTTCTATTTTGCAATTAGTTTGTACACCCCCACTTCCTCCCTACAGAATAAAAGGCAGCTGTTTGCTGTCATTCAGACGACTGGTGCAGTTAATGCCCATGGATGGATGAATGGATGGATGGATGGATGGATGGATGGATGGATGGATGATCAGAACAAGACAGAATGAGGCACACCTTGATCCTGCTGGCTTGACAAGTGATCCTCTGACAGGCAGATTCTTACAGTGAAAATGTCAGGAGAAAGACAATTTGAAATGCCTTTGTTCTGAGAATCTACATGAAGATGCGTGAGTATGCAGGGACACAGGAACACTCCCATCCTGGCCTTTGCTTATGCATGGGACCGCATGTCACAAGTATCATCTGCACCGTCGCTCCTTGGGTGAGGTCAACGTACAGGATCCACTGTCATTCTGAGATGCCAACTGCAACCCTTCAGTCACGTGGGTCACATGCCACGCAGTCCAGTGGTCATGGAAACCAGCTCCGGTCTCTTGAGGCACAAGATAATCCGGACTGAGAAGTCACAGGGTACCAGCAGGATTGTTCTCTCGTGGAAAATTCCAACAGAAAAGATGCAGCTGTCACTTTGTGAGCCTTCCTCCATGGGTCCTTATATCCTGGGGAGGAAGTGAGTGACAGTCATGATTGGGGACACCTTGCTGCCCCGCTTTACCCGTCCGTATTTGCTCAGTGCGATGTAGGTCCCTCTGTACAGGTCTGACTCGTAGGCGTTGTAGTTGTTTGGGAGGAGGGTTTCGCGGAACTTACATTCCTCTTGGAAGCTGGGCTGCGAAGTGAAAAGACAGCAGAGACACGGTGATCATTAAGAAGTGTCAGAACACCAGCTGAGTCCCACAGTGGTGGCCTTTCCTCGGTGCTCCCTCCCTTTCCTTTGTAAAAACACTACCACAGGGCATATGCTGCAAGGATGAAAGAAACATCAGAGGTTAGAATGGGAGGTGCTTCAGAGCCCTCATGGTTCCTCTCACGTGCCCTCCAACACCAGGAGGAAGCCAAGGCCAGGAACCGAGAGAGATGATACTCAGATCCGGTGGGATAGCGGAGCAGACTTCCAGGTGGGGGTGCTTTCGCACATCCTCAGGTGAGAATGTGTTCCATCCAGAGAAGGGAACAGGCAGGGTGACCCTGAGCTGTCAAGACTATAGTGAGAGACTGCCTGGCAGGACAGGATGGAGGCTCAGGGCTCCCACCCAGTGACTCTTCTGCTTGCCAATAGTGTGAGCTTAGACAGTCTCCTTCACTCAGAGACTCGGTTATCTTCCAGACAAGCTGTGCGGTGTCAGGGAGCTGGTGGGGCAGCGGGTGGAGAAACAGAAACAAATGAGTCCTTTCCAGTACTGTCTCTCTCCACCCACAGTTCTTCTATGCAAGGTCTGCTGTCCCTTAAAGAAAAAAGCCTCATTCTCAGTCTTGAGTTGGAGCCCAGAAGGTGAGTGAAGTTCCATAGTCCACATCATTCCCTGGGGCCATATGGGATCTGAGATGACAACCATTTTTCTGGAGAAAGAGAACCTGGTTCCCAGGGGATTTAGACAGAGAGCTATAGAGGAGGTTGCTCTGTGTCCCCCTCTGGCTATCATGTGGGCAGAGGCACGTGCACATGTGCACACACATGTACCAGCAACCACAGTTCAATGGTGCTCTGACTTCTGCCTGGCACCTGGATTTCTGAAAGAAGTCTGTTGCGGGATATTTTGACTGCACTCTGACACTCCCCAAATTGCCAATAAAGTTTATCTTGAATCGGAAGGCGGAGTTAGCTGTTAGCTCTCCAAAATTAGCCATAGAGGTAATTTGGAGATCCCAGGACATAAAGAGAGACACAGGAAGCAGTAGGGAGGGACTTAGAAAGATTCTCGGCCCTTTTGGATTGAGGAAGGAGAAGGGGGGGAGGTCACTGGTCACTTCTCCGCTGCTTCTCTGATCAATCAGGTTTTTATCCCAATATCTGACTCCCAAGTTTTTAATAATCAGATAAATGCTTCATCTGGCAGTTCTAGTCTTTGGAAACTATTTAAGATAATTAAGAAGTATGGGTTAGTAGTTAGTCATCTATAACAATCAAATTTACAGTCATATTAGGTATGTTTTTAAGACCAATCAGAGATGTATTTTAGATAGATGTTCTTCAAACACTTCAGAGACCAAGAGAATGACATTTAAGATTATCTTAATAACATAAAGCTTTTTATGACAATAAGACACATCTGCTCCTGACAGTACCAATTTACTTCCAAAAAGGTTGATGAACATCAAAAAAAAAAAAAAACCCATATGGAGTTTGCTTTCATTTATGGCATACTTAGCCCCTGAACAAAGAAAGTGTCCTTGCCTTGCCTCCTGACAGTATGCTGTCCAAATTGGACAAGTAGGACACAAAAGAAAGCTGAAGATGGATGCCCAGCATTGCAGAGGAAGCTTGGGTAACTGTCCAGACTCCCAGCTGCCTCTGTTGTTTCTATAGTTTTAGAGGTTGTCTGCTCTGCACTTTCTGTTTTCTTCGGGTAATATTATATCCTTCTTGGGTCTCTAATAGAGTTGAAGACTAGATAGTTGTAGTTTTACGGTTTTTTATGTTACCAAATTAAAAAAAGAAAAATAAGAGGTGTAACGTTTATAAGGTTGTGAAATATAAAAGCTTAAACTGTTTTTCTAAAAAATGTTTTGAGGTCTAAAAAGATATTTTAGGAAAGTAACACAAGTTAGGACAGGAAGTGAATTAAGTAAAAAACTTTGGATTCACCAAGATAGAATTGAGTATTTTCTCTGAGTTTGTCAAATGCAAATGGACTGAACATTATGAACACAATTCTTACCTGATAAGTGTCCTTATTGTATGCAATTTTACTGTGTTAGAATTAAAAGCTTTTCTTTTTATTTAGACAAAAGGGGAAAATGTGGGATATTTCAATTGTATTCTAACACTCCTGAGACTAACAATAAAGTTTACCTTGAATCAAAGGATGGAGTTAGCTACTAGCTGACCAAAATTAGTCATAGAGATTTTAGAGGACCCAGGACATATAGAGAGACACAGGAAGTAGTAGGGAGGGGCTTAGAAAGATTCTCAGTTCTTTCCAGATTGAGGAAGGAGAGAGAGAGAGAGAGAGAGAGAGAGAGAGAGAGAGAGAGAGAGAGAGAGAGAGAGAGAGATCCTAGGAATCAATGGTCAGATTGCAGGGAAAAAGGCATTTGATACTGTTACTGGTAAGGGCCCAGAGACTAGAGATTCTCGGTGTTCTTCAGTATGTAATGTTATTACTTCTAGATAGGGCAATTCACAGTATCTACTAGAATTTCTTTAAAAAAAATGGGGATAACAGATGATCAGAAATTCTTCTTCTAAGAACAGATCTTGGCATTCAATTCCCACATGTGTACAAAAGTTGACACAACAGTTTTTAATAGCAAGAATCCCAAACAGTCAGTCTCTACTAAGAGGAGAGCAGTTGTCTCTGCTATGACCAAGCTGCGCTGTGGGATGCTGTAAGCCATGACAAGTAAACCTTTTACACATTGACACAACACTGAAACATATTACCAAATGAAGATGCATAGTTTGAATGCATGTCTTGCAGAGGATCTGGGTTCGATTCCCAGCACCCACATGGTAGCTCACAACTGTCTATAACTACAGTTTCAGGGGATCCAACATCCTCTTCTGGCCTCTGAGGACATCAGGTACACAGGTTGTACACAGACATGTATGCAGGCAAGACACTCACATGCATTAAAAAAAAACCCTTGAACCTCTGTAGTGTGACTTACACTCATGCACACCCAGTTTAGTCATGGGATGGTCCACAAGGAATTGTCACATAGGTTGTGTCTGAGGAGGAATGCATAGGCAGCAAGCCTCTCCTGTGCCTTTTCTTCCTTCTTAAATCATTTACACGCATTATCCACTTACATAAGTAACTTATTTAAAATGGGCCCGGAAGTGGGGGGAGGTGATTTTATCAGAAGCAGTGGTCTCTTGTGGTGATGTGCCCCCCTCCACCCACCTGATTTCCCTCTGTTCTAACTTGGTGTGTCTCCAGAGAGGAACTTGCCCAGCCAGTTTCCAGGAGAATTTATTTCTGATCTGGATAGTGGTTAAGGGAGAGGTTTTGCTGTGTTGTTTGCAAGCTGGTGAGAGGAAATCAAATTTAAGGTGAAGAGCAAAGGAAGGGAGATTGAGCTATTGGGTTGAGAACTAGGACCATTGCTCACACCCCATTGTCTAGAATGAATCTAGCTGAGAACCACCATTTTTGAAGACATCTGCCTCGCTGTGGGTGCATATACAGCTGACCATGTGTATCTGTGGCTTCCGTACCCCTAGAGTCAACTGACCATGGACTAAAAATATTTGGGAAAAGATTGCATCTGTATTGCGCATACACAAACATTTTATTCCCTAATAAATTGTTCCCTAAAAAAATCAGTACAATAGTAATTTATGTAGCCTTTGCATTGCATTAAGTGTTAAAAGTAGTCAAATGATATGTCAAAACATCTAGAAGGACACAGGTCATATGAAGATATTATAGCATATTTATGAGGCACTTCAGCCCCTAGAGATTTGGGGATTTGGGGGGCTCCTAGAACCAACTCCCTGAGGGTATCAAGGCTACACTTCACTTGACTTTCTACTCAGCAGACATTTTTGACAGAGGCAGTGCTGGAAATGGAACTTAAGCATTTGTGCTCTAGACCAGCTCCCAGCCACATCCTAACCACATCCCTCAGCCAAGCAAACACCGTGTTAATAAAAGCAGCAGCTACCATATATTATGACATATGAAACAATTCCACCAGTCACATTTCCTGGGCCTGCCACTCTCAAGCACCAGCGTGACAATGTCTTGAATTCCATGTAGGGCCAAATCCATTTAAGAAGAAATAGTCTTTAACTCCCCCAGTGCAAAAGTGGTGTGCAACGGAAAGCATCCCTGGGTCTTTGGTGAAATAATTCTGGTAAAAATGGCCCCAAAATTTATGTGTGCATGTGTGTGTGTGTGTGGGGGGTGCTATGATACCCATCCTCTTGTCTTTATCCAATGCTAAGCCCCCTCTGTCTTTAACGATCTTCATCCCGTATATGCTTTGGACACGTGTCCCTATTACTTCTGGTCACATGAGTAGAGGGGACGTTTGCATGTCACTGTGATCCCATTGATTAGAAGTATGTGGACATGCTATAATCCCTTCAAAGTGCAACATGCATTTTTCTCAACGGACGGCCACAAAACCCCCTTCAGGAAGGGGTCTTTGATGACTTTCTGGACTTTAAGGGGAGTGAGGATGTTGGGGTTCACTCATATTCTGCTCCAGTCTATATCCAAGATGGCAACAGTCCAGGCTGAGAGAAGCTCGGTGACTGCCTGAAGTAAGTCCAGCAGCTGTAGGGTAGGACTGGGCAGCAACTGGAATGCTAGTCCCAGTCTGGCCTGCCAAATGAGCTTCCCCTGCAAGTTTCTATGCATTACCTGCAGAGCCACTTTTCTCTCCATTATCTGCACAGCCAGCTTTCTATGCATTATCTGCTCAGCCAGTTTTCTATGCATTACCTGCAGAGCCAGCTTTCTATGCATTATCTGCAGAGCAAGCCTTCAATGCATTACGTGCAGAGCCAGCTCTTTATGCCTTATTGCAGAGTCTAGAGACGGTTCTGCACATAGCTTCAACTGAATGCAGAGAAGAAGTGGGAGATTGTGGTCACCTTGTGTCTCCACCTGCAAAGGGAGGCTAAAGCCCAAACACCCCTCCAGAGCACTGCAGGACAGTGCTTCTAAGCACACTGCAGGATCCCAGATAACCTGCATGTGCTCAGTGCAGGGCGCTGCTTATCTGCAGCAAGAACCTAATAGAGCTTAGGCTCTGTACCCCTTCATCTGAAAGAAGGAAGACCACCTCTAGGCATTTTTCCTTTGCCCTTGCTTTCCCACCACATGGTGCTGCCTTTTCCTCCTCATCAGCCCCCTTCCTCCCACCATGAGAAATGCCATTTAGAGGTTACAGCAGCTGAGCTACTGAGGGAGGAGGTGGCTCAGGGGGCTTAAAGGAAAACCGTGTGAATGAAATCACCACCCAGCAGGAGTCTTCCTGGCTCCGGGGATCAGTTGGCAATTGTTTTTTTAGACTGTGATAACTGCTGCCGAGAGATGGGGGGATGGGAGGGGTGCTCAGCAGCATCTGGTCCCCAGCCACACACAAAGCATCAGGTGCCCTAGCTGGGGCACTGCTGTCCAACCAGCTGCACTCTGTAGCTCTGGGGTCCAGAGAGAATCTCCCAGAAAGAGCTCATGCTTCCAGGCTACTGGATATGGGGACAGGATGGTCTTCCCTCAGAGAGGTCCTGTTTCTCCAAGGCAACTGCTGTTCACGGGGCACTGCAGCCGCCTCTAGAATTTGATGAGTCTGGGTGCCTCACACCCGAGAAATTTGCTGCCGTGAGAGGGTCTACCCTTGGGGAACATTTTCTCTGGTAGCCAACATTTATGCTCCCAATCCTCAGCTTCCATTAGAACCAGAGATTTCAAGCGGGAATTAGATGCTTTTATTCTATGTTTGTCTCCCATGTCATAATTGAATTCTTTTCCAATTGAGAAAAAAAGTCTGTTAATTATGGTGGCAGAAGTAAGGGTTTCTCTAATTTGGGCTTCTGGCAGATTTGTCTGCTAAAATGCCCACGTGGAGTCCTAGACCCAGTTATCTAGATCTCCTGGCCGGTGGGATCCTGGGTGCCATGGAGGCTGGTGAGGAGGAACTTAGAAGGACGCCTGTGCTACCAAAGCCTTGGGTGGTCACAAACTGCTTCCTGCCCTGACACTTTCCGAGAGAGTGGTACCTTGGAATCCAAGAATGAACCTGTCTTCTCTTCCTGCTGCCCTTGGACCTGGCTTCACACCAGGCAGATCTGATGTGATTCCTTGTTCTCCATATATCACAGAACCTGGCAGCACCCATGACTACCTGCTCTGCTAAAAAACATCTCATGATCTAAAACCAAACAAAACCCCGAACACTGACCCAGAAAGATTGACAGTCTCTATCCTGCTACTGCAGAGTCTCCGAAACAGGTCCTGGAAACCTGGTCCAGGTTCTCCAGATGCTGAGTGCACATGGCTGTCCTCAGAACCATGCTGGAGAGGTACTGACTTTAGCCCACACCATAAACCAACTTTGAGACACTTGTTCAAAAAGGTTTGGAAGCAGAGATGCTTTGCCCAACTTCCTTTCCTGACTTTCTTTGCCAGGATAATTTCCTAGGAACCTAGCACTTGTCCCAGGTCTTCTGTCCCCTTCCCCTTCCTAATCTCATTCTGTCCCCCAAGGGATGCAAAGAGCAGGTCCTATACTCTCCTGAGGAACCTCTCTAGTAGATTTGAGGTATCATTCTCTTTAGCCACTGGCCTCCCCTCCCCTTCTTCCTCCTCATCTTTTTTAGATTGAACCCAGGGCCTAGTACATACTAGGTAAGGACTCTACCACATAGTTAGACCCAGCTTCCTTATTTCTGTCAAATGACCTCTTGATTTTATCAACTTCATAGAAGGTTTTTCTAACACATTTTGGAATAGGCCGAGTTGCAGGCTGAGAGCCTCGGAAGTGAGCAGGTCAGAGAAAGCAGAGGTTTTGGCAAACACATTTTATGTTTGCCCTTATACCAGAGGGCCAGAATTTATCCCTCAGCAATTGCCCTCCCTAGTGATCTCTGGTGCAGAGGGAGGAGTGGGGCCCAGTGCCTGTTGGAAAGGCATGACAAAAGGATACGTTTATAGACAGTGGGATCAGAGACCAGAGGACATAAACCCTAGACTAAAGTCTCTGAAGATGCTAATGTAGATGAGAGATAGCCTCCTTCTGCAGACTCTTGCAACCCTCCAGTGGAGTGTCTCCTGGAGGGGTGTGTCATGCGGGCAGCACACACAGGCTGGCCCAGGCGCCTGCCTTTCTGAGCCTCTCCAGTTCGGCTACTCAGACCTCACCAGGAGCCTGGATACCAGCTTTATGTCAGAATGCATATTCTTCCACACCCAAGGGCTCTCTGAACTATGGCTTCTTTAGGGGCAAAGGTCCTGGCAGGTAGGGTTGGGAGAATCACAGGCTATGCAGATGCTTCTCTGTGAAACTGAGGAAGGATGGACTTTAATGTGCCTTGCTAGCAAGGACTCCCTTCACCGCCCTTCCTTCTTCCTTCTAGTAAAAGACAGCTCTCTGTGCTGTGTGTGTGCCGTTGTCAAGGGTGTGAGCGTCAGACCTCCTGCAGCCAGGAGCTGCCCCTCTCCCAGGGAACTCACCGTTGTGTACAATCTTCCTTTACTGTTCATGGCAATGAAGAGGGTGCTTTTCACACCGAAGAGGCTCACTACACCCCGCTCTACCGTGGAAATTTCCAGCAGGCCTGACAAAGAAACGGAGGACACACACTCATGTTCATGTAAACCGGAGAGAGGATTCAAGTCCTTCAGAGGCATCCAGTTGTCCCCCTTCTTCTAGAGGGTCAGCCTCTCCATCACTTCTGTCCTCGATCCCTTATAACATCCTGTCACTACACTAGCCACATCTTGTCACAGCCCATAGCACACTCGGGTCTGCATGGCAAAGCTTTATACTGGAACTGAGGATCACACGGAGCGTTCAGACATCTATTTAAGATTAGCTTTGAATCTGGGCTTTCAGTGACTCTGTCATTTGAGGTCATTGACTTGGGCGGAAAAGAATGGGGGCTGGAGAGAGAGCACAAAATGGTAGAGTACTTGCAATGGTATGCCTGGGTCCCTGGGTTCAATCCTCAGCAACACACACACACACACACACACACACACACACACACACATCAATCAATCAATCAATCAATCAATCAATTGGTTTTGATTATCACTGTTTAATGCCTGCTCCACGTGCTTCAACTCAGTTCTCAAACACTGCAGCTACACAGAGCCGGATGGTGTGTCTGGGACCCTACAGCCCGAACTCTGCCTTGGCTGGAAGGCTGTCCAGGCAGGCACCTGACATTAGGGGAAGCACAGTGAAAAGGATGTGCTTAAGAGTTGCACTCGCCCTTCCCTTTCAAAGAGGATGGCTGGTTAGAAATGCGTGGGTCTAACTAGGCTGGAATACCATAACTTTTCTCTCTAACCAGTACAGCCATGGCTTTTCAGGCTGACTCCAGGGCCAGAGAGAGGCCACTAATACTGGATAATTAGTACCACCGGAATGGAGTTACCTGGCATGATGTTTAAGAACACCAAGATGCCTAGTTCTGCAACTACTGGGTCTGCACCCTTATCTGGGCAAAGCAGGGTAGGATCAAGCCGTCTAAATGTTGCCCAGCTCGTTCCCTTCAGACTGCAGCCCCACCCACCAGCGCAAGGCTCCTTCATCTTTTGATTTAGCTTGTGCCCAAGCCAGCAAGCACCCCAGCTGTCTGCTCGTGACACTCACTGTAGGGGTTCTCCTCGTGTGTTCCACTGATCCGGCCGTCGGGGGGCACCTGGAGGTGGAAGCCAATGCCCACGTTGCAGTAGAGTCTCCGCTGCCGCTTGATGCCCACCAAATAGCCACTTTCCCAATTCACACCCGAAATTTCTCCAGCTAGCCCAGCTCGAGACCTGGATAAGAGGGTGCCCCAGCCTCTGGAGTCCAGTAGCGTGCCGTTGGCGCGGGTGCCGGCGGGCGAGGGCACCACCATGCCCACTAGGACGCCTAAGGAGACGAGAGCCTGCAGCGTGCCCTGAACACGTCCTACTCCCCGGAACATAGTGATGAACAGCCTCTGTCCCAGGGCCATCCACCTTGCCTCTCAGGCACGTGGTCAGAATTAATGGCCCTAAAAATACCGCCCTTCTTGTTTTTCTCCCCTCGGCATGGCGGCAGGGGCTTATTTTTGGAAGGCAGATGAAGGCTGCTGACATGAAACCAAAGCCTGCTTCAGGCACTCGGGTTGAGAGGAGAGGGACCCAGATTGAGCTGCGGCTAGTAGGGACCATGGCTTGGGGACGCTCTCTATCCAGCTTGCGGGGCTCCGTCCCAAGGTGATCCTATTTGATTTGACCTATCATTATAGTTCAGCGACCCGGCCCTCCCCTCCACCCCTCATCACCCTGACGTCAGCCGGCCCAGCTCACTTACCCAGGGCTGTAACATTAACCTGCTCCTGGGCCTGGCTGCCTCCCCAGACCCCCATCACCCTCTCCACTCCCCAGGGATTCTGAGAGCCACTGTCATTCCAACTATGAGGCAGGAATGAAGTTAGCAGGGAGCATCTCTGCGGGAGGGTGGAGTTGGCTGGGGGCCCAGGGAAGAGGGAGGCAGAGGCCACCCAGGACCCAAATTGGGCAGCAGTCCTTGGCCCCACCATGCGGGCTTCCTTATTTAGAGGGCAAAGGGTAAAGAAAGATAGGGAAGGCGTGGTGGCAGGTGATGATGCTGGCCTACAAGTGACTCTCAAGACCTGTTCATGGAAAGAGCTCATGGCTGAGGAGAGCCCATCTACCAGGACAGTACATCTTCTGTACTGGTTATATAGGACAGGGGTTGTCAAGCAAAATGAGGGCTGTGGTGGCAGGGAGGGATGGGTCACCTTTTCCTGCCCACAGTTCTGGCCATTCTGGCTTTTGCCTGGAGGTGAATGAGGTGTCATGCCATTCTCTTGCTTCAGCTCACCTTTGGCCTCTAATTGTTACCCTTCCCCCTTGACAGTTGCACAAGTGGAGACTTGGAGAACTTCTGAGGCTTCCCACGGGCAGTTAGTGGCAGGATCGGGGCTTACAGCCTCTGTACAGATCCAAAGCCTTTCCATGACACTGATTATAAGTAGAAGCCAGATTTGCCGTAGATTTTCCTTAATATCCACCAAGTAGACATTGAATGATTATTTCAGTAGGACAAAATTTTTTGGGGTGTGTGTGTGTGTGTGTGTTAGATAAAGTCTCTTCTATCCCAAGAGAATTTGAAGGTCTCAAAATCAATGTATGGTCATTTTTTTTTAAAAAAAAATACTTACCAAATGTTTCAGAAAATTCCTATATTTTCAGCCAACTTAAAATAATTAATTTTTTTAAATTATGTGTATGTGTGTGTGCCTGTGTCTGTGAGTATGTGCATGTGTGTGAGCCCACAGAGGCCAGAAGAGTGCTGGATCTCCTAGAGCTGAGGTCACAGGTGAGGTGGGCTACCCAACTTGAGTGCTGGGAACCAAGCAAGTTCTCTGCCAGAGCAGTAAGTGCTTCTAACGGCTGAGACATCTCTCCAGCCCCAACAGTTAACTTTTGCCAGGCTAATATTACAGTCAAAAACTGTTTATCTTCTCATTTATCATTTAAGTAGGAGGTGTCTTTAACCTGAGGTCAAAATTATTTTAAAAGGATATAGAAAGAATCCTGGCCTGGTGAGAGAGCTCAGTAAAAAACAGAGATCGCGACCAACCTTCATGGCCTGGGTCTGATCGCCGAGTCCCCCATGGTAGCAGGAGAGGACTCTTGTAAGTTGTTCTCTTGCCTACACATGTGCACCATGGCACACGTGGGAGTACACCCCACACACCCCCACTATCCTAAATGAATGCAGTGAAAGGGGACGCCCCCAAGTGGTTATAAATTTATAAGAAGGATTCGCATCTATGAGAGTGAAAGAAGACAACAAAGGCCACCTGAGGAGACAAGTTTGACATTTAGCTCCATTGCCCTACAATCCAGTTGTTAATCTGTTGGTGGAATGCCAGTCCAGGAACTGCAAGGGGTGTATCCTGGGGAGGGAAAAGGGTGGCAATAGTACTAAAGATAGTTTTGAACAGGTCATGGTAGGCGGCAGCTGGTCCCAGATCCTATCCTGTGCAGGTAAGACCCAGATACCACCACATCGGCATGCCACACTCTCCCTGAAGGCTGCTGGAAGTCTGGACCAATGCCTCTGCAAGTTCCACGGCTTAGAGATGCCGGTGTACCTCCCCCATGGTCCTGCGTCTCCTGCTCGGGCCTAGGGCTGAGCCTTCAGTCCATGGCTTCTGCATCTTTTCTGTCCCTTTCTCTTTCGGTTGACCTATGCTTTGGTTATTGTCTCTTTTAGTTCTGCCCTTGCCATGCGTTCTTAGATCCCTGGAAGCTGTGTGGTCATAGATGGAGTTGACTACATAGGACTTCACAGAAAAATAAAGTAGGGCATCTGGAAGCATCCTACAGAACAGGAGCGATCCTGAGTAGCCTAGAGGTGGAAGAACTTCACTCTGGACTCCCAGCTTGATTTTAGATTAAGCTTGGGCATGTGCAAGAGCAGAGGCACGCTGTGACTAATGTTCAGCTTGGAATCTTATGTTAACCCACTCCTCCCACCTTGAGAACCAGCATCCCTGTCACTCCCTCGACGGCTTGACACAGAAGGGCCTCTAAAAGTCCCTGTGTTGAAGACTTGGTCCCCAGTCTGTGATACTGTCAGAAGATGGAGAAGTCTATAAGAGATAAGGCCCAAGAGAAGAAAGTTAGACTGTTGGAGGAGTGCTAGGTCATTGGAGGTGTGCTAGGTCACCGGAGGTGTGTTAGGTCATCAGAGGTGTGTTAGGTCATCGGAGGTGTGTTAGGTCATCGGAGGTGTGTTCGGTCATTGGAGGTGTGCTAGATCACCGGAGGTGTGTTAGATCATCAGAGGTGTGTTCAGTCATCGGAGGTGTATTCTTGAAAGATCTCTCCCCACCTCCCCTCCCCTCCCTGCTCCCCAGATGCCATGACACAACAGAACTTCTTCACTATGTGCTCTCTCCATATGAAGCACCATGGGCTGAAACCACAGAGACCATGAGTCAAAACAAAAGCCTTCCATCTTTAAGATGATCAGCTCAGGCATTTGCCACAGTAACAGAAAGCAGAGCAATTCAGAGAAATTGGTTTGGAATGAATTTCCCATAATTAGTAAGGGCAAGTCAGAGTTCTGGAGTATTCCTTGGAACACATCCACTTTCAAAATGAAACTGAAGTTCATTAAGGCCCACATGCTGTCTCCCAAACAACACAGGTGCCTGCCCTTCCTTGGGTCTATCTCATTTCCCATTCTTTTTTATGCAAATGTCACAGTTGGAATGCCACTTTGTAAAGCAATGGGCTTTGTTAGAGGCACCCCTGAATTTAAATTCTAATGCCATGCTTTATTGGCTGTGTGATCTTGGGGAAGTTTTGTACCTCTCTAACCTCATCTCATCTGAAAGGTGAAATAATTACCTTATATGGTTTTTGTAGTAAGTAGGCACAGCACTTGCTAAGGGGCATTGCTGAACGGGGTGGCTCTCAGCAGACCATTCTCTGAAACACATTGGAAATCTCTCACCCAATCAAGGAAGGGCAGACTCTGAAGTGCGAAGGGACCTCGCTTAGCTGCTGCCGGCCCTCAGCGGCACATGTAGTGATGGCTGCCGACATATGCAGGAGCCGGCAGTTCAGATTCCTAAAATATTCTGAAAACCAGTAATAGCTTCGGTGTTGTCCCCTGTTAAATATAAAACTTAAGTAACTCCTTCTATTAAAAAGCCCTAGTCTTATTTTTATCGGGTGATGTGATGAGGCCCCGCTCTAAATGCACCTCCTGTGCCCGTCTCTATAGCAACTCCACTCTGCTCAGAGAGCCACATAATTTCCCTTACGGCTAATTGACCTGACAACTGCTCGGGCGGCTTGGTTTACCAGATTTGCACTTGACCCTTCACTCGGGGCTTAGGGACCCTTTGGATACGAAGTGATAAAGAAAAGAGTAACAGGTGGAGGAGGCCTCCCTGGACCCTTCTTCCACATAGCTGCTCTCAGTAGCCTTTGGGGGCTGTCAATCACTCTTGCTTGATGAGCCAAGACTTAGTGGAAATGAATGGGAAAACATCCATGCGTATCTTCTTCCACGAGCTGGGGCAGCATGAACGAGGGATGACTTAGATGAAGGGCTGGGCTACACCAACCTGTCGTATCAGCTGCTCAGGGGAGCTACCCCTGCGCAGCATGCTGGCTGCCCTCAAGGCTCTGGTTTCTTACATAATACGATTCAACGCCCCCCCCCCCCCCCACACACACACACAGGAGAAAGCCCAAGCTGGCCCTAAGAGCCACGCACGTGGACTGTCTTCTTTTACTTGGCTTATTTTACTTTTCGGAGTTGGCTCCGAAAAAGCAGCATTTAAGTGACTGCTTGGAAGGTTCGGAAAACTAGCAGGTAGAAAGCAAAACGGCAGTTTGGGCTTACTGCATCCATACTGTCGGTCTCCCACTCCGCATTTGCCCTGCTTTGGCTCAGAGCCTTGCCGCCTCCCCTTTGCTCCTCCCCTTCCGCTCGCTCAGAAAGGCACAGGGCACTCAAGAGCATCTGCAGCACAGGATGGGCTTGTAGAGAGGCCATGGCTGAGGAGGGACCTCTGTTTTAAACCTGAATAAAGATGGGCACTTAGGGTTTATGAAACTTGTGACAAGAGACAGGCCTGTTGTCCCGTGGCGGTTCTATGGAGGAAGCTGGGCTTTTCAGTTTCCTAGCACAGCAACCACCAGCCTCAGGCCTCCCCTGTGTCAGTGAAAGCCAGTTCACAGTCTTCATGCTGTTACCAGTTTCTGTGAAACTTCACCCACGGCAGATCACGTGTGTGAAGCACGTGACCGCGCTTGTTTAGGGCCGTTATAGGGCATCTGTGTGAACCCCACACGCAGGCTCTGACTCCAGGTCTTCCCTTACAGTTGTCAGGGCACTGTGACTGCCTTGTGTGTCTCTTCTAGGCAACCGAGAACAAACCCGCCTTTGGATTTGATTTTCTGGCTTCCTGTCCAGCAGAGAGCTAAATCTCTTGATGGGTCCAACTCCTTGGGTTGGCCTTTTCCTTTAGGATGGCTTCTTTCTCAATAGGTCTCTAACTCCCTGAACACAGGGTCTCTGCTGGGAATAGTCTCTCATTGTCCTGCCATGTCAGAATATGGATGGACAGTCAACTGGAGACGCTGCTCTGCCCCTGATTTCCTGGACGTGCGGATGTGCCAAGGAAGACCTGGGTGTTCCACTTTGTGGTGTAACTGACCACAGTGTTTCCTCTGCTCCACCTCGGAAATCATCTGCTTGGGGGTTTGCATGCTGTGGGATGCATTCCTTCAGCCCGAGGCTCCATTTGCTTGTGTCTCTCACGGTGATTGACATCCATTCTCCCAGGTCTCTGATCTGATCTCGGCTGTCTCATTTTTCTCTTGCCTCTCTCTGTGCCCCCTCCTCGCTATGCCCCAGCGATCTCTGCCAAAGCCCAGGACCATCTGGTGCTGCTGGGGACAGAGAATAGGGTTGGATGGCCACCATGGCTGCACCCTCCGCTGAATCTGCAAAGGGACAGAGGAGTCGGATAACTTTCTGGAACTTCTCAACATTAGGGACCTTGGCTCTGCTTGGAGCTTGCAATTTCTCAGGTTTGCCTTCCGTGGTCATCATCATCTAATAATACCTCGTGCGTGCTGAGGCGGGCATGCCCCCTGCCAGCCACCACGAAGAGTTATGTAAAGCCCTCATCCCTTGGTGGCAGGCTCCCCAGTGTGGCACAGGAGGTTCTCATGCCCTGACCTCCCCTTCTTTGGGAACTTTGCTTTCACCCACCTCAAATGGCCTATGGCTCTCAGGCACACTGTTCCTGTCTCATGACTCTGGCTCAAACTGTCTTCTTTTTGCTCATGGAAGGGTTCCTATGCTAAAACACATCACAATCATCACCTTCAGAAACAGCCCTTGTTATTCTCTCCCTTGTCTCTAGCCACTCTGTGCGTTCCGCCTCCCTGTTCCGCTGATTCACATCTCATGAGTGGTTTGTGTACACCTCTGCCATTGCCCTTACCTGATTGGCAGTAATCAAATGATGTATTTGCTTTGCTGCTGAGCTCCATCAGGGAGCCAGAGCATGCCCATTTGTGGGTGCGTAGGACTGCACAATCCCTGCCACAAAATACAGCCCGTGAGCAGTCCGCGTAACTATTGGATAGAAGGCTTGACTCCATGGATTCCTGTGGATCAAACAGGGGAGAAACCCACTACGGAAGGGAGGTTGGAAATTTGGTGCTGGTGAGACACGTTCATTTGAAAAGCACACTCTGGAAAATAGTTATTTGCACTTTGTCATTAAAGACAATGCTGAAGATGAGAAGAGTCAAGATAATCAAGAATCGATGGTCCCATTTTTCAGAGTTGGTGATTAAAATGGAGGCCCACAACTGGTCAACGTGCAGAGAACAAGAGACAATGGCATGCTCAGCTCTAAATGGGACATCCGCGTCATAACCCATCTCCCCACGAGGCTCGCGGATCATCACAGATCAGGGGCTAAAAGGCTGTCAGAGGTTGTGGGCATCTGCAGGGAAACAGCACATGCTGGACGTGACAGGGCCACGGTGCACATCAGTTCACAGCAGCTGTGACAGCTGTGACAGCAGATCCTGGAGGTCTGCTAGCCAGAAAGTCTAACCGAAAAAGGAAAAAAAGTGAACGCAGAATCAGTGAAGCACCTGGCAACCTGTGGCCTCTGCATGAGCACATATGGGCGTGTGCACTCACATACAGCACACATGCGTAATACACCACCACTGTTTTTTTTATTACTTATACTAAACTATTTTTGTTGAATCTACATTTTTCATTACTGGGTGTGCTGGTTTGAATAAGAATGGCCCCCATAGGCTTGTATATTTTTGAATGCTTGGTCACCGGAAAATGGCATTATTTGAAAGGATTAGGAGGTGTAGTCTTATTGAAGGAAGTGTGTCACTGGGGATGGGCTTTGAGATTTTAGAAGCCCAAGCCAGGCCCAGAGGTTCTCTCTCTTCCTGCAGCCTATAGATCTGCTGGATCCATTGTTTATTAGCCTTCATCATTTGGTGGACATTTAAGTTTATTTCCTGATGGGAACAGAGTAGTAATAAACATAGATGGGCCAGAATCTCAGTTGTAGGATGCGAAGTTCTTGGGTTTATAGCCAGGAGTAGAATTTATGCCCAGGCTTTGATAAAGTGTTTGATAGCCATTTGTGTTTCTCATGTTGTGAATACGAATGGCTAGTAAATGCTTTGATGAAGTGGTCAGCATTATTAGCTCTCAGGGGAAACGAGAGCTGCCTTGACATCGGCCAAGGTCAAACTGTTAAAAAATGGAAATACCAACGACCATGTGGGAACAGAGGAACCTTGCTCATTATTTGTGGCGGTGCAAACTGGAGAAGTCACTCTAGAAAAACTTGTGAAGAAGAGTTCCTTAAAATCTTGAGGAAAAGCTACCTGCAGCCTGACTATTCTATCGCCGACTTCAGAGAGGAGCTTGGAAGGGTTCCACCTATTTCTATTTTGTAAAATAGTTTGAGGAGCGTTGATTGGAATTTTTCTTTAACGATCTCATAGAATTCTGGTACAAATACATCTGGATTTTTCTGTGTGGGGGTTAGTTTTTGTTGTTTTTCTTTAATGCTTTCTATGGGTCTATTTAAATTATTTATGTTATTTTGGTTTAACTTGGGTAGGTCAGATATTTATGGAAATTCATCCATTTAGTTTAGGCTTTCCAACTAGGACTTTTAAAGACACTCATAATTTTCTAGATTTCTTTGATGTATGTTGTTTTCTCTCTCCTCTCTCTCTCTCTCTCTCTCTCTCTCTCTCTCTCTCTCTCTCTCTCTCTCTGTGTGTGTGTGTGTGTGTGTGTGTCTATAACTTTATTAACTTGGGTCTTTTCTCTCTTTCTTTTAGGTAACTGACTAAATTTGTAGATTTTATTTATCTTTTCAAAAACCCTGCTCTTTCATTGATGCTTTGTATTTGTAAATGTTGTTTCCATTTTATTAATTTCTGCCCTGGTTTTGATTATTTCTTCCTGTCAACTGCTTTTGGATTCGGTTTGCTTCAGTTTCCCAAACTCTTAAATTACTACATGTGTGGAGGCCCAAAAATGTGAGCATATTTCCACCTTGTCTTGAAGGTCAGAGAGTTTGAGGTTGCTCGAAATTGTTGACAACAACCAGGGCGACACATCCTGAACCAGGATGTGGTTACTTGTTTCTTTTGACAGTAAAATGGCCCATACAGGTAGATCCACTCCACCCTGACCAAATGGTCAGGAATTTCAAGCACACTTCTGCTCCTTCTTTTGAAACAGAGGTTTGACCTTGGGACTGGCTGCCTTCAGGATACTTGGTCCAGGATGGGTTCACTGCTAATGACTTGATATCTCAAAATATTGAAGCAAGTAACTATTCTAGTTACCCTTTGTATTGTGTTAAAGCAGTCCTTTGTCTTCTTCCCCTGTGGTATTGAAGTATAAAAGTGTGTGAAAAATTAAACGTGGGGGATTTCAATATTCACTGGAACTCCCTCCCAATACTATCCTATGTTTCTGTTTTATTATTTTCACTTACGACTTTGTCCTCTTTACTATTTTTCTGATCCCCATGCCCATACCCTAGCAAGTGATATTTTTGTCAAAACTGGTCTCCGACAAACATTTAGATTATTTATTTGAGCTATTTCTGACTTTTTGTTTATTTTTATGTGTATGAATGTTTTGTCTGTATGTAAGTGTATCACATGTGTGCAGTGCCCATGGACTCTGAAGAGAGTCATCAGATCCCCTAGAACTGCAGTTGTAGAAGTTTGTGAGCCGTGATACCCAGGTCCTCTACAAGCACAGCAAGTGCTCTCAGTCCGAGTCATCTTTCTACTTCTCTCCCCTTTAGATGTAGATACTCATACACTTCCCTCTTAGGATTGCTTTCATTGTTTCTCAGAGGTTTTGCTAATTTGCGTTCTTGTTTTCATTTAATTCTAAGCCCTTTTTTTCACTTGTTTCATGAACTTCTTATGACCTATTAATCATTCAAAAGTGTATTGTTTAATCTCCATGAGTTTCTGTATTTTCTGTCATTTCTTCTGCTATTAATTTCAAGCTTTGCTCCATTGTGATCAGATAGAATCCATGGAGTTATTACAATGTTCCTACATTTGTGAAGATCTGATACGTGTTTTAATAGGTGATATATTTTAGAGAAACTTCTGAGTGGCCAAAAAGAATGTGTCCTGGAGTGTTTGAATGGAATCTTCTGTAAATATGTATTAGAGCTCTTTCATCGATGGTATCACTTTGCTCTAATGTTTTCTTAACATGTGATGTTTTCTCAAGTTGTAATAAGTTCACTTATCACAAGTTCACTGTTTTTAAAGTGGAAAGTTTTTCTTTTTCCTTCAATTATGATAAATAGTGTGGTGGTGTGGTTGAGAAATGTCCCCGATAGGTTCAGGCTCTCAAACACTAGGTTCCTAGGTGGCGGGACTGTTTAGAGATCTTATGCAGCAGTGCAGCCTTACTGGAGGAAATACATCACTTGGGGGCAAACTTTGAGAGTTTAAAGTCTCATACCACTTCCAGTTCACTTTCGCTTCTTCAGGTTTGCAATTGAAAGTGTAATCTTCACTCCCTGCTTCTGCTATCATGCCTGCTGTGCACTGCTGTGCTTTCCTGCAGTGATGGACTCTCATCCCTCTGCAACCACAAACCCAAACCAATGCTTCTTTCTATAAGTTACCTTTGCCATGGCATCTTATCACAGGAATAGAAATGTGAAAAGTATCATTTTGCCAGGTAAATTAGTCTGAAGCATATTCTCCAAACTCTTCTGGCTTTTCGAGTTTCCATTGAAAAATCTGTCGTTCTGATGGGTCTGCTCTTACACAGACTAGCTCCTTTTCTCTTGCCACTTTAACACACGCTCTTTGATCTGAAGAGCGAGTGTTTTCACTGTCATGTGCTACAGAGAGAGTTTATTTCCAGTTCCTATCTAGTTGGCATTCTGTGCGCTTCTTATACTTGAATGTGCAGTTCTTTCCCTAGATTTGGAAGGTTTCCTTCTATAATTTTATTGGATATATTCTATGCCATTAAGTTGGAATTCTCCATTTGCTATGACTATATGTAATTTATAAATTTTGTCTTTTTATGGTGTCTCAAACTTACTGCATTGTCTGATTTTGAGTTTTGAAATTATCATCTTCTTTGAGCTAATGTTCTACTTTGTCTACAGGTCCTGATAGTCTGTTCTCTCCATGATCTATTCTGTTGAGGTTTTCTACTGGGTGCTTTTAATAGACTTACTGATCTTTTTAAATTCAGTTTGGGTTTTCTCTGGTGTCTTTGTCTCTTCTTGAATCACTGTCTTCAGCACATCCTTCAGTTGTTTGTTTTCTTGCATTTCAATCAACTTATTCCTGTCTTAAGTTCATTTGGGCACTTATTTATGACTTCTGTGAACTCCTTGAACTCTTTGATCATGATTATAATAGTTTTAAATTCTGTCACTTGATTATCATCTAAATTGTTATTTTGTTCTGTTACTGTCTGCTAAAGCAGTCTAACAGTAGTCAAATGAGATAAAAGAGGCCACCACCTAAGGAGCCCCAGGGTGGTGTGGATTTGGATAGGAAAGGAGGGAGTGAGGATCTGGGAAGAGTTAAAAGAGGGGAAAACCATAATCAGAATAATTTGTATGAAAAAAATATATTTTTGATAAAATAGAAAAAAGAGTATTCTGAGCAACAATACTCAGAGATAAAGAGGCCACCACAGGTTGATGTAAGAAATACTTTATTGAGAATATGTAACAAGTGTAGTGTAGTGTTGTGTGTGTGTGTGTGTGTGTGTGTGTGTGTGTGTGTTAGAATAAACACTAATAGACACAAAGGGACAAGTAGACCATCATACAATGATAGCAGGTGGCTTCAATACTACACTTCTATCAATTGATAGGTCATCCAGATAAAGGTCAACAAAGAAATATCAGAGTTAAAATCACCACAGAGTGAATGGATTTGATAGGTATCTATAGAACATTCCCTTCAATAGCTACAGAATACATATTCTTCTAAGTGAGCCATGGAGCATTTCCTAAAATAGATCACATTTTAGCTCATAAAGCAAGTTTTAAAAAATAACTAAAATATTCTTTTGCTTCTCATCAGATCATGGTGGATAAGCTCTAAGACAGGGTTGAGTAGAGAGCCCATCAGTACAGTGCTTGTTGAACAAGCATGTGGTTCTGAGTTTGATCCCCAGCAACCATGCAAAACCTAAGTGCAGAGCTGCAATTCCTTAGGGCTAGGGAAGAGGAGATAGGAGGGTCCCTGGGGTAGTCTTGCTCAATTAATGAGCTCCTTGTTCAGTGAGAGAACCTGCCTCAAAACCAAGATAGAGGAAGAAAAGGGGGCTGGTGGTGTACACCTTTGATCCCAGCACTTGGGAGGCAAAGGCAGGAGGATCTCTGAGTTTGAGGTGAGCCTGATCTACAGAATGAGTTCCAGGACTGCCAGGACTATACAGAGAAACCCTGTCTGGAAAAATAATAAATAACAGGGTAGAGAATGATAGAGGAAGATAGAGTAGATATCTGGCCGCTAGCCTCTATGAACACATACACAGGAACATAGACACATGCCTACACTATACACAGAAAAAACAAACCAGGTTAAAACTGTAACTCAATAATAAGAGACATCACAGAAACTCTACAGGTACTTTGAACAATACACCACGGAATGATCAGAAGGTCACTGAAAAAATCAAGGATAAAATGTGAACTCTCGTAGATCAGAATGAAAATGAAAGCAGATTGTATGAGCTCCTTCAGGACACAGAAAAGGTGGTTCTAAGAGGAACCCTTGGAGCCATGAGTACTTACAGTGAGAATCAGAGGGACACCAAATGAGTAAGTTAAAGGAACATCTTAGGGTCTTAGAACAGCAAGGACACTCCAACACCAAGGCACTGGAAGGGAGCAAGTGGAAAGATCATAGAAGAAGTTAATGAAAAGGAGACTAAAAACAACATAAAAATCAATGAAAGCATTGAAAAATGAACAAGATCAACAGTTTTTACCCAAACAACCAAATGAAAAAGTGAGAAGACCCAGATCAGTAAATTACAAATCAATAAAATACAAATGAAAAAGTTGGCATCACGGCAGATACTAGTGAGAGTCAGCCATTGTTAAGGAAAACTTTAAAAAGATGTCCTCCTTGTCCTGGAAAGTCCAGAAGAAATGGATAAAGTCATAAACATATTACCTCTCAAAGTTCAATCAAGAGGATATATATAATGTAACCAGATCCATAAGAGGCAACAAATAGTAATAAAAAACTTTCTAAAACAGATCCATAAGAGGCAACAAATAGTAATAAAAAACTTTCTAACTAAATGCCCTGACTGGACAGATTCACTTCCAAATTCTACCAAACTTATTTTTTATGTATTAAAATTTTGAGATAGGGACTCACTATGTAGCTCAGGCTAGCCTGGAACTTTCTCTACAGACCAGGTTGGCCTCAAACTCACAGAACTCCTGCCTCTGCCTCAAGAGTGCTGGGATTAAAGGCGTGTGCCAACATGCCTGGCTTCCACCAGTCTTTAAAGAAGTGCTAACAACAATGCTCTCGACAGTTTCATTAAATAGAAATAGAAAGAATATTGCCAAACTCACTTTATGAACCAAAGACTCTCCTGATACCAAAGTCGCATAGAGATATGACAAAAATGGACCCACGGTATTCTTTATAAACATAGATGTAAAGTTTATTAATAAAAATCCCAATTTCATGCTGCCTTTAATCCCAGCATTTGGGAGGCAGAGGCAGAAGGATCTCTGTCAGTCAGAGGCCAGTTTGGTCTACATAGAAAGTCCCAGGCCAGTCAGGGCTACAAGTGAACCCCTGTCTCAAAAGAAAAAAAAACACAAAAAGCAAATTTAAGCACAAACAAGGCAATGTTACCTTGACTTTCCAGTGCTTTACAACACTATCTTTGATGTCCTAGGCAGTGCAGTGAGATAAAAGGAAATAAGTGCAAATAGTCCAGGAAGGGAAAAGAAAGCTGCTGTTTGTAGATGGTGGAAAAAATGCAAAAGAATTAAAAAAAATTTTCTTGGCTTCAACAGGTAAATCTAACAACAAAAGATGCAGGTTAGTGAACAAAAGTTTACTGTTGGTATTACTAATATTTTTGTGTACACATAGTGCATATATATGAATGGTGTGTGTGTGTGTGTGTGTGTGTGTGTGTGTGTGTGTGTGTGTACGGGGGCGCTGGCAGTCATGAGACACATCTAAAGGTCAGAAGATAACTTTGTGGAGTCGGTTCTCTCCTCTCACCTCTGTGCGGGTTCCAGAGATGGAATCAGGATCGTCAGATTTCACCAGAAGCCCTTTTACCCTCTGGGCCACTTCACTGGCCCTTCATGACTTTCTATATGCTGCCTATGAACAAGTGGAACTTACACTGTCATGTCCATAATCACTCTTCCACGTGAAATATTTACACACAAATAAAATAACACATTCAGAAGAGCTTTAGGAGGGAAATTAAAAACTCTAATAATATGTATCAGAGAAGAACCAGAGAGGTACTCCATGTTCACAGATGAACACTACTGTGTTCTTTGATGTACATTTTCCTCAAGCTGGTCCATAAACTCACTTGGCTCTCTGTGAAAATTCTATTGAGTTGTGTTCTTTCTGAGTATCAACAAGCTTATTATATACCTTTAACATACACGCAAAAGATCAAGAATAGCCAACAAAACGTTTCAGAGCAAAGCTGGTAAGCCACTACTATCCTTCAAGGCCAGCTAGGAAGCCTCGGTTATTGGGGTTGGTATCAGTGAAGAGTATACACACAGCTAGGTGGAAGAGAGCAGGGCCCAGAAGTGGACACGGTCAGTGACAGAGACACAAAGTCGATGCCCTGGAGAAGTGTTTCCAACACATGGTGCTAAGATATTTTGACATCCATGTGGGGGCAAACTGAGCCTAGACAAACCTCTCCAATCTTCACACACACACACACACACACACACACACACACACACACACACACACACACAATTTATAGCTAGGTGTGTTGTCTCATGCCTGTAATTCTAGCACTTGAAAAGACCAGTGCAGGTGAATTGCATGGATTTGAGGCCACCTGGGCTGCTCAAAGCCAGCTGGAGTATGTAATAACACCCTGCATACAAAAAATATATTATTATTACCATCATTATCACCGTTGTTGTTGTTACTTTTAATTAAAAATAAAACTAAACATAGCACCCCTTAAGTGTCCTCTTAGTAACATAACTTGATTATCTAACAGGGGGATGGTGGGAAAGAAAAGACATTTCAAGAAATAATTGCTTAGAGCTTTCCGAATTTGAGGAAAATTACAAAGTCACAGATTGTAGTAATATGGAGCGGCGGCTGGGCTGCGTCCCCAATACCCCAGCCGCCCGGCTCCGGCTAGCTTATGGCCCGAAATAATTACACGGAAACTGTATTCTTTTAAAGACTGCTTGACCCATCTCTATCTAGCCTCTTCTAGGCTAATTCTCACATATTAATTTAGCCCATTTCTAATCATCTGTGTAGCGCCCCTAGGTGCGCTTACCGGGAAGATTCTAGCCTAAGTCCATCCTGGGTCGGAGCTTCATAGCGTGCGTCTTCCCTGGAGCAGGTAGCATGGCGTCTCTCCTGAGGCGTCTGCTCCGGAGAGCAGAGCTGTGGAGTCTGACCTCACTTCCTCTTCCTCCCGGCATTCTGTTCTGTTTACTCCACCCACCTAAGGGTGGGCCTATCCAATGGGCCTAACAGTTTCTTTATTGCTTAGCCAATGAAATCAACAGATTGATATATGACACTCCCACATCAACAGATCTAAACTTAACCCAAAATATATATAAAGTAGAGTACAAGGTACAGTGCTTGAAATGAAAAAAAATTGGCAACAAACAAAATCTCAAAGCAACTAAAATATTTTTGTTATATATAGGGAAACAAAAGTAAGGATGAAAAACAACTAGCTATATCGGAATGGTTTTGGGGATCAGTTTGTAGGCAGACAGCATCATATTTGATTTTAAAATGTATGCTGCTTAGAGAAAAGTTCCTAGCCAGTGTAGTCTAATTGGTGAGTTCTAGGCCAGGAAAAGACTCTGTCTCAAAGGACACACAGATCATATCTGAGGATGAGTCCCGAGGATGCCTTCTGACCTCCATCCCTGTATATCTGAGGATGACCCTGATGATGCCTTCTGACCTCCATCCCTGTATATCTGAGGATGACCCTGAGATGCTTTCTGACCTCCATTCCTGTATATCTGAGGATGACCCTGAGGATGCCTTCTGACCTCCATCCCTGTATATCTGAGGATGACCCTGATGATGCCTTCTGACCTCCATCCCTGTATATCTGAGGATGACCCTGAGATGCCTTCTGACCTCCATCCCTGTATATCTGAGGATGACCCTGATGATGCCTTCTGACCTCCATCCCTGTATATCTGAGGATGACCCTGAGATGCCTTCTGACCTCCATCCCTGTATATCTGAGGATGACCCTGAGGATGCCTTCTGACCTCCATCCCTGTATATCTGAGGATGACCCTGAGGATGCCTTCTGACCTCCATCCCTGTATATCTGAGGATGACCCTGAGATGCCTTCTGACCTCCATCCCTGTATATCTGAGGATGACCCTGACGATGCCTTCTGACCTCCATCCCTGTATATCTGAGGATGACCCTGAGATGCTTTCTGACCTCCATTCCTGTATATCTGAGGATGACCCTGATGATGCCTTCTGACCTCCATCCCTGTATATCTGAGAATGACCCCTGAGATGCCTTCTGACTCCCACACCTGTGTACAACCTCATATACGTGAACATAAAATATATCAAGAGACAGATATTAAATCTACATTAATAACTATCAAAATAGGTTTCTGACCAAAAAAGGAATAAATAAAGTCATTTCATAATGAAAAAGGGTCAAATAATCAAAAAGTTATTAGATTATTAGTAGATATTGAGAGTAGAATTTTTTAAAAAAGAAACAAAGTCCAATGCAGTTGCAAGAAGAACTTGACAATCCCACAGTGAGAGAGGCAGGTTTCCACAGGCTTCACCATTTACTGCACTAGGAGACTGAAAATTAACAAGGTCGGAAGCAGCCTAAGGAACAGCGTCAGCTGGCATTTAATGGAAACCTAGAACACCCCGTCAAATAACAGCAGGATAGCGTTATTTTCAAAGGAACATGGCAAATGTACCAAACTAGAGCATGACATCGTGGTAAATTCTACCAAACATTTAAGAAACAAATTATGTCTATTCCATACAAATTCTTCTAGAAAACCGATGAAGAGGAAGTATTTTCTGTTCTTCCCCTGAGTCTAAATCATCACTCACCCAACCAGATGAAGTTCTTGTGTCTTTACCTCTAACACCTTTAATTGACCTTTTGGCTGCTACGGTAAATGATCATTTCCCTATTTCAGATCATTCTTTAGTAGCACATAGAAATCCAACGGCTTTTTTTTTCATTATATAATAGATAGTTATTGTCCATGCATTCTTCCTATAGCTTCAGATATGTGTCATAAATAAATTTACAATGTAAGATGAGGGAGAGACATATATATCAAGATATGTTAGTATAAGTGTGCAATTAGCAAACAGGACAAAATCCCAACAGTGGGGGTCTTGGTGACTGCTGCTTGCAAGTTAATGCCACTTGGTGATGTCCCTTGTGTTCCTTGTCAAGTTGAGATAATGGTGTTCAACCTCCTCATTGTAGAATAGTTAAGAGAAAGGATTAATGTTTAATGGTTTAGAGGATTTAGGGCTTATAGAGCTAAAGATATGTTGACTTGGTGTGCTTCCTATGCTGATCCAACGGCTTTTGTATACTGATATTGAATGATGTATGGACCTGTTTGTAGTTCTAATTGACTGTGGCATCTTCACACAGAGTCACATCATCTTCATAGAAAAATGGGGTTTCCTCTACCTTTCCAAATTGCATGGAGTATTATTTTTCTTACTGATTACACCATAGTTGCAATGATGACCAGAAGCAGTGGTAGCAAACAAGCCTGTCTTGTTCCCAGTACCAGGGTGAACATGGCCAATCTTCAATGTTAATAGAAGGACAAAATAAGACATTCCATGACAAAACCAGATTTCACCAATACCTGGCCACAAACCCAGCCCGACACAAAGTACTAGAAGGAAAAATCCAACCCAAGGATGTTGCCTACATCAACAAAAACACAGACAATTGATGATCTTACTGCAGCAAATCCCAGAGAAGGGAAAACCCACACAAAATAACATCACCAACAGCAAAAGCAGGAGATAGCAATCACTGGTCATTAATATCCCTTAATATAAATGGACTGAACTCACCTATAAAAAGACACAGGCTAACAGATTGTATATGAAAACAGAATCTACCCTTCTGCCCCATACAAGAAATACACCTCAACCTCAAAGACAGACATCACCTCAGAGTAAAAAGTTGGGAAAATTTTTCCAATGAAATGGACCTAAGAAACAAGCTGGTGTAGCTATCCTAATATCTAACAAAATAGACTTCAAACTAAAATTAATCAAAAGAGACGAAGAAGAAAATTTCATATTAGTCACAGGAAAAATTCTAGAGGCATCACAATCCCTGACTTCAAACTCTACCACAGAGCTACAGTACTGAAAACAGTCTGGTACTGGCATAAAAACAAACAGGAGGACCAATGGAACCAAATAGAAGACCTGGATGTTAATCCACACACTTTCAAACACCTGATTTTTGACAAAAGAAAGCAAAAAACATCAAATGGAAAAAAAGCATATTTAACAAATGGTGCTGGAATAACTGGATGTCAACATGCAGAAGAATGAAAATAGATCCATATCTATCATCATGCACAAAACTCAAGTCCAAATAGATCAAAGACTTCAACATATAGCCAGCCACACTGAACTTCATAGAAGAGAAAGTGGGAAGTACCCTTGAACACATTGGTACAGGAAACTACTTCCTAAATAGTAGCATAGACACTGAGAGAAACAATAAATGGGACTTTCTAAAACTGAAAAGCTTCTGTAAATCAAAGGACATGGTCAACAAGACAAAATGGCAGCCTACAGAATGGGAAAAGATCTTCACCAATCCCACATCAGACAGAGAATTGATCTCCAAAATATACAAATAACTTGAGAAATTGGTCATCAAAAGAACAAATAATCCAAGAAAAAAATGGAATACAGACCTAAACAGAGAACTCTCAACAGAGGAATCTAAAATGGCTGAAAGATACTTAAGGAAATACTCAGCATCCTTAGTCATCAAAGAAATGCAAATCAAAACAACTTTGAGATTCCATCTTACACCTGTAAGAATGGCCAAGATCAAAAACACTGATGACAACTTATGCTGGAGAGGATGTGGGGTAAAGGGAACACTCCTGCATTGCTAGCGGGAGTCAGAAAATTAGTAAATAACCTACCTCTAGACACAGCAATATTTTGGGAATATATCCAAAGGATGCGTGATCGTACCACAAGGACATGCGCTCAACTATGTTCATAGCAGCATTGTTTGTCATAGCCAGAACCTGGAAACAACCTAAATGACCCTTGACTGAAGAACGGATAAGGAAAATGTGGTACATTTACACAATGGAGTACTACACAGCAGGAAAAAATTAATGACATCTTGATATTTGCAGGAAATGGATGGAGCTAGAAAACATCATATTGAGTGAGGTATCTCAGACCCAGAAAGACAATTATCAGATATACTCACACATAAGTGGTTTTTAAACATAAAGCAAAGAAAACCAGCCTACAAATCACCATCTCAGAGAACCTAGACAACAATGAGAACACTAAGAGCGACATACATGGATCTAATCTACATGGGAAGTAGAAAAAGAGATCTCCTGAGTAAACTGGGAACATGAGGACCATGGGAGAGGGCTAAAGGGGAGGGGAGAAGCATGGAAGGGAGCAGAGAAAAATGTATAGCTCAATAAAATCAATAAAAAGTCATCCATAAAAAAAATAAAAATAATTTGAAAAAAGAGAAAAAAAGGTGGAAGGAGAGAAGTGACTCCACACAGTTGACCCTGACACCACGGGCATGCTGGCCATACACATGTATCATGTACACACAGAATAATAATGATAACCGATATTAAAAAGCATTAAAATTGAATTGTAGGGTTTGTTGCGCAGTTATGAATTCTCTTAAACTCTCTGAATTTTATACTTAAACATGAAAACTCTTTAAATGAAAATTAGACAGCATTAAAACTATTTTTCAAAACTCTAACAGGGCTTTTTGAAAAAAAATATTGAAAAAAATTGATGCTCAACTATAAAAAGGAAGAGGAAAAATAAAAAAAGAGCCAAGACAATTTTGAAAGAACAAAACTGAAAACTTGCAGCCTGATTTCAAGATTTCTATGAAGTGACAGAAATGAAGAGACTGTGGTATGGCATAAGAAACGGAGAACTAAGAGATGGCTCAGCAGTCAAGAGTGCTTGCTGCTTTTGCAGAGGACTAGAATTTAACTCCCAGCACACATGGGCAGTGCAAAACTACCTATAACTCCAACTTCAGAGGCTACAACACCCACTTCTGATCTCTGGGGGCATCCCACGAAAGTGCATATGCATACACACACACACACATACTAAAAATAAAATAAAAATATTGAAAAAGCAGGTATGGAAGTGAATGCAGCTAGATACAATCCAGAAATAGACGCTGTCATGTGCAGACAACTGTTTTTAACCATGATCCAAGGAGACTTGGTAAAGGATGTTGGGATAACACATGGGTGTGATGGGCACAGAAATACCGCACCAACACTCTTTCCAAAGATGGCCGTGTTTTAATCTCAGAACTGGAAAATTGTTACCTTACATTACTTGGAAAAAGAGAGGGATGTGTTAGGACTGGGGAGGCTGGAATCAACAGTTTTTACCTCTTCTTATTATGGCGGTATAAGCCAACTTCTAAGATTGGCCCTGCGGGTCTTGGCCACCTGGTCTATCCCCTGGTTAGTCTCTCTTTAGTGCTGGGTGTGGTGATGGATAGTCCAGGAAAGGCGATGACAGATGACTTCTCAGGGAAGTTCCTGAAGGGCATTCCGGCTCCTATCTTGCCTCCTTGGATTGCTTCTCTTGAGGAAGTGAGCAGCAGGCGAGCACACCCTGGAAAGGCTCACAAGGAGAGGAACCGAGGCATCTGGCCCACAACTCTGGCTGTCACATATGTGAAACTGAGCCTCTGGGCCCCGTAAAGCCTTTGGGTGACTGTAGTCTGGCTGACCTAGAACTGTTCCTTATAAGAACCCATAAGCCAGACCATATGACAAAGCTATTCTTGAATTCCTGATCCTCAAAGTCAGTAGAAACAAAAAGATATTTAAGAATTTTATGATAGGGGTTAAGTCACAAAGTTTCTGTAGAGAAATAACTACTAGAGGTATCAATTTCTTCTATGTCAGGATTTCAATTTTACTCATCAGCTCATGATCAGAATGACTTTCCTTCCATATTTCCATGTTCCTAAATTTAGGGAATTCCTAAATTTACCCAGAAATTAATGTTTATCCCCCGCCTTCCGAGGGCCCAAATGCCTCAGGCCCCTCCCTCTCAGAGTAGCAGTTGCCTGAGGACTCCGCCTCCTCCCATTCTTCCTTCCTCCTCTGTCTGCTATCTTTCTGAACTTATTCGAAAAATTCCAAGATTTTTCAGAACTAGGTCCTAAAATTAAGTACCTTGAAACAGGAATTAGAAAATTATGGCCCACCAGCTGAATCTTCCTGCTTGCCCATTTTAATAAACGGTGTCTTATTGGGATAGAGCCATCTCTAACTTACTTACAGTCTTTGTCTGCCTTTGGTGTATGATGGCAAAGTGGAGTGGCCATAACAGAAACCACACGGCTTATGAAATACAAATTATTTACTACTTGATCCTTTCCAGAAATAGTTTACACCCCCAGGTTAAGGTTTCCAGTATTTCATACTGTGTGTTCTTCCACCCAGAACCTCTACTACAAAAGCTCCTGGAGAGAACCGGGCTGAGGTGTCCCCCGACAGTGGCATTCATCTGGAGAGGCTGTCATGCCAGCTTCGTACCTCCCGGCCTCCCCTAATCACTGGTACACTGCAGTTCAGCTTACTTTTATTTTCCTGTTTCAGTGGCACATGCGTTTTCTGTCTACACAGGACATTGTGTCAGTAGGAAGGCATGAGTCTCTTTTTCGGTCTTTCTTTCTCCCTCTCCCTCTTTCATTTCTTACCCAAAGAATGAGTGACGTGGCAAAGCATTTAAAATTAGTATTTATGAACTAAAATACAGTGTAAGAGAAGAAAACATTTTGATTCCGAGTACACACACACACACACACACACACACACACACACACACACACGATTACCAAACAAAACCAGAGCCAAGCCAAGGAGATGTCATCCCTGACATATAATCACAGAGCACTCCTCAGCTCTGGCCCTGCAAAGAGGAAGAGGAACAAGGGTAATTCCAGCTATTACAGGCTCCTGGGCACCAAATGAAACACTGCTGTAAATTGTATATAATCAGTACGGAAGACTTGTTTCTCTGTGGTTCTGAATGGGACTTTTCCTTCCTCTTGTCTAGGAGGGGAAGAGCTGGTTTAGGCCATTCTGGGGGAGTTTCATCTGGCAGAGATGGCCAGAGCTCTCTCTGGATCTTAACAGGGCCCTTGTCCTATAATCAGGACCTGAGCAATGGAAATTTGGTGTCTCTTTTCTTATACCCAAATCTCCCTTCTCTTGACCACACAATTTTGGTACTCAGAACCTGGCACATCAACCATGAGATGATAGAGATTTACAAATGGGTGCAAGTGTTATATACAGAATAGTAACACCTGCCCATTCTGTAATACTTTTACAACTGTGCCCACATACTGTCTGCCTGCCCCCCGGCCCTAGAGCTCACCACATTGCAGGGAAGTCCAATTATTTATAGGAGAATGATGTTGTAAGGGTTTAAATCATTAGAAAGCATGGGGTTAGGGGAGATATATAATCAGGTCCTACATAGGTTCCTCTGTACCAAGGCAAGATGGCAAGTTCCCTCTAAGTTACGCTTTTAGAAAAGACCCTTCTAGGGGTGACTAGTGATGCCCTACAGGCCAGTGACAGGGGCAGCTAGATGTCAGGGTGCTCTTGGTGGTCCAACTTATGTGGCACCAGTCTTCAGCAAATCTTTTAGGCCTGGAGAGGTGGGATGCTAAGGACAAAGAGGGAAACCGACCTTCCCTGTGGACACTGCCTTTCAGAATGAAGAGGCAAACTGCATACATCAGGCAACTAGAAAGCCAGACAGGAGGAAGTGTATTTATAAACTGTTAAGGACAGAGAACAGGAGATTCCTAGCCTGAGAGAGATGGAGCCACAATCTGCACATCAGACAGAGACAAGAACTGAGGTGCATGGGCATGCTGTCAGCAGGAAGGGGGGTGGGGCTGGAACAGCGACCTCGTCCTAAGCCCCAGACTTAGTCTATTCTGTATGCCTTTTTCCTAGTAAGCAATTTTAAGAATATTTGTTCTGTTTTCATGATTGATCTCTCAATTATTTTATTGGTTATTTTTCATCATTTTCTGTCTCTTTAATGTTCTCATTATGGGATCGATTTACTTCTCAAATTCTTTTCATTATCTCCCCACTTATTATGTGTTGATCATTTATTTTTACTCCTACATACCATAAAGTATCTGTATTTATTTGCAATGTCATACCTTTTTAAAGGCTTCTTTAGTGACTATCTCCCTTGAATTGTCTCTACCTACACATGACTTCTTATCCATAAAATTCTAAAGACTCTACCAAAACCTGTTAGGATTTGTAAGTGAGTGAAAAAATCCACTCATAAAATTGATAATATTTCTATACACAAATGGTGAACCATTTTAAGAGGTGATTGAGAAAGTAATGCTTTATTAGTAGTGTCAAGGGATATCAGTTAGTACAACCATATGGAAAGCAGTATGAAGGGTCCCTCAGGACTAAACCAGGACCATCGCAGGATCCAGCAATCCTGCTTCTGGGTATGTATCAAAGGAGATGAAACAGTGTCAAAGAGAGACCATGCTTATTGCAACACTATTCACAATAGCCAATATCATGGAATCACCCTAAGTGTACATCAAGAGATGTCTAGATTAAATAATACAGTCCATCACCGTCGTGGCAGGGAGACGTGGAGGCAGGCAGACATGGCAGCTGGAGCATCAAGCTGAGCTCACATCTTAAACTGTATGTACACATAAAGCAAAGGAACAACTGGAAAAGGCATGAGTCTTCAAACTCTAAAGCCTATCTCCAGTGAAATATTTCCTCTAACAAGGCCATACCTCCCAAAACAGTGTCAACCACTGGGGACCACTGGTTCAAATCCATGAATTTCCAGAGGACATTCTCATTCAAATCATTACAGAAGGATTTGTGAAACTGGGAATGATCTGATGCCCAGGATAGAATGGGGGTTAATGTGGGCTCAGGTATGGTGTGAGGGGAGATTGGATTAGAAAGATGTCAAAGAAAAGATGTGACTTTTCAGCTAGACATGAAGAGCACATTTCTACCTATTGTATGATGCGATGGCCACGCTTTACAAAGATTCATTGGCAAATTAGGGGAGCTGCTCAGCAGCAGAGCTCCCCACTGGAATAATGGGGCAATAAGGTCAGGCATTGTAAGACTAGAAACTGCTAAGGGTAGCTTTTAAATGTCCTCATCACAGAAGGCAACTGAAAAAGAATCCTTATTAGTCAACTTGGTTTGGCCCTTCTACAGTGTATGCATATATTAAAACATCACATTGTACATTATGAATATGTGTGATTTCATCGTTAAAATTATTTTTCAGGGTTTTCAAGCTTAACATTTCCCCTAGTTTGCTAGTTTTCATCTTTATCATCTGAAACCTTTTGCTAATCTTTTTTCATCTGAGTTCCTCTTTGTTATGGGATTGCATTCTACCACCTGTTCTCAGTGAAGTAGTTCCTTCTTATTCATGCAAACAAGCAAGCAAGCAAGCCAGGAATGAAGGGAGGGAGTGAGGGAGGGAGGGAGGGAGGGAGGGAGGGAGGGAAGGAGGGAGGGAGAGAGGGAGGGAAAGCATTTTGTGAGGGTTAACTTGACTATCAGTTTGATGGTGTTTAGAATCACCTAGGAGACACACCTCGGGTATGTCTGTGAGGGTATTTCAAGAAAAGTTTAATTGGGTTGGGAAGACCCCTTCTGAATTTGGGTGGTGCCACCCTGCGAGCTGGGACCCCGAACTGATTATAAAGGGAGAAAAAGCACAGGAGTGTCAACACTCATCTTCCTTTGCTTCCTGGCTGTGGTTATGATATGATCTGTGGGCTCACGTTCCACTGCCTTTCCTTCTTCACCATGATGGACGGCTCCCTCTCAAACTGTGAGCCAAGTTAACCCTTCTTCCCTTAAGCTGTCTTTGTCAGAAACTCTGTCACACTAAGGAGAAAAGCAACTACTATATACTCTCTTAGTTAGGGTTACTGCTGCTGTGATGAAACACCATGGCCAAAGAAACTCTGGGAGAAAGGGTTTATTTCACTCACAGTTCCATCTGACAGTTCATCAGCACAGGCAGTAAAGGCAGGACTCACACACAGGGAGGAACCTGGAGGCAGGAACCGATGCAGAGGCCATGGAGAGGTGCTGTTTAATTCCTTGCTTCTCATGACTTCCTCAACCTGCTCTTTTATAGAACCCAGGACCATGAGTCCAGGGAGAGCACGGCCCACAATGAACTGAGTCCTTCCCATCAATCACTAATTAAGAAAAGGCCCTACAGACTTGCCTACAACCCCAGCTTATTGGGGGCATTTTCTAAATTGAGGTTCCCTCTTCTCAGATAACTTTAGCTTTTGTCAATTTGATATAGAACTTTCCAGCACAGTTGACCCCTTGTCAGATTGACACATAAGCACATCACCATTAAGTCACAACTCTTCCTTTCTCATTACTCCCTAAGATCTCACATTAAATATATAAACAACTTTAAAAACCCTATAGTCTTTACAAATTCAAACACATTAAAAGTTCAGCCTTTTTAAAATAGTCAATCTCTTTTAAAATTCAAGGTCTCTCAACTGTGGGCTCCTATAGAATAAAAAATAAACCAAATGCTTTCTGATTCCAAGAGGGAAGAAACATGGCACAGTCGAAATCAAAACAAAATCCAAAAATGTAAATAACTCAGCATCCAGTGTCTGGTGTCTGGGATTTACTCACGATCTTCTGGGCTCCTCCAAAGAGCTTGAGCCACTTCTCCGGCTCTGCCCTCTGCAGCACACACGGCTTGTCATCTAGACTCTGGCCAGAGCCGCTCCACTATTCTTCGTGGTCTTCCCACGGCACTGGCATCTCCAAAATGCTGGGGTCTTCTGCTGCAACTGGGCTGCACTTTCTCATAGGTTCTCCTCATGGTACCAAAACTCAACTTCTCAGCATGACCCCTTCAGCCATGGGCCTTCAGTTGCCACCTTCATCAGTGGCCTCTCCTAACCTTTGTCAGGCCTCAGCTACTCTCCATGATCCCTTCATGCCTTCAAAATCAGTACCACCTGGGTGATGCTTACAGCTACCAAGTTCAACTGCCAGCATAAGGTGTAACCTTGGCCACCTCTAGAACACAGCTTCTGTATGCTCTAAGAAACACTTCCCAGAAAATTTTGTGTCAGTGATTCTAGTCTCTTCTTAGTCACTGCTAATCTCTCAGCCCCAGTTGACCAGCATCGAGTATCCCAGCAAAGCAAACGTTTCACTTTAGTTGTTCCAGGACCTTATTAACCACAGCTGATTCTTCAGCCCCAGCTAACCAGAACCTTAGAATACTAATTCAAAAGAACAAATGAAATCCACAAGGCCTGATAGAGGATGTCAGAGGGGTCAAGAATACCAGGAGAACACAATCCATAGAATCCACTAAGCAGGGCTCATGGGGGCTCACAGAGACTGAAGCAGCAACCGTGGAGCCTGCATGGGTGTGCGCTAGGATCTCTGCATCTATGTATGGCTGTTAGCTTGGTGTTCTTGTGGGGCTCCTAACAGTGGGAGTGGGGGTGTTTCTTTTACCAGCTCTTGGAACCCTTTTCCTCCTAGTGGTTCGCCTCACCCAGCCTTCACGTGAGGCTTTGTCTAATTTTATTGTGTCTTGCTACGCTGTGTTCAGTTGAGGTCCCTGGGAGGCCTGCTCTTTTCTGAAGCAAACAGAGGAGGAGTGGGTCTGGGGGAGAGAGGCGGTGTGTGGAGGAACAACTGGGAGGAGAGGAAGGAGGAAAATTTGTGGTTGGGATGTATTGTATGAGAAAATAGTAATAATAATAATAATACAATATTAACTAATGGTCCTGATAGAGTCTTTAAACCTTCTCCTGAAACTTCACAAGCCAGGCCTCCATATTCTGCATTGTTCTCAACATTCTTGTCTCCCAAGTTCATACAGAATAGGTCACCAAGCACTGAACACTCAACAGCTTTTCTTGTACAAAGTTCCAAAGTCCCCAATCGTCCCCAAAATGGTACGGTCATGTCTGTCACAGCAACACCCTTACCCTACCATCACCTTGCCTTAGTTGAGGTTTCCATGGCTGTGAATTAGTACGATGCCACCCCTGTGATGCTTCTACTCCCCCCATAACCAGAAAACACCTTCTCTCCAAAGAGTGGGAGAGCGTCCCTCTGACCTTTGCTACCTCTTAGCCCCAGCTCCTACTGCCTCACAATAATCCCCACCCCCCATCTCTCTCTCTCTCTCTCCTCAACTGTAAACCAAACATTGAGTTCTGAATTCCTAAAATGGCCGGCAGAGAAAGTTTGCCACAGTGTCTTACTTTTACAGTGTTGTTACAAAACATAGATACCAGGCTATATATTTTTTTGGAATGGAGGAGAGTGAAATACAAGAAGAAGAAGAACACAGATTATCTCTTATTATCCCATCGTAATAAGTCTTGTTTGGGGGCGGGGGGGTTGGGAAGATCACTTAGGAAGCAAATGGCGTGTGCTGTTTTCTATCCAGGTCTCCAAGCCTCTGAACCCGCTACCCACTCTATGTCCTCCGTGGTCATTCCAACTCTGCTGCCAAACTGATCTGATGGAAATACAATCTCATCCCACGCATTGTCTGCAGAAACAGTGGGAAGGATGTTATCAGCTCTGGAGCTAGAATGTGCTGATGGCTAATGAACTTCGTGAGTGCAGTAAGAAGACCTGTGTTTTACACTTTAAAAGGATTTTATAGGGGCTGGAAAGATGTCTCAGAATTTAAGAGCACTTGCTGCTTTTGGAGAGGACCCAAGTTCAGTTCCCAGCACCCACATAATGGCTCTTAACTGCCTGCTTTTTTTTTTCAGTTGCTGAGGATATGACACCCTCTACTGGCCCCTGCAAGCCCCTGTATGTGATAACACACACACACACACACACACACACACACACACACACACACACACACAAAGTAATAAATATTTTAAGACAATGTTATGCTTCTCAAATTATAGCTCACTTTAATAAAAATGAGGTGTCATCATACTTCTCCCTCAGAGTTCAGTTCCAGATCTTCAGAGTCTTCCAGAATATGATCTTTCATTTTCACTCTGCCCTCATCTCCCCCTCTCGGGCACTCCTCTCTGCCCTGCGTACTCAGGCACCTGCCCTCTGGACATGCCATTTCCTCAAAGTGAAGCCTATGGCTCCTATTATCCAACCCATCCCACACTCACTTCAAGTTCAAGTCCCACCTCGTAGAAAGCCCCACCCTTTATCATCTTTCTCGATTCCAAACCCTCTTTGCATTTAGTATAGTAACTTTCATCTATCCCATGAAAAAGAGAAAACTTCTTATGCTCATCTTTGTAATCCAGTGTCCTGCATGGCATCTGGCACCTAGTAGACAATTTTAAAAGCTTATGAGTAAATTAATCAATTGCACCTCCGTTATACTTTCAGGGAATCCTATAGGCTTAAGTTCTTTCCACTGGAATGTAAAATCCCATAGGAAGGGTCTAGATTGAACGCTAGTTCAAGACAGCACCAGGTGGCTTGCCCGAGGCGGACCCTTTTACACTTCACCAGTGATGACGTAGAAGGGAGGACCCTGAGTGGTCTGTAGCCAGCCCCAGGATGAATGGCGGCTATTCCACCCTTAACCACAGACGGTTCATTGTCCACCACTCTTGGCATTCCTAAGAGCGTTTGGAAACAGATGTAACAATTTGACCCAGCACTTATTTTTAAAGCCAGTGTAAGAGAGCACCTCGAACAGACTTGAGAACATTCATCTTCCTGCTGGATGGGATGGGAACTGCTCAAGAAAAGATGCAGGGTCTGGTTTTCAATCTGGGACTCCCTTCTTCCCTGGGAGAAGGCAGGCTAAGGGGAAGTGTTGACTTCTCACTAAACAAACCCTCTCCAGCAAGATAAGGAACCAGGTCAGACAGGGTTTTCTCAGCTCCAACTTTAAGATGAGGGAGGGGTAGTCAGGGCCACTCAGGGGCTTTCTCTTCCCTCAGTGAAAACCGTAAAAGTTTTATTAAGGGCTTACATGTGCCTAAAACTCTGCCAGGCATCAGGGATCAAAGTGGGACTTGAGATTTTAACCTTTCAAAATATCTAGAAAACAGTAGGAAGACAAACACACAAGTAAATACTCTACTGTGGTAAACACACCATGATGGGGTAAAGGGCTTGGGAATCCAGGAAAGGGTCCTCAAGAAGCAGACATCGAAGCTGAACTGTGGGCACGAGGTGGACAACCAGATAACAGGAGGGAGGCATTATCAAGAGCAACTGTGAGGTGCTCACGGCAGTTGTATGAATGTCTGTAGGTGGTTCAGTCCCCTTCAGCAAAGGTGACTAGAATAATGGCCTAAAGGCCACATCCCGCCAGTCACCTGTTTTATTTGAACACAGCCCACTCACCCACTTGCGCACAGTCTACTCTGCCTTTTCACGACAGAAAACCATGGATTACCCCATAACACTGATGCCACTATTGCTCCCACAGCCATATTTTGCCACAGCTGTCATTATGGTGGCTCATTCACAGCTGGCTAAGAATGTTAGTGACTTTCGCCCTCAGCAGCCTACAGAGATAGCACCTTCTAACACTATGGAAGCCAGACATCAGCAAGGAAGCTTCCTGGTTAGTGCCAACTTGATTTTTCCATGTTCTCTGGTAAAATTGGGTGGGGTCTTCAACTGTAATGTGTTACCATCAAGTTCTGGTGGCCAACCAAGAGCACTGGCAATTGCCTTTTATTGTTTTGTGGGTTTCAGTGATACCCCCAATTAACAACCCGAGGGAGGTGTCACAGCTACCCTCGTCCCGCAAGGATGATGCGACCACCGGAGCTCTTCTCACTGCAGTTTATTCCAGGACTTTTTACACTTCTCTCTCTCTTCCCCTCTCTCTCTGGGCAAACCTCTCCCAGCCCTTAAGTAGGCATGGGCTGCCAACCCCGAACTGCCAGGTGGGCACTGCCCATAGGTTCACACACTTGCAGGCAGCTGATAATCATTGCGTGATCATAGCATAGGTCAGGCGTTAGCCATCTCAGGAGTTGATTATACATCTCCATCAGGTGTGACACCATGCAGCTCGCTACAGGGAGGTATTCCACACTTGGAGTTTTATTTGTCAGCCTATGGCTTCTGGAAGGAACATTACCTCTGTGTACAGTAACCGGCAAAACTCCTTCATATGAAGAAAACCTATGAATGCTAGAAAACAGTAGATTTACCTGTGGCAATTTCAGGCATCTGATGGAGGAAGGTCATTGGCTAATAAAGAAACTGCCTTGGCCCATTTCATAGGCTAGCCCTTAGGTGGGTGGAGTAAACAGAACAGAATGCTGGGAGGAAGAGGAAGTGAGCTCAGACGCCTTAGGCAGATGCCAGCCTCTCCTCTCTGAGGCAGACTCGATGAAGCTCCTACCCAGGATGGACGTAGGCTAGAATCTTCCTGGTAAGCACACCTCGTGGTGCTACACACATTAATAGAAATGGGCCAAGCAGTGTTTATGTGAATACAGTTTGTGTGCCGTTATTTTGGGGCATAAGCTAGCCAGGCAGCCGGGAGCTGGGTGGCAGGAACGCAGCCCGCAGCTCCTACTACAGGTATCCTTTGTGTTATTTATTCCTCCCCCACCTCCTCCTCTACCTTACCCTACTGTCCCTCACCCAGCTCAAATCTCCCTCCCCATTATTCCCACGTCTCCCTTCATATCACTAGCATTCTACTTCCCACTGCCCTTTAAGGTCCTCCCCCTCGCCACCAATGGTCCTTTTCCAGTCCCCTGGATTTTACAGACACTCTAAATTAAACACAGACCTAAAGATTTAACAAATCCACATATGGTAAGGACATGCAACATTTGTCCCGGGTCTGGCTCACCTCACTCAGTATAATGTTTTCCAGCTCCACTCACGTACCTGAAGATTTCATTTTTCTTTATAGCTAAATAAAATTCTTTTGTGTATAGGTACCCCATTGTCACTATCCATTGATCAGTTAGTAGACTTCTGGGCTATTTCCAGGTTATAGCTATTGTGAACCGAGTGGTTACTAACATGAATGAGCATGTCTCTGTATACAATTTTGAATCCTTTGGCTATATTCTTGTTGTGGGAGCCGCGGGCCGCTTCCCGCCACTGGGCTAGCTTTACCCAAAATAATTACATGGAAACTGTATTCTTTTAAACACTGCTTGGCCCATTAGTTTCAGCCTCTTATTGGCTAGCTGATCTAACCCATTTCTAATAATCTGTGTAGCCCACGAGATGGCTTACCAGGGAAGATCTTAACCTGCGGTTGTCTGGAGTGAGAGAATCATGGCGACTATCCACTGCCTTCTTCCCAGCATTCTGTTCTTTCTACTCCACCTACCTAATTTTCTGTCCTATCAGAGGCCAAGCAGTTTCTTTATTAATTAACCAATGAAAGCAACAGATAGACAAATGACCCACCTCTATCATAAGGTTTTGTGGTAGATTTATTTCCAGTTTGCTAAGGGGCCACCACACTGATGTCCACAGTGGCTGCACATTTTGCATTCTTAACAACAGTGTGTGAAGTGTTCCCTGTTCTTCTCCAACCTCACCAGCCCTTGTTTTATTTTGTTTTCTTAATCTTAACCATTTTGACTGAGATGAGCTCACGGTAGTTTTAGTTTTCATGTCCCTGATGGCTGAGAATGGTGAGCATTTTAAAAGTCTTCCTTAGCCATTGTATTTCTTTATCTGTGAACTTTCCGTTCAGTTCTGCAGCGTGCTATTTAACTGGGATGTCTGTTTCCTTAGCGTTTAGTTCTTTGAGTTGTTTTAATATTGAAGACACTGCTCCTCTGTCAGATGGGCATCTGGCAAAGCTTGGTTTCCTATTCTGTAGGCTGCTTCTGTCACTTAACAGTTCCCTTTGCAGTACGGATGCTTTTTAATATCACAAAGTTCCATTTGTTGATTGCTGGTCCTGTTTCCTGGGCAACCAGAGTCCTATTCAAGAAGTCCTTACATAACCCTACATCCTGAAGTGAACTCCCTGCCCTTTATGAGAAATTTCAGAATTTAACCTCCAACATTTTGTGCCTTTGATCTATTTGGAATTGATTTTATACTCTATCTGTGTGTAGAGATCCTGTTTTCCCAATAGCATTTGTTAAAAACAGCTGGTCCAGAGTTTCATTATCATTTTATGAGACTATAGGTTGTTTTTTAGTCTACTGGGGAACAGTGACCTTTTCTCATGCATTCAGACACACCTTTGGGGGGTTATGGTTTCAATGCTGGAATTTTCAATGATTTCCCAGAAATCACTAGAATGTATCTCGCATATGTGCAACCCAGTAGAGTTTGGAGTCTGGTGGTGGCCTATCCCATGGCTCAGTTCTGAGCATCAGTGGCAGGGTGCTTAGGAAGATTCATGTAGGTGCAACCTTGGCATATGTAAAAAATTCGTAAACAGCATAAGGGTTTTTATACAGTGGCTCCTTTCTGAGAATTTCTTGGCTCTTTGATTGAGTCTCCACTTTCAGACTTCTGGCCAGACACCAGGGGTCTATCCCTACCCAGTTGTATCTTTTCTGTGGCTGCTGTTTGATAGGATAAAAGGGTAGATTACTGAATCTACTCTGAAAAGAAAAAATGGAGGATATAGATATGATCAGATAAAAAGGTAGATTATTGAATCTACTTTTAAAAAGCAACTACTAGTTTTAGTTTTGCATTGGATTGGACTTATGTATACTGTATACAAATTTTGTATATTGATACAAATTTAAGATTAATTTTGTTAAAACATACTGTACATATGTTTTTAATCTTGTTCAAGGTATTGTACCTATACAATTCATTTAACAATGTAATGAAAATTTCTAATCTTTGAAAGTTATTATCACTAAATGTTTAGGATAATAAAAAATGCAGGTTAGTAACTAGTCATCTATTATAATCGAACTTGTAGTCATATTAGGTATGTTTTCAAGGTCAAACAAAGATATATTTTAGATAGATGGGTAATCTTCAAACACTTAAGAGATCTACAGAATATGGCATTTAGGATGTTTTAATAACATAGGTTCTTTTTTATGACAATGAGACATGTATGCTCCTGGCACCACCATTTGACTTCAGAGAAGAGAATGGGCATCAAAGAAACTCCATACAGAGTTTGCTTTCTTTGTGGCAAACGTAAGTCACTGGGCAAGAAAAAATGCCCTTGCCTCGACTGCTGACAGTATCCTGTCCTAATTGGACAAGGAGGACACAAAAGAAAATGACTGTCAAACATTGTCAAGACAAGGAGGGACAGCCCTTCAGAATATCCTGCTTCACAGAAAAGTCTGTTGGAAATCCTGGGCCTGTAGGTTGAAGATAGATCTCCCAACATTGCAGAGGAACTTTGGGTGACTGTTCAGACAGCCAGCTGTTTCTGTCATTTCTCACTTTTTTTTGGAAGTCACTTGCATGCACATCCTGCTTACTCAGTTACTATTATTTCCTTCTTGGGTCTCTGAGGGAGTTGAAGATTAGATAGTTATATTTTCCTTGCTTACCTGATGTAGAAAGCAAGTTATGATAGAAAGTAAAGTAGGTACAAGACTTTGGACTCACCAAGATAGGATAAATATGAAGTATTTTTTCTGAATTTGTCAAATGCAAATGGACTAGACATTGTTGATATATTTATTGTCTATATATATTGTATTTGGTCATTGTACTTATTATATATAGCTTTTCTTATATTAATTATAGCTTTCTTTTTATTTTAAATAAAAGAGGAACTATAGTGATATTTCATTTGTATTTTGATAAATAAAGCTTGCCTGAAGATCAGAGAGTTAAACAGCTTTCCTGGTCAGTCTTATAGACCAGGCAGTGGTGACAAACACATTTGATCCCAGTAGCTACACTAGTTTGCCATAACAACTGGGCAGTCAAGGTCCAAATCAGGAGCAGGAGAGAGAGCACGAGCAAGGAACTCAGGACCGCAAGGGGTGCACCCACACACTGAGACAATGGGGATGTTCTATCGGGAACCCACTAAGGCCAGCTGGCCTGGGTCTAAAAAAGCATGGGATAAAACCGGACTTGCTGAACATAGTGGACAATGAGGTCTACTGAGAACTCAAGAACAATGGCAATGGGTTTTTGATCCTACTGCACATACTGGCTTTGTGGGAGCCTAGGCAGTTTGAATGCTCACCTTACTAGACCTGGATGGAGGTGGGTGGTCCTTGGACTTCCCACACGTCAGGGAACCCTGATTGCTCTTCGAGCTGATGAGGGAGGGGAACTTGATCGGGGGAGGGGGAGGGAAATGGGAGGCGATGGCGGGGAGGAGGCAGAAATCTTTAATAAAAAATAAATTAATTAAAAAAAAACAACTGGGCAGTAGTGGTACACATCTTTAATCCTAGCACTAGAGAGGAATATAAGACAGGAGGAGACAGCTCTCAGGCTCAGTCTCATTCTAAGGATTCTTGGAGGCAGGATTACCATTTTGAACTAAGGTAGAGGGAAGAGTCAGTGACTGGCTGTTTTGATTTTCTGACCATCAGGTTGAACCTCAAAATCTTCTCTGGGTTCTTATTAATCATGTTACAGCTATTTTCTTGTTTTTCTGGTTTTTTTTTCATTTTGATTCCTTGGCAATGAGAAAGCATCTTCTATTCTTTGAGTAGTCACTACAGATTTTTTTAGGTCTTAGATTAAATGTCATTTGCTCATATTTTCATATCAATTACATTACTGCTGTTATTTTCTCATGTGACAGATCATAACTTATAGCCACATATATATTTATTAACTTAATATGTCTCTTCTACTAGACGGAAGTAAAATATCTGTATTTTTTCATTCTGCCTTATCCTTATGTAATTTTCTTAAACAGTACACTATAGATACAATGAATATTTATTTACTGCATAATTCTATTCTTTCCTCAACTCACACATCTGCATTTTGACTTATCCTCCACAAAGATGTGGAAATCTCTAGATTGCAATATACCTCTGCTCTGAAGAGTCAAACCTATTTTCATAACTTCATATTTGTAACGTATTCTTGTATCTATTTTGTCCTTGCGTGGTTCTATGAAATAGAGAACAGGAAAAGATAGAAATCCTACCTTGTAAACTCATGAACTGAGATTCAAAGTGTACTGACTGGTTTGTGTGTCAACTTGACACAAGCTAGAGTCATTAGAGAGGAAGAAGCTTCAATGAAGGAAATACCTCCATGAGATCAAGCTGTAAGGCATTTTCTCATTTAATGATCAATGGGGGAGGGCCCAACTCACTGTGGGTGGTCCCAGCCCTGGGCTGGTGGTCCTGGGTTCTATAAAAAAGTAGGCTGAGCAGGTCATGGGAAGGAAGCAGTAAGCATTCATGCTTCCCCCCACCACCTCATGGCCTCTCAATCAGTTCCTGCCTCCAGGATCCTTCCCTGTGTGAGTTTTTGCCCTGACTTCCTTCAGTGATAAACAGCAATGTGGAAGTTTAAGCCAAATAAACTCTTTTCTCCCCAACTTGCTTTTTGGTGATGGTATTCTGTCACAGAAGCCCCAACTAAGACACAAAGAGATAACATATTTGCCCAAGGTCATAGTTGGCTAGTAACCAAACTGATGGGGAAGGACAAAATGACTGCCTCACTAGGAAAAAAAGTCAGCTGTCAGCTGTCTTAGAACTGGTCATTTTCTGATGTCTACTGAGAAGATGCTATTATTATTCAGAAGTCTATGTACTTAGGAATTGCCATATTTTGTTTAATTTAATAAAACTTTTAGAGATATTTCATTTTTATTTTCTGTTCAGGTTTCTATCTTTTTTTCTGAACATAAAGACTTATGCCCATCAGTTCTAGAAGATATTTAACCACAATAGCTTGTCTAAGTCTTCTTCCTGGACCCAAAAATAATGAGGTGCATAACTCACAATATGTAATAGGGAATATCAGATGGATTCGAGGCCAACTCAATAAAAAGAAAGATGTTGAAAGTCATAAAGGAAAACTCATGAGAGCATGTCTCTATGATCTTGGGTATAATAGAACATATCTCAACTAAGACACAGAGTTTAAATTGTAAGGAAATGGTAAAATATATCCCATTAAAACTTAAATCTTTTTGAAAAACAAAACATTACATAGTGTGGAAGGACAACACATAGCCTATGAAGGGACTTTCAAGGACGATTTATAAAAGCTTAGCCTTCCAAAAATAGGAAAGTGATGGCAAAAGCAATTTGAACATCATCATCCAAGAGAAAATAAGCACTAAAGACTTACTCACCGATCCTCAGAAGTGAAGATATCCAAGTGTCCAACAAAGCCTCTCCAGTGCTGTACGGGGTCACCAGGACCCAGGGAAGTGCAAGGTTGCTGGGAATCTGATTTTGAATCCTCAGAATAGTAAAACTCAAAACCTCTACCTGCTTTATGCAAAGATTTGTGAAAGGGAGATGTGCATTCCTTAGAAGAGAGACTGCTGTAATCCCTTGAGTTAAATTTAGAACACATTTACTAAATTTGAAGATGTCTATATTTTACAATCCATAAAGATTTCCTTATAGAATAATTGAATAAGTCAGTTGGGCCATGGGCCTATAACACAGAGTACTCAAAGCTACTGTGTTAGGCTAAGGAGGTACCTCCATAAGAAAGTGCTTGCTTGTCTAGGATGTGTGAGGCCCTGGCTTTCATCACCAGTATCCTCCTCTGTTGGAGGGAGGCCACTAGTTAGTTCCCAGCCACTTAGCCATGAAATAATTACACAGAAACTGTATTATTTAAATCACTGCTTGGCCCATTAGCTCTGGCTTCTTAATGGCTATCTCTTATTAGTTTAACCCATCTCCATTAGTCTGTGTATCGCCAAGTGGCAGTGGCTTACCAGCAAAGTTTTGGCATGTCTGACTTTGGCGGCAGCTCCATGGCTTCCCCCTGACTCTGCCCTTCTTTCTCCCAGCATTCAGCATAGCTTTCCCTGCCTACCTAAGTTCTGCCTTGCTATAGGTCCAAAGCAGTTTCTTTATTCATCAATGGTAATCACAGCACACAGAGGGGACTCCCACATTACTCCTCACCCCAAAAAGCTGCAGTCAAGATGAAAAAAAGATGTTATACCTAAGTATACATTGGATCTTAAAGCAAGCTGAGTCGTATGGAGAAAACAAAACTTTCAACCACCCTTCTTACAGCAACATCCAATAATGTTCCATTGAGACTATGATACACCCATGAATATGAAGAAAGAAAAAAAATCGATATCGTGCTGAGTGCTGAGGAGAGAGATGCTATGAGCCAGTGATATAAACTGTTTCTGATTCCTCTTTCTTTCCCATGCCCTTGTTTTTTTCTGGTGTAATTATTCAAATTTGGGGTCTGTTAGCCTACCTCTTGAACCTGCTTTAATCAACGTAGGAAGCAATCATCTGTCAGTTGTCTTTTTCCCACCCCATCTTCCACTACAGGATGGACCTGGAGGATAAGACCTACTGAAAGATAGCCATCTATTTCAGAAAGTCAGTCATCTGTTCCTGCCAGCCAGCCCCAGATGCCAAGCCAAGGTCATCAGTTGTCCGTTGAATCTATGGCTGACTGGATACTCACAAACAAGCCAAGAAGAGCCCAGAAAAGCTGCTAATGTGACCCACAGAACAATGAAACACAAAAGCCTATCAGCAGCTGATGCAAGAAAGAAGAAGAAAGGAAGTGGGTTGGCCTGTATCTATGGCGCTTATAAAAGGAGTCCAAAGTCAAGGGCTGTGGTGCACATCTGTAATCCTAGCACTTGTGAGGTTCAGCAGGAGGATTATGAGTTCCAGGCAAGCCTAGGCTACACAGTGAGACCCTTACTAACCAAACAAAAGAGCACCTTTACACAAACACAGCACAGCATGGTTTAACAAATGGAGAGACTAGGCGTACAAGTATGTCCATAGGTAGGTAGGTAGGCTCATAAATTCGATGAACTTTTCTACACTTTGGAAGTATTTTATAATAAAGGGGATTCAATTAGAAAATCTTAGACTAGTCAAGATTCTCCAGATGCTTCTGGGAAAGAACAGCAAACACTTTATCCCACTTCTCTCTGCTCACTGCTGCCCCCAAAGCAGCCCAAGTTGACTGTGAATTCTGACTGTTAGTTCTCTACTCTCACCCCAGGACGCCTGCTCTCTTCCTTCCTAGCTTTTAATCCTCTTGTCTCAGTTGCTCATCTGAAAAGCAGGAAGCATCTAATCAGATCACCCACAAGGGAACTCTGGAGATAACCAGGGCTGTGAAGCAGGGCAGCTGCTTGGCCGCCGTAGTGGTGATGTGGGCAGACTTTAAATTCCCCAACTGCTTCATCCTATTGTTATGCCTAAAATTGAGGTTCACCTGATAAAAATATGCCAGTCCTTCCTGCCCCACTCAAGTCCAAAGTTAGTCACTTACCCTGTGACTTCCTCCTGACACTAACCTGCCCAACCCTTTGTATCTGAAACTTTCCATCCCTGACACAGGTGGTGCCCTCTGTGCCTGCCAAGAGGATTTGGGCTTGACCCACTGAGAATAACAAGGGCTTTCGGAAGATGGCACGCTCAGTGCCAGAGAAAGACAGGGCTAAGCCCACTGCTCTTAATGGATTTGACATCCCTTTTGGACCATGCAGTGCTAATGCTTTTATTTTGACCCCCACAGCACTTACGTCTGATTCTGCACTGGTTGTCTATCCTCGTCATACATTGGCTGGTGCTTTGAGTTACCATGTGTTCTTTCACCAACTCCTTGAGGACATCGTGTTTTAAGTGACTTAGTATCCCTACTATCTAATGAGAGGAAGGAAGGAAAGAAGAAAGGTCAGGCAGGAAGATTGGAAGAACAGGCAGGAAGGAAGGATAATAGCACACATTTATAGAATGACTATATGCCAGGTAGTCTGCTCATATTTGACCCTTCCAACTACTCAGTGAGGTAGATACTATTATTAATTTCCATCCAGCTTACCGATGAAAGAGCATGCTTAAGAAGGGTAGGTAATACGCCTAATGTAACAAGCCACCGTGCGTAAACTGGAGCCAGCATTTGAACCAGGTTTATGTAACTCTTACAGGCAGTGTTCCCGATTTCTAAGGCTATACTGTTGCTTGGATTAGAGACTTCTGAATATGATGAGCTAACAGAAAAAACAGGATTCAGTATAAAAGGAAAAATGAGAGAAATCTAGAAAGCATGGGAGAAAACACAGAGAGATACCAATCGACACATTTTCCTCATGGGTCACACCTAATCCATGACAATACCATTCCTGCTGGATAGCTAATTGTCTCTAGAGAGCACCTGTTTGTTGTTTTGCTAATGACTTCTAAATCTCAGTTTCTGTATGATCAGTGTGGTGGTCTGAGTAAGAATGACCTTCATAGGTTCATATATTTGAGTGGTCAGGAAATGACACTCTCTGTAAGGATTAGAAGGTATGGCATTGTTGGAGGAAGTGTGTCATTGTGGATTAACCAACTCAATTTGTTTGCTACTTTAGGAATCTTCAAAGTGATTGAAAGTGCTGCCAAAGGCCTTGTATTTCACTCCACTGGTGATGTAGGAGGGTCTTCTATCTATCTGTTGCTTTCATTGGTTAATTAATACAGAAAACTGCTTGGCCTGATAGGTCAGAACATAGGTAGGCAGGGAAGACAGAACAGAATTGTGGGAGGAAGAAAGCAGAGTCAGGAAGACATCATGAAGCTCCGGCCAGAGATGAACGTAGGTTAGAATCTTTCCAGTAAGCCACCGCTTTGTGGTGCTACACAGATTACTAGATATGGGTTAAAGCAAGATGTGAAAATTAGCCAAGAAGAGGCTAGATATAATGGGCCAGACAGTCTTAAAATGAATACAATTTGTGTGTTGTTATTTTAGGTGTAAAGCTAACCTTGCGGGAGCTGGGTGGGATGAAAAGCGACCCTCCGCTCATCTTCACTACACACTGGGAGTTTACTAAACATTTGTTAGTTACGTTTCTATTGCTGATAAAACTTCGTGGCCAAAAGCAAGGCTATCAAGAAGGGAAGTCAAGGTAGGAACTCAAGACAGGAACCTGGAGGCAGGAACTGACACAGAAGCCACAGAGGAAAGTTGTTTATTGACTTGTTCTCTGTGGCTTGCTCAGACTACTTTCTTATACAACCCAGGACCACACACACAGGGGTGACACCACCACAGTAGGCTGAGCCTTCCCACAGCCCACAGACTTGCCCAACAGATGGAGACATTTTTTCAGTTGAGGTTCACTATTCTCAGAGGACCCTAATCTATGTCAACTTGACAAAAGACCTAACCAGAACAAAACATGATCTAGATTTGATGAAACTGCCTTTGTTGGCTTTCCCTGCCCCTGTGCATGTGTGTGCGTGTGTATGTGCTTGTGCATGTTCATGTATGCATACAGATGCTGATGCACTGGGCACACTGCTTTGTCATTCTCTGCACTGTTCTGCTGAGACAAGGTCTCTCACTGAACCTGTCTCTGCTCCTCATAGCAGTGGGGTTACGGGTCCATGCACAGCCACCAGCTTCAAACTCAGGTCCTCACGCCTGCATGGCAAGTGCTCCTGCCCACTGGGCTCCTCCCCAGTCCCTATTGTTGGTGACTTTTGCAGGTACACTACACTTTCATGAGTAGGTGGGTTCACAGATGTAGAACCCGTGATTAACAAGAATTGACTGTATGTGGCATGGAGTTCAGTCAACTTTTACCACGAAGTACCAGGAAGTGTTTTCCTATGGCAAAACAGGAAAAGCACAGCAAGAAAAATCCCAAGTGTGCAGTAATAACCTGAGCTGTGTATATGAACATGAAGCCACAAGCCAAGGCTGGATCTGTGGGGAACCTCAAAAGAGAAGGCACTTATATATGTTTCCCAATCCTTCTGTCTGTAGCTGTGGTGCCTGTTTGGAGCTCTATGTATTAGCTGTGCTTTAGGGTACTACTGAGATATTCTTCAAAACACATATTTCACTTGGACAAGAACCCATAGCTTATACCAAATGCCAAAGTTCTGGTTTTGATTTTGCAAAATTTCCTGGAATTCTACAATGACAAATCCATTTTATAATAGTACATGACAATTACACACACAAAAAAACCCTACACAATAAGACTATGTGTCACCTGGGAATCAGAACTTGACCCTCACAGACAAGCCTTCAAACAAGTGATTGCTTAGGCATTTCAACTGTGTGCTAAGGTTTCTCATTTCAGATACATGGGGACACTAGGAAGGTTGCTGGTGCAAGGGCGGAAAAATCATTTCTTTAAATGGTTCTGAAGACAGTGGGAATTTTTTGAATGTAGGTGTTGCAAAAACAATCGTTTTATTGCTTCACGTTTATGAAAATGAGTGGTACATTGCTGTGGGTACTTTGGGGGCAAAGATGTACAGCTGAACAGGAGAGAAGTCACAGAGACACAACCATTTCAGTGGAATCTCTGGAGTAGCTGCCGTCTCTAGACTGTCTCTCTGCCCCACTCCACCCACCCACCCACCCACACACACACACACACACACACCCGCCCCCACTCCTGCTGAGACAAGAATGCAAATGCGTCTGTGCTGAGGAGTTTTCTAGTGAGGAGTGGGGTGCCACTGAAGTGACATAAATGATGGGCTGTGCTGTGTCAACATGAGAACTGCTCACTCCTGGGCCAGCGAGATTCTTCTGCTGGAATTCCTTTTCCATGTGTTTCTTCCATTTTTGGTCCTAGTGTCGTGCTGAGACCCAGCTGGCGCCACACTTGTAGATCAATGGAAAGGTTATAGCCTCCCTACCCTTTACTCGGGAACAGGTGGGGAGGGCAGGGAGGAGCAGTGAGGAATGGAGGTCCCGGGCTCGGCATTCTGGCCTCAGCTCCAAAGCACGGTTTGAAGGCCTTGAGGACCTCACGGTCAGTCATCTATCTTAGGAACATTGGACTGTTTATACAAACAGAAAACTATGTTCACCGGACGTTCCCTACCCGGGTCCTGTTGAGCACACCAGCACCACTCCGACACAAGCCCTGAAGTCACTTCTTCACCGGACGTTCCCTACCCGGGTCCTGTTGAGCACACCAGCACCACTCCGACACAAGCCCTGACGTCACTTCTCTCCGCACACTGGCCACTATCGCTCTGGCTGCAGTTCCACCGAGAAGGTTTGTGTCCTTGCCGTCATTAGAAGTGCTGCGGATCTATTCATCTGGGATGATCTGAATCTGGAATGCGGTACAGTTGGGACTGGAAGAACCGCTAAGAGGTGTGGTCTAGTCAAAGGAAGGTTTTCCTTCCATTGCTCCTCATCTACCATGAAGTGAACAGGCCTCTGTGACAACACTCTCCCACCAGGATGTACTGTGTGCCCACAGAACCAAAGCAATAGTAACCGCTGGCTGAGCCCTTAGTAAGCTGATTATCTCAGTATCCTGTCACAGTGATAGAGTAACACTCCTTCATGAAGTGCTCCCCGGGGGTCCAAGAAGTGGATAGAAGACTGGTAAAAGGCTATAACCTTAGTGTTCTTAGCTCAAACATAAATTTCCAGGTTCCCTTAATTATAGCATAATTAAAATCCTCACCATTTAACTGCAAGCAATCATATTAATACTGGCTTGGTTTTGGGTGTGCTTTCTTCAGTGATATATAACATTGTAGGATTTTTTCCCAACCTTATGGCTGATCTATACTATATATTACAGGACCAACTGAAAAATGGATACTTGATGCATTTGCCTTGGTTTTATAGGTCAAGTTGTACTTTATATTGCTATGAAGTGAAGGCCCCAAGTTACAAGTGACTTAGTAAAACAGCCTTGAGGTTATTAAAAAAAAATCTGGTCAGTAGCATTCCTCAAACTTCTGTGGATGGAACAGCTCCAGCACCCCGACAGCTGGATGTGCCACCCTTCAAGCTGGTGGATCCTTAAAGATCTTAAGTCCCACAGCATCTGTAGAAAGATCCTAAGGCCTTTCTGAATGGTACCACTCCTGGTTGGGGTTCACACATACTAAACGTGTCCTACCACAGAGCTGCACCTCTGGCCCCATGATACCTACCCCAGCTAGACCTGCCAGCTTATGAACAGAAACAGTCTCTGATCCTGACCTCTGCATCTCTGCTTTCTGTCTATCCGCTGCATCAGAATTAATCCCAACAAGAACAATAGTGCTCGAAAGACCATTTCTTCAAGGAAATGGAGAATCTCCATAAGTAGTGCCAGGCCCCTTGGCAAAGAACTTGGAAAAATCAGTGTCTGATGGTCATAGTGTGGCCTGGGTGTTACATCTTTTCCTTGAGTGGCAAACCATGAGACATCCCTCCATGGGAAAGCACTCTGTCTACAAGAAAGTGTCTGCCATAGTTCTAATACTCTGGCATACTTAAGAGAAGGCTGGTTTGTTTTCTTGAAGTCAAGAAATACCACTTCATCTGACCCAAAGACTCCACGTCATCCTGCTGCCCTGGACGTGAAGAAGCTTCTGCTTCTGGGATGCCTTTTAAAAGTGCACTCACGGCTCTCAGCAAATAATCTACACATGGGACACCTGACAAGAGCCTCTGAGGGAAGAGTGCACCAAAAGCCAATTGTGATAAAGGAGGCTAAACACCGGGGACAGAAATTTGAATGCAATTTCTGCAACCGAAGCAGGTGTAGAAGAATGGATACAGAACAGAAGCTAGGGAAAATGGAGCCATGAAAATGACCCCGGGTGTCAATGTTACTGAACACTGTAATGCTGCCAGGTGCAGGTTTAGACTAACTTACATCAGGCTGGCTAAGAAGAACAGTTTCCCAGCCCACGAAATGTTATTAATAGATGGGGTAAGGTCACAGAAGGAAGGTGAGACAGCGGTAAAGAATTCAAAGCCTTCTCCGACTCTAATTTATACAACCTTAGAAAGAGTAGATTAAAAGCCAGGGTTTGAAACAGGAGAATTTAAAACAAGTACATTTGTCTGGTGTATTTATATTACTACAAAACACTTTCAAAGAAACATATACTTGCAATGTATATTCAAATTCTGATTTGACAATGTATGACTAATTATGCTTGTATTTGATATGACTTAGAAAGTCAAGAGGGCTCCATGGAATTATAATGAACATGCTGGTAAGTGTCCATGTTTGATAAACATTTTAACATTATCATTCACAGAGAGGACTTATAAGTAAAAAAAGAGATATTATTTTATGAAGGGTTTTCTGAGAAAATGCTTCAATTGGGAGCTGATCTCTAGTCTGCAAAATACACACATTTTTGGAATATTTGATATCTTCCATCATAACTTAACAGGTGGTTGAGTTGCAGGTTCCACTGGGCACCTTCTTCTTGACAGGATTCCAGCATAGTTCTTGCTCCCAGAGAGGTGAGAAACGCTCTCATTAGGGTTTAGTGCATTAGGGTTTAGTGCTTGGATGTCAGAGTGAGAGTTGAGGAGACCCGGAAGATCTGGGGGAGCATGTTACTCAGCTGATAAAACATTTCTTCAGAAATGCTCTGTAAGAGGAAAACAAGAGAAAAAGTTCGCACTTGTTAGGTCATCACTGACATTTCCATTTTTTCTAAGTATTTAAAATGTGGGTCTCAATCTAGATAGGGATATAAATTATGTGAAAATTATCTTTCATGACTGATTTAGTAATCATAGATTGGTGTATTTTTCTAGTTCCAACCCTCTGGCAACATACAGACATGTCAAGTAAAGATTCTGATTACTAGAAAAACTCCTAATCAACGGCACTAGTTTTCCACTAGCTTTGCTAAGTTCTAAACAGAATTCAGAACTGTTGAAGGTATCAACAGTTACAGGTATCAGTGGTATCAATGGCTCAATCCCAGCACTTGGGAGGTAGAGGTGGGTAAATCTCTGTGATGTCAAGGTCAGTCTGGTCTACAGATTGAGTTTCAGGTCAGCAAGGGTGAGGCTCAGTCTTGAAAAACAGAGTTCAGAATCATCTCTAATGATCTTCCTTGTGTCCCTCTACAATCTTCATAGCAGGAGGTAGGTGCTCACATCTTTGAGAGTACACTAAGTGTCGTGTGGCATCCAAATATACTTCTCCCCTTAAAGTAAGGAAGCTATGCTTTATGTGTATGGAAGAGATTAAGGAGGTACTTGGCTGTGTCTTTGAAGAATATCTTAGAAGACCTTAGTTTGGAGTGGAAGTTACTCAGATGATACTGCTATGGACTGGGGTGGGATTTGTTCAGATAACACACCTGTGGTACCAGAAATTGCACTGTCCTAGAAATTCCTCCATCCCATGAAGCCATCTCCATCATGAAACCTAAAACAGACAACAGGTTGCTGTGTTAAGAGCTCCTTTACTAAGATGAGAGGGGTTTTTCTGTGGGGCCTCATGTCTTGACCTCTCAGGGAGCCACTGGTCAAAGGAAAGGCTAAGCCTCTAGGACAGATAAAGACCCACACTCTCCAATTCCCTATGCCAGAGAGGATTAGCAGTTTTGTCAACATGCTCAAAGATCTACATGACCTTCACAGAATGAAGATAAAACAGATTATGAAAAGTTAGTATAGTATTTGACTCTATTTTTTAAGAAAATAAAAGGCAACCAAGAGCAGTCAGAACCAGCAAAGTGTAAACAGCATCTGTGGTAGTTTATATGAACCATCCTCTTGACGAGATCCAGAATCACCCTGGATGCTCTCTGCATGTCTGTGGGGTGGACCACTCTATGGGCTGGGCTCATAGACCACAGAAGTAAGAGAAAGCTACCCGAGCACCAGCATGCACCTCTTTCTTGACTCAGATGAAATGTACTGCTACAGCCAGTCTTCCCTGCCGGATGGACTGCAACCTCAAAGTCTGAGCCAAAATACAACCCTTCTGAATTTGACTTTGTCAGGCATTTTGTTTCAGCACCACGTGAAACACTAACACAGTACCCAGATATCCTTCTGTTTCGATTGGCTAGACATCTGTTTATTTTGTAACTGATAAAGATAAAATTACACAGTCTATTATGAAATATTTGACTGATTAAACATCTTCTGAAGGACCAGGAACAGAGGCAACTTTTGAGTCATTCCTTTGGCTTGCTCTTCTTTCAATAAGGGGATGAGGTTTACATAGTAGCTGCTGCGCACAGGCTATGCTCACCTTTGACACACTTAAATACCAGTTCTGCTCTTCGTAAGCACCAGGGGATAGTCATTTCCTAAAAACACACACAAAAATATGCTTTCAGCAAAATTTTTATAAAAAACCAAAACCCATATCATCAGATCTTTATTTGTAATGTGGAGTGTTCCTGTTTCAGATAAATCCAGGCTAACATGATAATCAACCCAACTCTATTTCTTTGGTTTTTAGACATACAGCTTCTACCCAATAAACTATACTTATGGAATGCAAGTTGGCTTAATGAGCCTAGCAAACAGGACTTAAAGATGAACATATTCTTGAAAGTTCCTAGGTAATTAATTTTAAAGTCAGCTAGTGACATAGTTACTGCACCAAATAAACATTTAATGTTAGCATGGATAATTCTGTTAAGTTGTCTAATAACTGCAAGTGAACTAAAATGTTTAATTTACCGTATAATACATTATCACTGAAGTAATGGTAATAAGCAAGTAGCTTATAGACAACCTCATGAGTGAGATGTATACATTTTCTTCATTTTGATTTTTAATATTTAGCCAATATGCACATGGATACACCAGGCTATGCCAATACCTTGTGATTTTCCATAGCAAGTTAGTGAGCATAACACTTTACATTCTATTTCTTTGCACTGCTACCAGAATTATCTTCCCATTCTGCAAATCTTTTCATAATTATAAATTTGTTTGCTATTTAATTATGGTGTTTTTTTAAACTTTTGGAATTCAGAATATTTTATACTTAGTCACACCTTACAACAAACCTCACACAAGAGATTTATTGGGAGAAAAGATTTATTGAAAGGTAGTGTGTGGCTACCTCTGCTAGAAGCAGCAGAGAATTGAGCAGAAGGCAAGGTTTATTTTATATAAGGTTTCTCGGGGGGGGGGGGGCGAGCTTTCCAAGGTAGGGACTGATGGGATTTCAAGTCCTGAACTTGAACTTTCTACTCCAGCCCCCTTAGGATAGTTAGAGTGTTTTGTGGGTGGAACCTGGCAGTTGGAGGGCCCAGGGGAAGGCCTGGCCACTTACATGCCTCGAGGGCTTACACTTATGATGATAAATGTTTACTAAAAATCACAAGTAGGTAGTGCTCTTAACTGCTGACCCCTCTCTTCAGCTCCCATGAGGTGGGAGGAGGGGTGGGAGGGAGAACTGTGGTTGGAATGTAAAATGAAATTTAAAAAAAATTAAAGTTATATTATCAAATAGATTATTCAATCTACAAAAAAATCACATGTATGAATAAATCAAAGGTATAACTGAGTTTTTGCATTACCGTAAACTATTACTGCAAACAATATTTTTGAAACCCCACAGCAAAAGTCTGAATGAAGCATCACGATTTTAACGAAGCACTTGTTTTACATATATAAATGCACCACCAGACTGTATTTTGTTTTACAACTTAAAGAACTTATCAACACCACGTCAAGGTCAGGAAAAAGACTAATTGTGAGTTGGGAGTAGAGGGCTTCTGAACGGTCAGCTGACACCAATGTATAGAGCACAAGCTGTCCAGACACATGATCATCAGGTAACAGTGCTAACGATGGATGGGAGACTGCAGTGCATCCGGAGCTGAGAGAATCCAGTGCACTGCACGTGAGTATAAAGGAAAAGCGATCATATCTTTTCCCTGCCTGTCTTGTCCAAAAAGCATCACATTTTATCCATTTACGTCATGTTTCCTTACTGCTTATATACATGATTAATTAATATATGGCCTAAAACAAATATCTGTGAGATAAATTAGGAACTTTGAACTCTTCAGAATGGCATGAACTGACAACGTCATTGATGCTTACTTAGAAGACTCATGATCCCAGCAGAGCTATGAGGTGCAGGCTATCGTCTCAACACAATCTAATGTACTGACAAGTCACACTGTCATTACAATATACTTTTAACCAACTCTTGCTCATTTCTATAAGTCTGAAAAGAAATGCTAGACAGCTAAATGTTTTCCCCAAATCTCTCATGTATCTATCTACATAGCAATTCCATCTCATAAATAAGTTGGATGTTTGCCAGTTTTCTTATTCTGTCACTTAGTTTTTCCTGATAAAAACTAGTGCCTAAGTGGGCTGGAGAGATGACTCAGCAGTTAAGATCACCCGTTCTTCTAGCATAGGACCCAGGTTCAACTCCCAGCACTGACAGGGCAGCTTACAACCATCTGAACCTCCAGCTGCAGGTGACCTGCTTCTGACCTCCCGGGGTATCAGGCATGCACATGATGCACAGACACACATGCAGGCCAAACACTCACATGTAAAACAAAATTTAAAAGACTAAATACCCCCCTCAAAAAGCCCTTAGCCTAAAAGAAGAGCCTTCAGAAGTTCAGAAGGCCACAAGACGACATGACTCACTGCTTGTTAGCATGGGATGTGGCCAGTGGTTACACAAGCTCACTCCCAGAAACAAACTTTAATATATTGTTGTAGATGGGATAGAGACCTAGTGGGATAGGCAGCAGCAACAGAATTTGGAATGTAAGTCCTATATACTGGCAAAGTGACTAAGTCTTGGCAAAATGCCTTAGTGAATGCACAGTGTTGGAAATCCACCAAAAGCTAACAGATCAAATGACACACTTTGGAATTTGGAACCAAGGCAGAAAACTGGGCCACACTATTATACTATGTATCATAAATAGGCATTGTACTCAGAATAGATTCTAAAGAGTTAAAACTGAAATTAATTCTCAATTGTGATTTTAATAAGAAAAATATCCTCTATCTAAAAGTAATGCCCATACATGGACACCTGAATATTTGGATTAGGGTTAAAGTTGAAGTACTGGAGTTTTTGTTTGTTTTCTTTTTTGTTTTTTGAGACAAGGTTTCTCTGTAGCTTTGGTGCCTGTCCTGGAACTAGCTCTTGTAGACCAGGCTGGCCTCGAACTCACAGAGATCCACTTGCCTCTGCCTCCCGAGTGCTGGGATTAAAGGCCTGCACCATCACCACCTGGCTTCTTTTTTACTTTTTGAGACAGTATCTTGCTACACATTCCAGGCTGGTCTCAAACTCTTGGCAATCCTCCTGTCTCAGCCGATTGAAGGTTAAGATTACAGGTATGAAAGCAAGCCTAAGCCTCAACGTGTCATGTTAGGTTCCACTCCACGTCTTCGAAGCTAGATATAAGTTCACGCACCAGTGTAAAGGAATACAAGATTCTTTTCTTATCATGTATGTGCCCCTGAGATATTTGAAACATTCTTATAAATAAATTTTATAGCCATTGCAGAGGGTGAACACACAGCTTTGATTCTTTTGGGGAGGTGGGTAGGATCTCACTGTGTAGGCCTAGCAGGCCTTGAACTCGCAAAGATCCATCTGCCTTTGTCTACAAAGTGCTGGGATTAAAGGTCTTAAGCCATCATATCCAGCTTCTTACTTTTCACATTAAAATACAGCATGGCTTTACAACCACTTTGGAAGACAATTTGGCCATAGCTGTCTAAGGTAATCATAAACATATCCATTAACTAATAGTCACATCTCTAAGTTTATTTATGACAGAATTGCCAAAAGAGACGTAGAAGGTGTTCACAGGAGCATTACAGTAATAACAGTGATTCAGGACCCTGTACAACCTGCACCTCTATATCCTAGGCTATGCCATCTGAGTTTGTACAATAAACTTCTTGACTTTGACTGGAGGTTTAAATTTAACAAAAGGAAAATCTAGAAAACACCCAAATGTCCTTAAGTAGAAAAACGGCTAACTAATTACAGCTGAACCACATCATGTTCTATATAACAATGAGAAAGAAGAACCCACAAGCACAACACAAAGACAAGGTCATGCCTCACAAACTTAGTGTTGAATGAGAGGAACAAGAGCCAAACACTCCAGACATGGACCTGATGACCCACATTTCAGACAGGTTTCAACACTTCTTTCCTCAATGCTCCCCCTCATCTGTTTATCAAGAATCAGTTCTTTCTTGCTACTAATGTGGTTCTGGAGGTCACTCTAGAGCTGTCAGGCTCAGTAGGAGGCACCTTTATTCAGTGAGCCATCTCCCCAGTCCTTAGACCCCACTTTTAAGTGAAAATCAGGGATGTTTTTACATGGAAAAGGGCTTAAGTAGCTGTGAGTTCATAAGCAGCTTCCAGGGTACAGGAAACGTTCTGTTCTGCATATGAGTTGGGTATGAGTTACAGAGGTGCTGAGTCTGTGAACATAATGCTTGTATACACCATGTAGCTGTACTCAAAACCACTTCATTTCTAATGCAATTACAAAAGCCACAACCCCAAAGGATTCCAGCAGTCAACAGTGAACAAAGTAGGGAACACAGGGTTCCGGACTTGCAGACCCAACCGCTTTAGGTTAGCCTGTCTCCAACAGGACAGTGTCTTTAGATCACAGATAGATAAAAGCAACATGTCCCACCCCAAGCTGGCTTGTTTTCCACTTCCTCTTTCTTTTTAAGCTGCAAATAATTCTACAGCTTTCTTGTCTGTCAGGGCTATCAGGGGCTATTTCAGACCTCACCATCACTCTGACACCTTAATGTGTGGCACCCACATCCAGAAATCCTGGTTGCTGGAGGAAGAGAAACACCATCTGAGAACACTTTGGGATCCCTGCACAAAACCTACCCCACACCTCTATATCCTGGGCTGTGCCATCTGAGTTTGTCGAATAAACTTCCCGACCTTGAAGGATGTTTAAATACAGCAGATGGGAGGCCTGTGGCTCAATCTACTTTTGTGAATTAAATTGGACACTTCCGAAACAAAGTTAATGTTCTGCAGCTGGCTGTCCCAGCTTGAAGGGCAGCTTTTGTAATACTGTGGGAGAGGGAACCCTGTCGTATCAGATGTCTGGAAGTCAATCTGAACTGAGTGACTTTTGGAAACTGTTTTTGAGGTTGTTTCCCACCTACGTACAACCATTTTTATAAGCTGGTTAACCAGGAATCCAGCTGCAGGAATGTGTGGATGTTTCCTTGTGGCAGGAGTCCACTGCAGTGTCACTCCCTAGGGACCTTTTGGAGATGACTAGTTGGTGAGGATCTCTGAAACTGTCTCCACAGAATGAAGCTTTACAAAGCACTGTCCATCTTCCTGATGCCACACAGGGGAGTGAGAATAGGCAAGTGTGGGGCTGCCACCGTAGGATAGGAAAACAATCCTTTGGACTAAAACCACCATGTGCTCACTGAGCAAAGACCCCAGACTACAGTGTAAGCTGGAAATCACCCAGCATCCTCACTTAGATGGAACTGATTATTACAGTGTTTATACAGGTTACAAGGTTAAAATGAGGCCTTCTGAAATACAATCAGTCTGAATGGGGGCTTAGTTCCCTATAATCCCTTCTATAATAAAACATTTGCACTATTTTTTATTTTAGTAATAACTTGTGGTCTTGTGCTGGATAGTTTTATGTCAACTTGACACAAGCTAACTAAGGTCATCTGAGTGAAGGGAACCTCAATTTAAAAAACTGCCTCCATTAGAACTGGTTGTATGCAAACCTGTAGGGTATTTTCTTAGTTTGTGATTGATGGAGGAGGACCCAGTCCATTGTGGGCAGTATCATTCCTGGGCTGGTGGTCCTGGGTTTCATAAGAAAGCAGGCTGACAAACCAGAGGGAAAGAGTCAGTACTGACCTATCCATGACCTCTGCATCAGTTTCTGCCTCCAGGTTCCTGCCCTGTTTGAGCTCCTGTTCTGACTTCCTTCAATGATGAACAGTGATGTTGAAGTGTAAGCCAAATAAACCCTTTCTACCCCAAGATGCTTTTGGTCATGGTGTTTTATCACAGCAATAGTAACCCTAACCAAAACAGTCATCAAATAACCAAGCTTCCTTCACTAAATCTTCACAGCATACAACTTTTACTAATCCCTCTGGTTAGTGCAAGGGCTCACACCCCAGTAATCTTGGTACTGTGGAGGCAGAGGCAAGAGGTTTGTGATCTCATCATGAGTTTGAGGCTAGTCTGGGCAACATAATGAGTATCAGGTCAGCCAAGGCTACAGAGCAAGACTATATCAAATGAATAAATGAAATATATATATAAAATACCCACACTTCCTTCATTCCTCACCCAAATAAAACAAAAACCATGCCCATGCCTGCTTGGCAGCTCTGTGTCTGCTTGTCCTGAAGAAGGCTCATTTGCTTACAGAGTGGACTCCCACAAAAGGACTTATCTGCGTACACATGGATTGCAGCTCATATGTTCCTTTAGTTTATTTGAGGTTGAATCTCAGACTTTAATTTCTACAACTTCTTCCCTATACTTAGTTTTTACATGAGTGAGGGAAGACAGCCAAAGGGAAGCAACGACAGAAACTCCGTGCAACTAAAAATGCCAAGTAAATCACAGCACCTAATAAGACAGGTAAGCGATTTTGCCCCATCTCAACTGTATAAGGTAATATCTGTACTGTCAAAAAGACATATCCTTGAGAAAACGGCTTCTTTCTGCTCTTTAAAGTTTCTTTCCATTGCCTACTAATGCATACTCAGAAAATGCAAACTTATCTTAGCATTGACCAATGGCAAGTGTAAATTGAGGGGTCAGTCTCTGTTCAGGTGGTGTCACTAAGAGACAAGGAACATGAGAAGCACCAACACCTCCTGTGGCTGTCTGAGCAGACCTGAGTCTGGAACACTAGATGACTCATAATGCAGTCTCAGCTAACTGGAGACCCTTTAATTTGGTGCTAAAGCCCAGGATGTTGCCTGCTTCATGCCCTTTGTCCACAGACACACTACCTCGACATGCTGCCCTCCTGGCTGTATACCCTCACATAACGTGGGTTACATGCCCTTTGGACTCACTGGACAGTAACTTAATATGACCTTAGCTGACTAGATAATGTATGCATATATGCCAGTGAACATACACACTAAACCAGATCTGCGCCTCTGGACCAGATGCTGGTCTCTGGAGTCTGCTTCCTGGAAAATTCGTCATGACTCCATCTCCCTCACCCCACTCCCACTGAGTCACCTGTGACTCACCCCACAGTAACTGTGAAGGTAAATCCACTGCTTCTTAAAGCAAAACCAGAGATGGAAGAGGAAGTGGAGGGGAGGGGTGGTAGAAGGAAGGCTGGAGGACACATTTCTTATTGAAAGCTAAAGATTCTCTAGAATTCCAAGCTTACTAACATCAAGCAAACTATAGTCTTCGGAGCATTGTTCATTGTTTTATAAGTCACTGAATTCAGCTGACCCGACAGGAGATACAAAAGTCCACCCATTAGAAGGAACCCTGTAGATGTTAACAGGACTCTACGTGGGCCGCTCGGGAAGGCCACAGTTTCCGCTCACCTCTGACATGTCATGCACCAGCAAGAGAGGGATGCTCATTGTTGTGATGTCATGGGTACAGCAAACCTTGAGAATATTTCGGAGTCCCATGATAGCAGGATCCCGAGCAGTGATATTTCCCGATTTCACATTGTCATCCACACAGAGATGGAAAGCAACGTGGATTTCCGAGAGATTCGAATGACGTGTAATATAAAATTCTCCTGTAAACAACAAACACAGCCGTGATTTCAAAAGCCTGGGTCACACTCGTCCACAGCTTTATAAATAACCATGGGGGAAGCCAAAGTGTTGACTTTGTATCAGGAAGCAAATACAATCACTGCTTCTTATTCTCAGAGAAAACAATTAAAATAAGAGATAATGGCTGGTGTGTCAAGAGGGTCCACAAAGTGGTATGAAGTAAGCCCTTGGATAATAGGTATATGAGTGTTTACAATCTTTACTCAACATAAACTGTTGAGTCTAACATGTGAAAATGTGTGGCTTGGCTTCCTGCCTCCCTGCAGCCTAAGTCTGCTCTCTCGCACCTCAACTGATTTGACTGCCAATCTGTTTATCAGCCTCTCAGACCAGAAATACAGAAACTGCATTTACTTCCATTTCTCCATCATCTATCCCCATCCACTGATCTCTTTGTTCCCATTTCTGCCTGACTACAAACCTGCTTCTTTTACTGGTCCAAAATGATTCCAATACACTGGGTCACTCTCTTACTCACACACTCAGCAGCTGGGAACAGCCAGCTCTTTACTATGACCCACAAGGCCGACACAGCACAGACAAGGCCTTTCTCTTCGACACCCCCTCGCCTCATCTCTCTTCTTTGCTCAAGCCACACAGCCTGTGTTCAGCCCTAAAAACCCGTGGAGCTTTTTCCCAATCCAGGCTGATGCTAAAAGGCTTTTCTCCGATGTTTTCATATGGTGGACTTCACCGGTCACATCTCAGATCAAATGCCACCTTCTTAGAAAGGCCTTCCTTGACTATCCTCTCCAACACAGGACCCCTCCACCTGTCACATTTTTGCTACCATTCTGCTTTATTTTTTCTTAACAATGACATCCTACTATTTACACAGATTATATTAAACAGAGTATTGTTTATGGCCCACAGTTAATGAGAGCCTTCCTTATCTTAATAATCCATCTCCAGCACATAGAAAAGTTCTCCATAAAGATCTGTTGACTGCATAAAAGAGTGTTTCAAATGGACTTCTGGAATCATGTTTCTTAACTGTAAAATCCAGGCTTCTTACAATCATTATTTTTCTTATATGGCTTAATAGCCAAGAAAATCTCAACAGCTTTTATTCTCTCAATGAGTAACATAACAAATCCATGTAAATCCATGTGTGTGTGTGTGTGTGTGTGTGTGTGTGTGTATATATATATATATATATATATATGCACAGCTCAGTAGAAATTCTGCCCTGTCTGCCCAGAAGTTTATTTCACTCTTCTACAATTAGCCCTTGCTAATTTCCTCATCCTTGCCTCTAATTATATTAGAGTTTTATTTTTAAAACCTAATATACTTGTATTTAAAAATACTTAGTAGGCCCTACCAACAGCCAGGGTAGAACAATGGCACAGCTATGAAGTCAAACCTGCTGGAGAAGTCCCTAAATTGATGAGGGAAACACACAGAGAGCTCGGGGCAAGTGACAGTGTTACGGAATATTATTTTAAGGTGTGTGACTTTTGTTTCTGCTGCATTTGTTTAACTCTGTGAAGCTGTGGTTCTCTGCCTGTCTAAACCGCCTGATGGTCTAATAAAGAACTGAATGGCCAATTGCAAGGCAGGAGCAAGGGTAAACGGGGCTGGCCAACAGAGTATAAATAGAAGGAAAAATGAGGAAGAGAATGAAAGAACAAGGGGAGGAGGAAGTCAGGGGCCAGCCACCCAGAGTAAGAGTGAAAGTAAGATACACAGAAGTAAGAAAAGGAAAAGCTCAGAGGCAAAAGGTAGTCGAGATCATTTAAGTTAAGAAAATCTGGCAAGAAACAGGCCAAGCTAAGGCTGGGCAACTATAAGAAAGAATAAGACTCCATGTGTTTTATTTGGGAGCTGGGTAGTGCCCCCCCCCCAAAGAGTTAAAAGACATAAAAGTCAAGAGTAAAAAACAACCCACAACATGACAGATGACAGTCCTCCAAATAAACAGTGGCCCAGGCCTTACAGGACTGACCACTACAGCAACCCATAAGCCCAAATGGAGCCGTCACTGGACACCACAGAAGGAAAAGCAGCAGTTAGTAATGGCTGGGATACAGGACCACTTGAGCAGATGGACACACCAATAGAGAGAGATCTTAATTCACAACATTAAGATAGTCTACCTTGCAGGACAGAAATTCACCTTGGGCAATATCCTACTGTACTGTGGATGCCGCCACTGCTTTACAGTTGATTGATAATTCAGGCACAGGAGAAATATCTTGCTGGCTTTGTTACATCTATCCAGACATTAGTACTGTGTTATCAAGAACAAACTGTATACGACTTCCCATTGGGACTCGTGCTAGAGGGAAACATGGTTTAAAATATGTGAAGGTAAGTATATTCTGGTGCACAGTACTAATACACGAAACTGATGAGTAGTCATTATTTACTTGTGAAGTTGGTAGAATTTTTAAAAAAAAAAACTCATATATAAATGTTTCATTTGTCTTTTCATTGAAATTTGACAATTTTAAAGTGTATAAAAATTCGAGTGGGATAGGTATATAAAATGAGAAAAGATCGTTTTAAAAAATAAATTAATTTAATAAAAAATTCAACTATCAAAACAGTTGAGAACATGTTATAAGTTACCTTGTATAGATGAAATTAAACTTAATAACTTTAAAAGCTTAATAACAACTCAGTGGCTTAATATTACAAAATAGGTTCATCTATCTGGCCACTTACTAACCTCTTTATGCTTTAAAATTCATTTTCCTGAGGCTGGAGAGATGGCTCAGTGGTTAAGAGCACTGGCTGCTCTTCCAGGAGACCTAGGTTCAATTCCCAGCACCCACATAGCAACTTACAACTGTCTGTAACTCCAGTTCTAGGGGATCTGACACCCTCACATAGATATACATGCAGACAAAACATCAATGCACATAAAATAAAAATAAATAAATCATTAAAAAATAAAATTCATTTTCCTTTTATGAATACTTATGGTATTTTGTTTATTAGAATCGAAAATAAATCAATCTAGGAATACAGAAAGGTAAGATATATGTACTTATTTTCAGTATTTATATGAGACAGTAAATGTGCTTGAGAAAACATATTTTATAGAAGTACTTTGGCCAGGTTAGACGCTCAGTAGACAAAGGCATTTGCTGCCAACACCGATGACCTGAGCTTGGTCCCCAGGACCCGCATGGTAGAGGAAAGAAAGAACTAACACCCACAGTTGTCCTCCTGTAGCAAGAATTCTAATTGGTCTTAATAATAAAAGCCCAGAGTCAGATATAGCGATTAATGCTGAAAGATCAGAGAAGCAGAGCCACGGGCAACTAGAGTTCTTACCTCTACCAGTGCTCAGAGCAAGAGGGTCAATCCTGTCCCTACGAACCTTAGACTGAATGCTGTCTCTATGACACCTCAGACGGCATCTCCCTCTACGACATCTCAATGCATCTTTACAAAACTTTAGATTGCATGCTCAGACTGAATCCTCAGACTGCTGCTGTCTCTACAAAACCTCAGACCACATCCATCTATCTCTATGAATCCTCAGACTGCTCTGGGCTTGTGACTTCTCCTACCTTATAATCCTCTCTCCGCTCAGCCATATCACTCCTGTCTCCACCTCCCTAGTGCTGGGATTAAAGGCATGCGATTCTAAGAGCTGGGATCACCTTTGTGCAAATTCTGTTTCTCTTTTAGATAGATTCATTCTCATGTAGCCCAGGGTAGCCTTGAACTCCAGAGATCCGTCTGCCTCTGTCTCCCTGGGAGTGCTGGGATTAAAGGTATGCTCCACCACGGCCTGGCCTCTGTGGCTAATTAGTGGCTTAGCTCTGCACTCTGATCTTTAGGCAAATTTTATCTGTTAGATTACAAATAAAATATTACTACATCCTCTGATCTTTATATGTGTACACACATGAATAAAGACACACACATACACACACATCTAAATAAATGTAACAAAATATAAAATACATAATATGGTTTTATACTTTAACATCTTTAGTTATTAGTGTATATAAGGGGTACCTCAAGATGCCTCTCATAGGACCCGGGCAAAATCTCTTCTTTACAAACAAATGAATTAGAAAAAGAACACGAACAAAGGATAGGGATAGAGATATAAAAAGAGCTAGTCAAAGAGAAAGTAAAAAGGAAACCATGTGGAGATGCTATGAGAGACAGGGACTGCTTGTCAGCAAGGAGTCACCACATAGGCAGTGATCTTTTGGGTCCTGTGTTGTGTCTGCTAGTGCAGCGGGAGGGACTCCCAGCTCTGGGTTTGGGCTGTGGGCCAGCAGGGGGAAGAGGGAATGGCTTAGTGAGCCAGTCAGGTGTTCCTAATCCCTAACCTGGCACTGCTTTGTTTGACCTCAAATGACTTGCCTCTGGTCTCATTTTACCCGTTAATAAAATGGGGTCAGTCCAGGCGCTGGCAGTGGTAAAAATGTCTGAGATACTGTAGGAAGGGTTCTAGGTTGGAAGCGAGGGAGATCTGCTGCTCTCCAGCACTCTGGCCAGGTGAGACAGCAAACCCACTTAACTTACTCATCTGGTGCTTTGTGCAGGAAATGTGGAAATAAGGCCAAACTGCTATTTTACAAAACTGTTGTGAAAATTAGATGACATCAGCTGCTAAGGACCTAGTTCATAACAAAGAAACAACTGTTCCTGGGTTAAGGGGAGAGGAGTAGGAGTAAACACATGCTATATGAAAAATTTTTAAATTAAAAATTAAATCTTGAAAAAAGTATATGAATACAATTGGTTTTCTTCATGATAATAATAAGTTTTGATGAGATACTTTTCATCTCCTGTCAATATTTTGGCTATGCTGGAAATATAGAAGCTGTCAGTGGTAGGTGGTTTAAAACTCCTTTCCTAATTCAGATGTGAGGCGTACCACCCCTTGCTTATTGGTAATAACGATACTAACTCATAGGCTTTTTTGAAAGGAAGGAAAGAAATAGAACAATAAAGATACAGGCACTTCCAAAACAGTACCAGCCAACACACTCCTAGAAAGCCACAGTGTGATGACTCAGGGCCTAAGAGTAATGGATGAATGGTCTCCTGCCCCACAAAGGGGTGGAACAGCTTGTGGTGACTCTAACTATTATCCGCGAGGGCAGGAGATGCGAAGGTGGGAGGAAACGGAGGCCGATGACCACAATCTGATGAATGCAGAAAAGGGAATGACTTTCTTAAATTAGCGACATGGCCTGCATGTTCAAGATCTGAGGAAGGAAATGTGAGAAACTGCCTAAAACAGGGAAGAAACTATCAAGGAAGGGCTATTTTTAAGACTGTAAAACCCACCACTGTGTTTAAGAGCTCATGCAGGGTCACGTGGTGCCTTGGTAGGTGAATGGCTGTAAGAACCGGCAAGAAGATGGAGAGCTTGAGCTCCAGCTGTTAAGTACGCCCAATAGCAATAAGGGAAGGAAAGACAGACACAGGCAGAAAGACATGAGGGGAGATGCGAACTAGACTCCACGTCAAATGGTCTCACTACAAGATCAACCACGTTCATATCTGAGCGCTACTGCTTATATTTTAGAGCTAAAAACATCTCTCAGCTCATTCCTTAGTAACTAAGAAACAATGCATTAGAAATACAAAATCATGAAGCTTAAGTGAAACTAACATTTTGGGGATCTAGAAGTAAGTAATTTCTAGTATAAAAATGAGGTTTACATTGGAGAATGTCTGTGAAAGTATATTATACAGATACAAGTGCTGTTTCAAAGGGATATATGGCCAAACATTTTATAAATGTACACCGTAAGAATAAATGTTTCAAATCTACTATTTTAATGCGTATGACTATAAGAAAGCAATGATTTAAAACAAAATACTTACCAGGTAAAATATTTAAATAGTTTCTCTCAGAATTCTTGGATTTATCATCGCTTCCTCCATTTTGGTTTCCAGAATCTATTCATAAAGAAAATATAACACAAAGTATTATTGCCACATATGAAAATATATTAGCCCTACTCCTTCAGGACAACCACAATAGCAAAAGTGCACTATGTGCCTCTACGCGCCAGGCATTCTGCTCCGTGCTTCACATGCAACCTACGAATCCATAAGCTCTGTGAGCAGATGTGGATGTGGGGAACGGTGCTCTCCTTCCTTCCCTCCTCTTCCCCCTCATTTCCTTTTTTCCTACCCACGGTTAGGCTCGGGGACGTGCAAATGCTAAGCATGTGCACTGAAACTGAGCACATCTCATTTATATACAAGAGAAGAAAGGCTTCGGTAACTTGTTACATAAGCTGGGTGACACAGATAAGAGGTGGGACCAGCCTTGACCCCACATGGTCTCAACCACATTAGACTTGCCAACACTCTAGCTTCCTTGTGAGAGTTCAGGGCACTAAGTTAGCTGCACATAAAATAACTTCATTAGATAGCTATGGTGTGGCCATCTTTATTTTTAGATTCTGACTCACTGTTGCTGATATAACCTGCTCTGGACCAGATAGACAGCTAGCAAAATCAAGAATCATTTTATATCCAGCACACTCATCTGATATTATATACAACTGATCTCAAGCAGATGTGTGATAGTGTTTCAAGCAGGACTTTTTCAATCAATAGGTTTCTTTTCTTTTTTTTTTTTTGAGGCATGATATTTTTCTTAGAAGGATAAATGTTGGTTGAGAGACATTTTGACTGAACATCCATTATTAAGACTGAACACATTATTTACATACTTTAACACAAGATACTCCTGGATTTTATAAGAATTCTCTTACAAATACAAAAAGAGTACTATCTTTCAATGTAGTTGTCTTTTAGAGGCTATCTACTTATTCAGATTGAATTTAAAACTATTTTATAATCTATTTTTGAAATGGTATTCCATATTAGAAAACAGTAAGACCTTCAAATAACTAAACAGTATATACCAAAACATCAACTCTAAAACATTATCTGAACACACCTAACTTAATAGAGTCACCTAGTACTATGCTAACAAAGTGACTTACACCACTGTGTCTTATAACCACATACACATTTTTAAGAACTAGTAGAGAATGTGTGAGCAGAGTAAGTAGAAGAAGACTCTGAAATGTCTGAACAAATATTTCGTGTAAGAGAGCAGAGTCTGGCAATGGGCATGCTTCAGATAAGCAGTGGCTCATGGCAAAGACGCTCTAGTTCTGACCGTCCAAGGATGGACAAATACTCCCTTTCAAAAAACAAGACCCAGGAACACACACCAATTGTTTGTCCAATGCTAAAAGTTAGCCCCGAAAGCCTACATACAAATAACATTATATGTACTCAACAGGTTATATTTGGGGATATATATGTATACAAATACATATACGCATACAATAACAACTCATGGAAAAAGACCTTGAATTTGAAGGAAAGCATGGAGGGATATATAGGAGCATTTGGGGGGGGGACTTAATTAAAATACAATCTCAAAAAAGGAAAAAAAAACAGAACAGTTCACAGTCTACTCTCTGTCCATGTTTTAATGAATAATGTCTTTCATGGTAACACAAAGAGGTGACTTTTATATATATATATATATATATATATATATATATATACACACACACACACACACATATATATATATAATATTCATAAGACAATCTTTGGCTTTTATCATGGACTGTAGAAATATAATGAATGTAACAACCACAGTAGAAAAAATGAACGAAATAGAATAAACAAGTACTTGTACATCATGTCACAAGTATGATGAACAAATATGTAGACATGTGCAGAAAAAGAATACTCAGCAAGTGTTTTTCACAAGACTGTACTATAGCATACAAGTGCCTTTATGAGACTGAGGGAGGAAGATCCCCAATTCAAGGCTAGCCTGGGCTACAAAGCGAGTCCTGGGAAAGCTGGGGCTATACTGAGATCCATCTCAAAGCAAATGAACAAACAAACAACAAAAAAAGAGCTGTCTTTTATAAAAATGACTCATTCTACTGACTCATTTAAATCACAATGTAGCTGCTATAACAAGAATAAAACACCATGCCACATGCAGGCTGCCTTAACTACAGGTGGTCTAAAAACTTCCTGCTATGTACAGCACATTATCTCTCATCTAAAGACTCAAAATCCTCCTCTTCTCCCACACTTACGATCTCAATCTTCATGTGTGTGGTCACTGCTAACAATGACATTAAAAATATTCATGGAAGGAGCAGCCAAAGGAGGAAAGAGAAGGGAAAGCTGAATAAGGTGGAGGGAGAGGGTAACAGGATGGGAGGTCATACTGAACTTCTCTGCAAAGCCCTTTGTTAGGATTGCTTTCTTGTGATTTCCTCCTGATCCTTGGCATGGCTCTGAAATGTAACACATGTCGCCACAGCAGAGCCCCAATTACCATTGGTAAAGCGATAAATCAGGGAGCAGGAGCTGGCATTGTGAATAATGAGTGGAGTACATGTGCCCTGCGACCACAGACATGCTTACTCCATGATTCATGCACAGTGTTATTCATGCTACTAACAATGAAAAGAAGAAGAAATACCTGCTACTAGGGGAGGGACAAGAACCTGCAATGCATCACTATACAATAGCAAAGACACAAAGGGGCTTTCTAGACTGATAGATGACCTCTTGGGCAGTCCTAGTGCAAAGGCTGCATATGGAACAGTGTGCATGGAAAGTGTCTGTGTATAAAAAGGAGAACTCGCTACAACATGCTTCTGTACACATGAATGTATCTGGAAGGCACAGGCAGAACAGCACAGAAAGGTGGGCAGCGTCCACTTTCATCTGCAGTTGTCCTTTCTGTGCTTTCAGTTACCCACCATCAACTGTGGTCTAGAAACATCAAACAGAAAATTCCAGAGATAAATAATCCACAAGTTTTCAGTAGCCTGTCATTCAAAGTGACAAGATGAAGTGTCACGCCATAATATACTGTTCCATTCAGGACATGACTTGCCTCCTTGACCAGTGTATTCAGTGGGCATTCAACCTGCCCATGGGTCAGTTGGTAGTTTCCCTGTCAGATCAAATGTCAGAAACACAGCATGCTCAAATAGCTTTTGCTTTGCTTAACAGTAGCCTAAAAGTTTGAGACCAGTGAAGGGACAGTTTAGATGTGCCAAAGAGAAGTCACTGGAGTGCTCCCCTTGGGTGAAAGGCGAAAATGTACAGGTTATGTATGAGTAGGAAAAACTACAGTGTGCAAGTACTGCCTATGGTTCGCAGCATCTCTTGGTGCTCCTGGAGCACCGTCCAGAAGGAGGAGTAGACAGTCTAGAAAAGCTGAGCTAACAGAACAGAGTAACAGCTAACACAAAACAAGGAAAGGAAGAATGGGGGAGATACTGGTCAAGGGAAATGAAGTTTGTTCCACAAGTTAAGTAAGTTTCGGAAAGCTGATGCATACTGTTGTGATACGACTGTGAACCACATATGTGAGGAACTTATCAAGACACCCACGTGTTCCCACCACAGGGAACCAAGCAGCAGCTTATCAGGTGATAGGCATGTTGCTTAGTTTGAGGTAACTAGTGTTGCTATGACTTGAAGATAAAATATCCCTCACTGGCTCATAATTTAAATGCTGGCTTCTCAATGGTGGCACTATTTTGGAAGGTTCTAGAAATTCAGAAATTGGGGCAGAGGTGGAGGAAGTAGGATGATTGTGAAGTATACTTCAATAAATTTAAAAACATTTCCAATAAGATTTCTAAGTAATTTGAAAAAATACTGTATTGTGCATAAATGTAGCGGAGAAACTCATTCAAAGACACCAGTTTTCTTCTTTTTCTTTTAGAACCAAAATGACTCTGAAGTCAAAAATTCAAAGGGGGACCAGGGTTGGGGAATACCCAGCAGAACGGCATATGTGCAGCAATCCCTAGCATGGCAGGAAAATAAGAACAAAGAAGTTTGTTTTGTTCTACTTAAACTTTGATTCAGTGCCCTTTGTAGTAATGATTCTGTACATTTGAGAATGCTTGGCTCAGAAGAACAACTTTTTGAAAGATCTTATTTTAACTCTGGCAATGAAATTTTAAAATGGTTTTCACTAAGGACCCTGAAAGAAAATCAACCAAAAAAAAAATGTTAAGTTTTGTTGTTAGATTTTCTCTCCCAAGTCCCACCACTACGAACTTCTGTGGTCATCTCTGGGCCAGCAGTGTGGCCCTGGTACTAGAGCAAGCCTTACTGACCCCGGGCCTCTTTGCACTTGCTCCTGCGCTGGGTTCTCGCGTACAGCGCCACCTGCTGGACAACCTCCAGTTGCTCTTCAATCCGTGGGAAGTGGAAGTCTGTGCATTCTTGGCAAACTGTGGCAAAATCTAAGGGATTCATCAAATATTTATCAATTATGTATAGAAAAACAGATCTGAGAGAGTGAAGGTTGTAAATATGAGTTGTTTTGTAATAATCGCACATTCAGCTAGAGTATAAAGACTTTCATCAACACTTTACTCATAGGAATAAATAATCAGTAAAGAACAGACACTTTGATTAAAATCTATCCCTAACCTCTGTAAATGATAACAAGTGTGGTTCCGTTTAAGTTGGAAGGATCAGGAGACACTGGGTAAACTAAGATTGCTCAGCAGGACTTGCTTCTAAAATGAAAAGTGCATTTATAGCTGGATTATTATTTTTACTTCAGGCTGAAATAGGAATCTTCTATAGGCATCCATACACGATATTTTAGAAAGACTAACTATCCCTGAACTGTTTATGAATGTCGAAGTAGTAATGCTGTGGGGTAATGCTTTTGTACCCTCTAAAGATTTGTTACTTGTATTGGTTTAGTAAAATGCTGACTGGCCAGTAGCCAGTGAGGAAGCATAGGTAGAGTGACCAAAACAGGAGAATGCTGGGAAGAAGAAAGGCAGACATGCAGTCACCAGCCAGATGCAGAGGAAGCAAAATGAGTATGATTACTGGAAAAGGTATCAAGCCACGTGGCTAAACATAGATAAGAATTATGGGTTAATTTAAGTTGTAAGAGTTAGTTAATAATAAGCCTGAGTAATAGACCAAACCGTTTATAGTTAACATAAGCTTTTGTATGTTTATTTGGGACAGATGGCTGTGGGAACAGGTAGGACAGAAACTCCTGTCTACGTCAGGGCTGCATATTTTGTTTGCTGTTCACTTTATCTGAAATGGACAGGATGGGGTATGTGTGAGACTCAATGGATTTAAACACTGCAGCCATTTAAAACTGCCAAAAATTCCTTCATAAAGATTATTGTATTTGAAAACTGGGTACAGTGGATCATATCTGTTATCCCAGCACTTAGAAAGCAGAGGCAGGAAGACTTCTTTGAGCTCAATATCAGCATGGGCTACAGTGTGAGAGTCCTCTACAAAAATGTCATTACAAAGAGAAACCCAATGGGATAAGTATTTCAACATCCACTTACCTCTTTTGATGCCACTATATGAATTAATTCGATTATCTACTAGTAAAACTAGGCCACAGAGAGATGTGGAATAAAGAGACAGGGCTGTCTGGAGCCGATGGAGTTTCACACCACTTCCATGAGTTCTTTTATGCTTGCAGAAGTCAAGCATATCTGCTCTCAGCAATCGCAGATTGTGCATGGTCTTCAGTTGGGCTCCTAGAGATGAACAACAGTCACAGGGAGATCCTGAAACGCTACAAAAATCCTGTAACAGATGCAAACTTCTGTGGCAGGACTCTAGATAAATCCATGTTCCAAATAATAACTAAAAATGGGCCCTTTAACTTCCCATCTTAATAGCTGTCATAATTTATCTGCAAATATAGAAGCTAAAACACATAGCACACAAACGCTAGGCTTTCGTGGAGAGGGACATAACTTGAGATTAGAAATAATGGGTATATTTTGCACACATGCAGGAATTTGTACTCCTGAGGAAAAGTTCAGAAGTTCCTTATAGCTATTAAAAGAGCTTCCATACCCAAGTGAATGGTGAAGCTTTCTTCCAGCTTCCTCTGCTCCTCGTAAATCCTTCCAATGGCATCTGTAGATTCTCTGAACTGGCTTGGCTGAACTTTAATTTCTTCACTGAAATTAATACAATTATTGTGATTGTATCATTGCATATTCATAAGAATGTTTTTCTTAGAGGAAAATAAGTTCACCATGAAACGGGAGAGAACTGAACAGCTGGCAGCAGAGCTTAATTTATTCCTAAACTCATCCTTAATCCATGGTGACAAGTAAGACCATAAGCAGCAACAGGTTTTAAAAGCCCCACTTGTCCTTGCATTTCCTCACAGTAAGCAATGCAGATTACTCTCTTCAGTCATTACAATATCAGCTAACACATCACCACTTAATATTTCCTAGCAGCTTAAAAATGGCTCAGGGATCAACTGATGAACTAATATTAATACCTTTAAAAGTCATATTGAACATATTTAAAAATACATACTAGTTCTCATGCCAAGGCTGATTCTAAAAAAATAATAAAATAGATGAGGTGGCAGCAATGAAGATTAAAAATTAAAAACTGGGCTTTAGAGATGGCTCAGCAGGTAAGAGGCCTTGCTTCACAAGTCTGATGACATTAAGTTCTATATCCACACTCATTATGGGAGGAGAAAACCAGCTTCTGAAAGTTGTCCTTTAGTTTCCAGATGCTTGCTCACTTACACCTTATACACACACAGTGATGATGATTGTAAGGGTACAGCAATCATAAATCATGTTTTAGTTTTTAAAATTAAAAGGACATATAAGTAATAGAAACTGTGAGGTTCATGTTGATGTGTCCTGTGGCTGCATTTCCGCCAGCCCTCTCCTCTCACTAGACAAGCGCCCTCTTTGCTCTGCTCACTACTGGAAAAGTTTCCCAAGAGGAGCTATGAGCACATAATAACTACTCAGGTCAAGTCCATGGCACAAGGCAATGAAGGAAACTGAACGGCAAAGTATGGCATGGTCCTCCGAGGATAAGGACAGCCTGTTTGCATCAATGAGTGCTTGACAAAGGGTGCTGTCATATAAGAAAATCAACAGAAATCAATCTGAAAATGACATCAGAGTTCTGAAAGGTCACGTGCAGGGTCACTTTTAGAACAGTTAGGAGCCACAAACTCGTACACCTGAGCTCCTTCCATTAGTCTTCACTAAATGTGTCCAAGGAAACACGGGAACTGGCAAAAAGAGAAGCCTCTCTGAACGACTGACATCTGAGAGCTGGGCACAAGGCTGGTGTTGGACAGACAACAGAGAGACAAGGGTGGGGATGTAGGTCCATGATAGATGACTTGACCCACAGTAAGCCTAGTACCAGATGACAAGAAACAAGATTCCATTGCTGAGAGAAGAGCAATAGCATGGAAGGACCTGCTCCACGGCACAGGTGTGCAAAGACTGCTGGGTGCTGATGGCGCAGCAGTGAGCAGAGGAAGACACCCTCCAAGACTTGAGTTACAGCCCGAGCTACCACAAACAGCATCCAATTCTACACAGAAAATGAAGCCAGCTGGGCACTGAGTCTAGATGACAAAATTCAAAGGTCTGCTGCCCTGCTGACAAGATATGAACAGCCTCGGTCGTGACTGCCTGTTAACTCCTGCACACAATTACTACTTAGCTAAATATCCTCCGTTCAAGACAGGGTCTTTATTGGGTAGCAATGATGGGGAAGCTCTGTTAACCAATCACACCTAGTTAAGGCGTGGCTACCTGGAGCCCAGGAAGAAAAACTGGGAGGGACCAGGTGTGCACGCTCTCTCTCTCTCTGGGTGATTCCAGCCAGACACAGAGGAAGTCGGACTTCCCATTCTTGTGGCGTGAGTTTCCCCTTATAACCATTAAAAATATAATCGTTATCTTTAAGCTGGCCTGGTTATTTCCTGTATTGAGCTAATTCTTGACATAGCAATTTACTGTGTAGACCAGGCCTCAAAACTCAGAGACCCATCTGTCTCTGCTTTGAGTGCTGGGATTAAAGGCATGCACAGCCAGTCTACAATATGAAGCAGGAGGAAGAAGAACTGGCTATGGCAGTACATACCTATAACTGAAGCACAGAGAAGGCACAAGACGGAAGGTCAAGCTAGCTCAAGCCAGGCTGGTCTACCTGAATGACAAAGTCTGCTTTTAAAGACAAGAGTACTAAAATGAAAAGATAAGCCACAGAACAGCAGCTCCGTATCCACAAAACAAACATCTGATGCTAAACATGCATCCAGAGTACAAACATAGTTTTCACAGCTCGACAGTAAGAAAACATAAAGGAGAGTCATGAATACAAAGCTGTCACAAGAACACTGTTCATCATATTAGCCATCGGGGAACATGAACTTGGAATGAGAGCTCACGGCAATGCCCACCGGAAGAGCTGGTGAGCTGCAGCACAGACTCAGAACCGTTGACAGGGGATGGCAAGAGGGGATAGTGCTGAGTATGAAGGCAAAGCGGAAGATGTCATAGCTTGACTGCAGTGACAGTTATATGACAGTCTCAATTCCTTAATCTGTGCACCATTAAAATAGGCAGACTTTACTTCATGTCATCTATCCCTCAACAAACCTAGTTTTCCATGAGTTGAAAACAGAATTTCTGTTGCTTGAGGAAACACCTACCAAAGATAGTAATAGTAAAAGTATTTTGCCCATGGTATAATGACTTAAAGAGCAACTAAAGGCCAGGATTTAGAGTGACTTGACCTATACGTGGAGCCAGAAAGCACAGCAGCAAAGGCATAGGTGGCTTTTGTAGCAAGGAACTTTTCAGTTCCCTTAAACCCACTGCCTGCAACACGCTCTACATTTGGATCAGTGCATACATTCATACACGGAAAGCCCAGGGCATGGCATGCTCTGACCCCTGAACCCCACCGCTCTCAAAATGTTGGCCAGGAAGTAATGTAGCTAGGCTGTCTCTAGAAGACAGGAGCAGTTTGGAAACACAGCAAAGCAAATGAATATGCAGGAAAGAGGTAATGAAACTGCCATGGGAAGATGGTACCAACTATTCTTGTGTGTGTGTGGTGTGCATGCAGACAAAGCTGTGCATAGGTATGGAGCTCGGGGGACAAACTCAGATCTTCACTTTACCAACTGTGCTACTTCCCAGCCTGCCTTTCTGCATCCATTCATCCCAATACTTACTGAACACTTCACGTGTGCCAGAGTCAAGAGCACTTGGCAAGGAGCTGTGTGGGTATACAAGACAAACAAATAGGAACAAAAGGAAGGGAGGGAGGAAGGGAGGGAGGAAAGGAGGAAGGGAGGGAAAAAGGAACAGACTTATTTCTTACCCTTGAGGCAAGACTACTGGGAGACTGACATTACATAAAGACAGCCCTTAGCCCGTATCCAAAGCCAGCCCAGGGCTGTACACCAGTGCTTACAGCATGTGTGAGCATGTTCTGGAAATAGGTCTACTGTACTTGATTTTTTTTCTCTTCCTACTTAGTGAGTGTCTGGCATTCATCCAGTCATAGCAAGTGAAATACCATTTAATGAAATGAAAGAAATTGCCTGTAAGTCTACCACTTGGGATGCCGAGGCTGAATTTCTCCGAATTCAAGGCCAAGCTAGGCTAAATGCCAAGTTTGAGGTTAGCAAAACTATATGAGATTCTGTCTCAAAAAAATAAAAAGTATAAAATCTTGAATTTTCATGCCAACATACAGAAACAACTGCGTGCAATTTTAGAATAAATATGGATAGTGATGATCATATACATGAGTAAGAACAACTGAGGGTCAATACCTGAGGGAGCTGTTGTTGGGGTTCTTCAAGTCCTGATGAAGTTTTATCACCCATTCCTGATACTCTTGCTTCTGGATAGCTGTTGATTGTTTCAGTTCATTTGACCATTTATTCTCTAAGTCCTAAATAGAGAGCATGCCAACTGGTCAATTTTTTTCACTAGGGAAAGAAGACGTAATTACGTATCTAAAGCCATTATACTTTATTTACTTACTTGCTGGGATTCAAAATGCTGGGCAGCCAGCGAATTAACATCTTGATCTGTGAGTGATTTCCCCAATTCCTGCATCACCTTTTCCATTTCAATACCTTGTCTAAAAATTAACCAATTAGACACAGTCATCAGCTTTTAGGGTATACAGCCCTTTAGTTCACTGAATAAAATGAAAATATAATTTTTATTTTATAATAGATACTATATCCAGGAATTAAAACTGCATACCTTGAAAATTCCGAGTCGTTGAAAATGAATATGTAAATACTGGTGTCAACTGCACCACATATGCAGCCAGATCATGGTCTGAGTTCAGGCATACATGGAAGCACTCTCAGTGACTGTTTAATACTCCCAACCCTTTCTCATTTGCAGATATCCTCAAAGGAAACACTTGTCTAATCCCAGCCTAAGCAGATTTCCCATGTAAGTGTATGATAACTGACTTGAACTTGATGCTGAAAGTCAGTCTACCCTGAAACTGTCATTTAAGTTTGAAAAGACAAACTGTTAAATCACACAATTACTTTTAAAGAGCAATGTACAATACAACTTGCTTTTTTTTTTTAGCCTACTGCTGATGTAGGAGGTTCATCTGTCTATGTGTTACTTTCATTGGTTAATAAAGAAACTGTCTTGGCCTTTTGATAGGCCAGCCCTGAAGTGGGTGGAGTAGACAGAACAAATTCTGGAAGGAAGAAAGCAGAGTCAGGCAGAAGCCATGAATCTCTGGCCCCAGACGGACGTAGGTTAGGACCTTTCCCGGTAGGCCACAGCCTTGTGCTGTTACACAGATTTAATGGAAATGGGTTAATCAAGATGTGAGAGTTAGCTAATAAGAGGCTAGAAATAATGGGCCAGGCAGTGTTTAAATAAATACAGTTTCCGTGTTATTATTTCCGGGGCTAAGCTAGCCGTGCGGTAGCCATGGGGAACAAAAAGCAGGCCTGCTTGCCTCATTACAACATACTGCTACTATCTTCATTTCCCCAAAGAAACAATGTACAGAATGGCCTCCCTACGGAAGAAGTGAATCAGTGGTGTTGGAAGGACAGACAGCAGTTGTTTACAGGGGAAAGTAAACGTGACCAGGAAGGCGGGAGGGAGGCTTCTTTACTGCCGGAAACATCCTATTTCTTGGTTGGGTGGTGGTTATAGGGTCAGCTGTACTGTACTGAGCTGTACTTTCACAGTTTATCATCTGTTCTTACTATATAATATCTCAAACTAAAACTTATCTTCTAACACAAACACATGCAAAGTTTGCTCTAAGAGATATTTTGAGGGGTTGGGAGACAGCTCAGCTGGACGCCCGGTATTCACAGAAAAGCTAGGGATGGTGGTGCGCATATACAGCCCTAGTGCTGGGGAGGTAGACAGTCAGACCCCTGCAGTCTGGCCAAATAGATAAGCTTCAGGTTTGGTGAGACCCTGTCTCAAAAAGTGTGGAGAACAAAGACAGAGGAAGACACTCAATAGTGACCAATAGTGACCTCTGGCCTTTACAGATAGCACACACACACATGCATTGCACCTACCTACACACATGAACACATCCATATGAACATGTACATACCCACACACATACATACACAGTTAATACAGAAAATTTAAACATATAATAGAGTAGAACACAAACTAAGTTTTACTGTCATTCTAGTTAAGTAAATTGTTCTTAAAATTGAGTTTATCATTAGTCATAACATTAAGGAGGACAGATGCATGTAAAAAATGAAACTCATACAATGTATACATATGAATACTTCAACATCTTCTGTATCATTCATTCATTATCGTTCAGCTCCCACTTCACTATACACAATGCAGATGATTTCATAAACTTTTTTGTTTGATTTTTTGAGACAAGGTTTCACTATGCAGTCCTGGTGACCTTGTGCCTCTGCCTCTTGAGAACTGGGATTACAGGTGTGCACCCACACTCCTGGTCTTTAATATTAGAAAGCACAAGGCACCAGGTGAAGATTATGCTTATAAGAGAGTTTTTTAATTTAGAAACAAAAATGTCTACTAAAAACTTAGATACATATTTGCGTTAATATTTTACAAGTGTTCCCTCTAGTGGATAAAAAGTATTATTGCCATTTCTTCTAAAGTTTAAAGAACTATCTAGAATATGGTTTCCCCAAAGCAGCAAATTTCTCATAATAAAAAAAGCAAAGAATTAAACAAAGAAAATTTCATGCACATTTATGTTACCTTGAATGTATCCAAAATGCAAGGAGTTTGTCATATAATTAATGACTTAAGAGACTGCCTAGATTAAGTTGAAAGGAAAGTCTACCTGCTTCAGATAAATGCTAACTATAGACTGTCAGAATACCAGGTATGATAACTCTGGGCACTGGTCCCAGGCAGAGCATGCGCATACAACCTATGTGCACCCTCTGGCACGTGTTCAATCATCTCTAGACCACTTACAACAATAGTACAATGCAAATAGGTGTTATATTGTTTCTTAGGAATAATTACAAGATTTAAAGCCCAAGAATACTCAGAATATGCATGACTCTTTTTTTCTTGCATGTTTTTGATTGACAGTTGGCTGAATCCTTAGACAAACGAGGCTCAAAGCCTGGGTTCATTATTCATCATCATGAAAGAAAAGAAATCCATCTTTAATTATTTTGTATTTCAATTTCTCTTAACTATAATAACCCTTAAAATAAAAAATATTATTCGCGTGGATCTCTAGGAGTTCGAGGCCAACCTGGTCTACAAGAGCTAGTTCCAGAGCAGGCTCCAAAGCTACAGAGAAACCTTATTTCAAAAAACAAAACAAAACAAAGCAAAAAAAATATTGTTTACATACTGTAGTCTTAATGTTTGCTACTGTGAGGCTAATGAGAGACAGGAGCACATAGCATCTCGTTTTAAGTTGACTTCTTTAGTACTAATATTAAACCAGTCACAAAAATCAAGTGTGATTTGGTCTTAAGCTTCCACAACAAGAACCACTGTACACCAGTAATACTAAAATTCATCTTGGTGTCATGTATACCTATAGTCTTAAATAAATGCTCTTAAGGTGCTAAATCAAAATGGACTACGTAGGAGGACATGCTGATTTACACCACAGTCTACAGGACAGGAGGGTGCAGCCTGGAAAGCCACATGTTAACATAAAGATGCTGGCAGCTTTTTACTCACTCTGGAACGTGCATCCCAGAAAGCACGGTTCGTGTGCTGTCTTAGGAAGACTATACAGAAGAATTCAAATCTGATTAAAATCTCCTGGGGCAATGCTATGGCTATTTCTATTTTTTTCCTAAGGTGGGAAGCTTGCAAGATAATTGAAAGACACCACGACCCAGAGAAAGGCAACCAGAGGAGGCTGAGCAGGGACAGAACAGGGGGAGTGGCTAATGGTTGTGAAGTCACATCTAGGATAAACCTGGGTGTTGTATAGGAGCGGCGGGGCTGCATCCCCAGCACCCCGGTCGCCTGGCTAGCTTATGCCCCGAAATAACAACACACAAATTGTATTCATTTAAACACTGCTTGGCCCATTATATCTATCCTCTTCTCGGTTGGCTCTTGCACCTGGACTAGCCCATTTCTAATAATCTGTGTAGCATCAGTCTTACCGGGAAAGATTCTAGCCTACGTCCATCCTGGGTCTGAGCTTCATGCGTCTGCCTCAGAGAGCAGAGCTATCGCCTCTGTCCGGGAGAGGGGAGCATGGCGTCTCTGCTCCAGAGAGCAGAGCTGTCGAGTCTGAGCTCACTTCCTCTTCCTCCCAACATTCTGTTCTGTTTACTCCTCCCACCTATGTTTTAATCTATCAGGGCCAAGCAGTTTCTTTATTGCTTAACCAATGAAATCAACAGATTGATATATGACACTCCCACATCACTTGGGTTTTCTCACCTGCAAAATGGAGATACTAATTGTAGAGCTGTGGTAAAGATCAAAGCAGACAGCTCATTCCACGCACTTTGCTTGGTATTTCAATTTTATGATAGTGCAAGCAGGCTGTGCTACAGGCTATTATATTTCACAATGTAGCATTTAATTATAATAATACTAGAAATGAGCAGTACCTCTCTCGCAATTTTTTCAGCTCCACATCTCTTTCACCAATCAGTTCTGAAATGCTAACAAAGTAATTATGTTCCAGATTCAGGAGCGTTTCCGAGGCTGGGGAATGGATCAGGTCATGGTACACATCTGCAAAGTCTTCATCCCAGTTAGGCTCCTCAGGCCTCGCATGCTCTAAGGTGGTCTGTGAGATAACACACACATTCAGTCACACCAGGGCATCTCTGCTCAACATGCTACTAGAGAAGAATGGATTTTATGACTGGTTTTGCACACCAGACAGGGACACGGAGAGCCACATTTACACACATGTAGATGTTACTGTAGGATTGTCTGAATACAAAAAAAGAATACAGAGAGATGGAATCTAGGGGGATGAATGAGATATTCCTACAGAGCAAGGGACGGAAGTGCCCACAATAGTAAAGAAAGTCAGTATGCCATGACTCCATTTCCACACACAACGCACATGTGTGCCTGCACAAAGGGATGAGCAACAAAACTAATGGTAGCTATGCCAGGACAGAGGAACTTCTCACAACTACTAACTTAAGCTGTATTTGGATGTATTATAAATGTCTTAGGTTTACTAAGGCTGTGATGAAACACCAAGAGCTAAGCAACTTGGGCAGGAAAGGGTTTATTTCACTTACAGTTCCATAAAAACAGTTCATTATCAAAAGAACTGAGGGCAGGAACCTGGAGGCAGGGGCTGATGCTTACTGGAGGAGGGGTGCTGCTTACTGGCTTGCTCCTCATGGCTTGCTTGCTCAGCCTGCTTTCTTATAGACCCCATTACCACAATACCAGGAAAGGCACCACTCACAAGAGGCTGGATTCTCCCATCAAAGAAAATGCCTTGTCTATAGCCAGATCTTATGGAGGCCTTTTCTTAATTGAGGTTCCCTCTTCTCAGATGACTTTAGCTTATAAATCAAGTGGACATAAAACTATCCAGCACAATAAATATAATTTGTGTAAATTAATCTATAATCAGAAGAAAACATACTCTAAAAAGATTCATAGTTAGTAAATAAAATAATAATGTGTATGACATCTTGGACTTCATGAAATAGGCCATATTAGTTGCAACCCTACAGAAAAACAACGACAAAGACAAAGGAGAAAAGAGGAGCACCCAGAGCTGAGAATGACATGAGCTTGGATGGCTCGCTTAGGCTATCAGATGAGATTCAAGGCATCAGCTCAACTGGAACTTCAAAAAGAGTAATGTAAACACGCAAACATTGTAAAGGAATGTAAATATGCTCCAATAAATATGTAGGATAAAGTTGCTTCATGTTTCCAAAGGTATTATTACAAACATATTTTATTAAAAAATTTCATTTCATTAAAAAAAATGGTGTTGGGACCGAGAAATAATTCATCGGGTAAAGGCTCTTGTCATCAAGCATAACCATCTGGGTTCAATCTCTGGGACCTACATGGTGGAAGGAGAGAACCAATTCCCTTAAATTGTTCTCTGACTTCCACAAGTGCTTGATGGCACAAGCAACACACACACACACACACAAATACTCTGCCTCAGGACACATATTGACAACAGCATGTAAGCACAGAAACAAGAACATATGATGTGTATTACTGGTTTACAAAAAAAATGGGTTCTACACTTTGTTTCATATGACTTCAGCAATTAAAACACCCTCCTAAAGTCTGTAATAGTTTTGAAATATATACTGTGACCTCTGTCTTACCTCAGCATAAGCTTTGGCCCATGCACTTGCCAGCTGGTGCAGATCTACTTCACCTGATTTAACAGCATCCAAGGATGCTTCAGCCTCTCTGTCATGGTCTCTGAGGGATTCTTCTTCTACAAATCGGCTCAGAGCTTCTTTTAAGTCTGTTCAAGGGATAACAAATGCCATCTTCAGCAAGATATACACAGTAGGGGACAAACATCCAAATGAATGGAGTTTGGTCCCTGGGCTCATATGATGGATGCAGAGAGCCGACTCTCCTGAAAGCTGTCTTCAGACTGCCACACATGTGCCATGGTATGAGCACACACAAACACAGAGATGCATATAAACAAAGTGAATAAATGTAGACAGAAGTTTCTGTCCCACCCAGTCCCAGTTTATAATTAATATAAACCTCTGTGTGTTTCTTTGGTTCCTGTGGGACCATCTACAAATAAATATGTAATTTTTTTAAAAACTTAAAAAGTCATAATTCACATTTCTTCCAAGCTTACAAGTTCCCAGTGATACCTTTTGTCTAGGATGGGACAACCTTCTGAGAACTACCAATGGGGTAAGTATCTGCCCTTTCTGTGTCCTGGTTGATAGTTTATATGATGACAGTGATAGAATGCACCTAGCTGTTTACCAGTCTAGGTGACCCTGGGACAACGGGGCCTAAAAATGGGGCAGATTAAAGTCTCATGCAATAGTCAACTTATTTAGAGCATCAGACAGTTTATACGCTGAGGATTAAGAAGAGCTGCCTGAGTAAAGTGTACAATCACAAGATGAGCCACACGTAATGAAAACGTGCTTGCTAAAAGATGTATATCATATCAAGAGCTGAAGTAAACTCACTCCTATCTGCCACACCTGGAAGGAGCACAAAACACATTCTAGGAACAGTTCTGTGTTTTGAAGAAACTGGGGTCACACGATTCTTGTTTTCTTGGCGTTTTCTCACAAGGTCTCCGAATTTTCCACACAGCTTCATTTAGGAACTGCATTTTAACAACAATCCAAGCACCCAACGACCCTATTAGAGGACCCAACAGTCCTCTATTTGAAAGTTCCCCAGTTGTGAAAAAGGTCATGACCCTTTCAAAATAACTTCAAACAGATGACTATGTAAGCCAGGCAGACCAAGGTTGTTCAGCAGCAGGTGCCCTTATGTTCCTTAGTGCCTCAAAACCATGAGCAAAGGAAAAGAGAGACTAGTTTAGAACCAAAGCTCCACCATGCAAGCGATGCTGAGACATCTGGCAAACCTCCACAACCAAACTCAAAGGTTAAGCACTGTAGCTAATTTTTATTATGCCAACTAATTCAGATACTAAATTACTTCATAAACAACTACAGTACAAACAAAAGTTCCAAAAGTACTGGCAAACAGTTTTTCTTCTTGAAGCTTAACTTGTATTTTCCGTTGTGTGTTCTACACAGGGCTTCTTAAACTTTTTCACTCCTAATTCACTACTCACCACAGCAAGTTTTATATGAATCACATATTTAGATTCCTGGTTGGATTTGCTAACTTGACATATCAGTCATCCAAGAGAGACCCTCAAATGAGAAAATGTCTCCATAAGATTGGATGTAGATAGGCCTGTGAAGCATTTTCGTGATTAATGACCGATGTGCGAGGGCCTAGCCCACTATGCACAGTATGACCCCTGGGCTGGTGGTCCTGGGTACTGTAAGAAAGCAGGCTGTGCAAGCCATGGAGAACAAGCCAGCAAGCAGTGTTCCTCCATGACCTCAGCTTTACTTACTCACTCCAGGCTCTTGCCTTGAATTCCTGCCCTGACTTCCCTGATGATGGACGACGGCTACTGTAGCCTTTTGGTCATGATCTTTACCACAGCAGTATAGACCTAACTAAGACAATAGGTATACAAATCAAACACTTACTGTTTAAAACCATAAAGAAATTTGTTACCGTGGTGTATATAATCCACTTTTCATTGCAGATTAAAGGCTGAGGAAATGGCTCAGTGAATGAAGTGCTTGCCATCTAAGTATGATTTCAATCTCAAGGGCCTATGGAAAATGTTGGGCACAGCAGTGTGAGCCTATAATTCCTGTGCTGGGGAGGAGAGGCTGGAGGGCTGATCCCTAGGGCTCACTAACCAGCAAATCTTACTGAATTGGTGAGTCCTAGGCCAGTGGAAGACCCTTCATCAAAAAAAAAAAAATGAAAAGGTGGACAACAATAGAGGAAGACCTGACACAACTGTCCACCTCAACATACACATACACACACACCTCACACACATACAGCCACACATACACACATACAGCCACACATACACACACACCTCACACACATACACACACACATACATACACACCTCACACACATACACACACACCTCACACACATACACACACACCTCACACACATACACACACACACCTCACACACATACCCACACACATACAGCCACACATACACACACACACCTCACACACATACACACACACCTCACACACACACACATACACACACACACCTCACACACATACACCTCACACACACACACACATACCCACACACCTCACACACATACAGCCACACATATTCCCACATCCACCTACACACCTATACCCCACACCCAATCCCCCCATATACATTCACACACCCATATCCTACACCCAATAACTCCCCACATCCCCCAGACATACACACTCCCCCCCACACACACCCCACTTACACACTCCCCCCCACACCCCACTTACACACTCCCACACACATACACCCCCCCACTTACACACTCCCACACACATACACCCCCCCACTTACACACTCCCACACACATACACCCCCCCACTTACACACTCCCCCCCACACCCACTTACACACTCCCCCCCACACCCCCCACTTACACACTCCCCCCCACACCCCCCACTTACACACTCCCACACACACACACACCCCCACTTACACACTCCCACACACATACACCCCCCCACTTACACACTCCCATACACATACACCCCCCCACTTACACACTCCCCCCCACACACACCCCACTTACACACTCCCACACACATACACCCTCCCATTTACACACTCCCACACACATACACCCCCCACTTACACACTCCCACACATACACACACCCCACACACATACACACACCCCACACACATACACACGAAGACTAAAACAAAGGTGTGTACTAATGAAATGGATGGGCTTGTTCATTTTTACACAAACAATTAAATCTTGGCTGAAGAGTTAAACTACAGGATTTAGAGTATCCTTAATATTTTTTATCTTAATTTTAGACTTGTCAATAACAAGAAGGCTGTTTTTCATGAGCATGTAGTATAAAATGGCAAACACATGTTTAAGGGCATTTCAGAAACTGCAATTCTGTCTCAATTTCATATCAAAATTTATTAAACAAATTTTTATAAAACTAAAGTCAGCAACTAAAGCATCAATTTTGAAAATTAAATATTCAGGAGCCAAAGAAATGTCTCAGCAGGTAAAGAAGCTTTAGATCCCAGAACCCACACGATGGAACAAAAGAACCAACTCTGCAAACGGTCTATCTTCACAGGCTTTGGGGCACACATTGCTCTGCATCCACAATAAATAATAAGCAAATGTAATACAAATTGTTTCAAAACTCAAAAATTCTAGCTAGGCAATGGTAGTGCAAGCGTTTAATCCCAGCACTCTGGAGGCAGATGGATCTCTTTCAGTTCGAGGCCAGCCTGGTCTACAAAGCGAGTTCTGGGACAGCCAGGACTGTTACAGAGAAACCCTGTCTCAAAAAACCAAAACCAAATCAAAACAAAACAAAAATCCCTCAAAGATTCCAGCACAATACAATCTAAAGACATAATAATTTAAAGCTTCGGTGTTAGGAATGAAGAGAGGAAAATCCTAAACTCTAAGCTTTCCACAATTAAACCATTATTTATATAAGAACAGAAAACTGTACATACTGCAAACATACTGCAGTTCCTCACAGCAGTCTCAGCTCGGAGCCAGGATGCAGTGGGCAGCAGTCACCGGAGAAGCAGACCACGGTGGCATCAGCAGTACAGTGTGCATGCTGTATGCACCATGAGTCCACTATACATCTGAGTTTGAATGGACTTTCAGTCCCTTGTGTTTGAGAGCCTCCCCCTGTTGCCTTATCTTTCAGGATCCTAACATTCAGTTGTGCAATCCCACAGGTCCCATCCCAAGTTCAAGAACCTGTGATCTATCAAGAAACTTCCAAGGGCAGCGACTAAGGAGAACAGAAGACCAGGCCTCACCGTTCTCTATGAAGCAGGGCAGATTGTGCAGCAACATCAGACGTCCGTGCAAATGGCTGACATTCTCGTCCACGGGAAACCTGAGGGGTACTCTCAGTTCGAAGCACTCATTTCCCACCTTGAATTTGTACACGAATTCCCTTTCCTTGTTGTAGAATCTTTCTCGGTTTGTCTTCATATTCTTCAGCGGGATTTCTATAGAATGAACAAAAAAAGCCATGAGCCAACGTCCCCAGGAAACACGTTTCACTGTTGCTGCCACACTACTGTAAGACACAGCCCAGCAGCACGCAGACACCGTGCCCATGCGATTAGGAACTATTCCAATTTCTACGTAACTTCCATTTCATTTTAGACACGCTCTCACTGTGCAGCCCAGGATAGCTTAGGACTCACTATGTAGCCCAGGCTAACTTCAAACACTTAATCTTCCTGCCTCAGCAGCCCCTAACCCCCAAGTGCTGAGATTATAGGAGAGCACCACCACAAGCAGACTATTCTAGTTATTCTTGTTATTTCTGCACACTGATTCTTCATGACAAAAATAAAATGCTTCTTCTTCCTCTTTTAAAATGAAAAGTTATTTTAAAGTTATTTTCAGGGCACCAATATGCTCGGCAAGTACTTTTATTCCTAGGCAGGAATAAAAAATACTTAATCCATGGGAAGGCATGGAGATGGGAGCAAGAGGATCCTTAGGAAGAGATACAGGGTGGGGGTGCAGGTGTGGAGCTTATGGAACTGGCAAAGGAGCCAAACACAACAGCAACCCGGTAGAATCTTGAAGAAGTTAGGTATGACGGTTGTGAGGTGCGACAGGAAAAGGGGGAGGAGAACACAGGAAAAATCTCCAGGTAGGAAGCACACGTACAGGAGAACAGACCATACACAGTGTGGGCCACAAGGCAGGCTGGACACTATTCAGAGGAAGCGTAGTAAAGAGAGTAAGAATAAACATCCCTTAAAGATGTACTGACCAGCCTCCCAGCTATGCTTCCCACTGCTAGGAAAGCACTTCTAACAGTGTGCTCTATCTAAATCATGTACCTTTGCTTTTAAAAAAAGTGTGTGTGTGTGTGTGTGTGTGTGTGTGTGTGTGTGTGAGAGAGAGAGAGAGAGAGAGAGAGAGAGAGAGAGAGAGAGAGAGAGAGAGAGAGAGAGTCAGTCCTGGAAGATACGGTGCAGGCTGTGCAGAAATGTTATTAATGGTCTTATCCAGCTGTGGACTATATTAACCTGCCAGGTGATATGTGCCCACCTGTCGTGAGAGTACCCAATTTGCTCCGACTGGATTTGAGGTCGGTTCCATAGGAGGAAATCCTGGTCAAAAGCCCCACAGATCATAGGCCCTAGAAGGAACCTCAATGCCATTGTTCACTAAAATTGGCCGTGGCAAACCACCGTCTAAATACTGATACCCGTAGATAATGCTACTCTCGGCCTTAAACAGAGAAGGGTCTCTTTCCAGTGAATGCAGAGACTCACGGTGCTGAGAAGTGATGGATGAGCGCTCAGCCCCAAACAAGACATTTATAGCACCCGTTCTGAAGGCTCAAGGAAAACACTAGCAGAGGGAGTGGAAAAATAGAAGAGTCAGAAGGTAGAAGGAGGGACGACAAAGAGCCAATGTCTGGGCAAGACCCTGCCATTGCGGTGATAAACTCACTGCGGCTTCAGATGCCTGCCCTGGGTCTGCATAAGAACAGGCCCCTCAGCAGCTAAGGGAGGACTCAGAGCCCCCCCCTCGCCACCCCTCCTCCGCGGGCCTTACTAAGGACAGATTCGGGAACCGGGAGACATCCTCTTCAGTTGTGTCCACTGGTGCCCCCACCCGGCTCCAACGAGTAGTTGTATCCCAATGCTCACACAGCTGGTCTGGTTAAGTCAAAGGGGTCACAAAACCAAACCAAAAAGTTCCATGAATCTGGAAACTGCACCGGTATGGACGTGGTGGTTAAAAGGGATGGGAAAGTTAGTAGGGATGGGAGGTGGGTATGGGAAGGTGAGGGAAAGAACAGAACACAAACAATAAAAATACATAGCTTCATGTTATTAATTTGCCTGTGAGAGTCCATTGCTCTCGGGATAAATTAATCTTAACCCAGTTTCCATTGCTGGATCCTTCTCTGGGTGTGCCTACATCCTGCCACACCAATATGCAACCTACAAAGTTAGTTTTCCGCACAGACTGAACTGTCAACGCCAAGCTGCACTCCCGCACTTTGGACAGTCGCCAGCAAACCTCCTCGGATTCTTTAAGCCTGCAATTTCACTGGGACCTCCACGGTAAAGGGGCTTCTTCGCGGTTGGCATGGGCTCACCCCTTTCCTCAGAAGCCAAAGCGCACTTGGAGCTGTCAACGACGAACTGCCCAATAAATCAGCTGACTTCTTGCTTGTTTTTACAGCCAGTGGATTCTCTTCGGCAGATTCGCTATCCTCTGCTCCCCTTTCCTCAAGCCCCAAGAAAAACTCCGATACAATACCTCCTTTATTCCATTACTCTTCAGTCGTTATAATAGTTGGAAGAGTGTTACTAGTTTTATACCCTACTTTAGAGTCGGTACCAAATCTCTGCAGTGTCGAAAGTGCAGCGGCGAAACCAACCCTGGGTCCGGGCCGACGGGATCCGGAAAGGTGGGCACAGGAAAAGGTGTGTGAGCGCAGGCGCACTTTTCCCAACACGCAGGCGCCGCCTCGGGCAGGCGAGCGCTGATTGGCGGACTGCAGCCGCGGGGCGTGGGGCGCGATGTCTGGTTTTGGGCGGGAATTGAAACGGCCAGCGCCGCTCGTCTGCGCCCGAACGCTACAGCTCTAGGGTGAGGAAGGGTACCATGGTGCGCCCTAGCAGGTGAGTAGTTGGTTTGGTGACGTCCCTCGGGGCGGGAGCCGCTGGCGGCCAGTGTCACCCAGGGCTGAAGGAGACGGCCGGGTCGGCTGGAGGGCAGCGGCTCGACGGGATGCCCGTGTCTGGGGCGAGCCCCCCGCTGCTCTCAGAGGCCGGCCTCGACCCCGCTTCCCGCCCCTCGGCGTGGCGTCGCTTTGCAGCTGTCGCCCGCTGGCCCGCCCTAGTTCAGAGAGACCTGGCCCCCAAAACCCCAGGCAGAAAGGCCCGTTTAACTAGACCTTCCAGCTCCTAGGTAGTAGTGAATGTCACGTTGGCATCTACTCCGTGATCGCAGCTGGGGTGCCAGGCCGTCCATCCGTTTAGTAGAATTACTGAGTCTAGCTGAGGCTATGGCCCACTGGTGGAGTGATGAGAGGCTCTAGGTTCAATACCCAGTACTGCACAGCCAAGCAAAAATAAACTGACTGGATTCACCTGGTCCTGCCCTGTCCTAAGAATTGGAGGCTACACTTTAGTGGAAGATGGGGCGGGGGCAGAAAAACCACCTCAGTGTAACATAGTAGGAAGGGGGAAAGCCTTACGTTAAACAGAGTGAGAGGGTCCCCTAGGGAAACGTGAGAGGAAATAGAAGCGAAGGCCCTGAGCTTGACCGAGATTGAGAGACACATTGAAGCTGTGGTAGGAAGGCCGATGGATCACCAGATTGTGATTTGGCGTGGTGTGTGCGTGTGGAGCTGGAGCAGGTGAGTCTGGGTACTTCTGACAAGTGGGGATGGAGATGAGGAACCAGGGAAAGAATTCAGGTGGACTATGGCCTGAGCTGCATAGTGAATGACCTCTGTGTTGACTGAGACAGGGGAGGCGATGGTAATGAGGTTTAGAAGGTGGGCCCAGATTTCCCGTGTCTTACATGGTGGAGTTGAAAGGGGATAGGCATGCAGATAGCGAAGACATAAGGCTGTTGTTTGGGATAGTAGCAGAGTGTGATCTGCAGGCCTCTAGGGTGCCCTAAATCCTCAGGCCTGTGAGATTGTGGCTGTGGGGTGTGTGTGTGTGTGTGTGTTGTAAGTGACAGGGGTGGGATGATGGTACACATTCCATGTCTTGACTGTGGAGGTCAGTGGATGGCTGTGGAGTCATCTCTCTCCTTCCACCTTGTCACTGATTGCAGGAGTTGAAGTTAGGTCATCTGGATGGCACAGCAGTGAACTTTACCAGCCAAGCGTCCCTAGCCCGTCACTTTTGTTACACTCGCTTCTGTCCTTGGCACTGCCATGGTGATAGGACTGTTGGCACCGCAAATTGAGGCCCTGGCAGCACACTGTGATGGCCGTAGTTACTGCAGTTTCTATTGCCACATACACAGACTTTTCAAAAGAGCATTTTTGGGCAGGAACGATGGCTCATTGGTTGAAAGAGTGCTCAGTTTGCTGCACCTGCTTCAGACAGCTCCAGGGGATCAGTGCCTCTTCCGGCCTTCACATACAATACATGTACACAGGCGCACACATGCACACATAATTAAAAATCATTTTAAAAAGTAATGGTTTTCTGACAGGTAGTTTGTGTTCTGTGAACCAATTAGAATGAACACATGTGTTGTAACTCAACCTCAGTGTACTTATCTTTTTAGTAGACTTTCGGTTTTATTTACTCATTTTCAATCCCAGCGTTTTTAAAGATGTCATATTTCTTGCAGCTGTCAAATTCTTAAGCTCTGAAGAGTGGGAGAGTGACGTGCACACCCTCCCTTTCACGTGTGTGAGGCTACAGGAAGGCACACCCAGTGCCTCTCCAAAGGAAACACTTGCAGATGTGAGGTCTGAGCAGGACAAGCCTCTCACAGAACTATTTTTGCTTGAAAGAGCAGGCAGCTGATAAATGACCTCATTGACACGGTGCATTTCATAGACAACAGAAAAGAAAACTGGAGAGCTTTACATTTCTTTCCTAGAGGAGGGAAATTAACCTTTTCACATTGAATATTCTCTTCTTCTGCCTACTTAGTTCCTACAAAGACGAACTATTTTAAAGTGTTTATCCCATTAAAAAAAAGCATTTGGTATTTCTCTTAAATACTCATTTTATTGTTAGGGGTGTGAGGGAGTATATGTACATGAGTGCAAATGCCTGAAGAAGCCAAAGGGTTGTTATCCCCTAGAGCTGGAGTTCCAGGGGGTTGTGGGCTCCTGGCGTGGGTGCTGGGAACCAGATTCAGGCCCTCTGAAGGAGCAGTACATACTCTTAACCACCATGACTCATCTCTGAGAGATTTTTTTAATGTGGTTAAAGCTGAAGCAATACTTTATAATGTAAGCAAAGAACAAGCACAAAGGGATTTATAAATGCCCAATAGCCATTCGAATATAAGTCTTAGTTGAAAATTATTTGTATTCTCCTTATGTTGGTAGTTTCCTCAATTATTTATTTTCCATCATGTCTATTTGGCTTTTTAGCTAATAACAAGGTTCTTAGTGTTAAATGCAGATAATATTTTGGGTTGAGGTACTTTTAAGAGACTCCAAAGACATTTTCCTTTCCTCAAGACTTAATAACTTTAAGGTGAAGGTATAATTATTAATGAAAATTTTCTGTCTTGATCATAGAAATAAAAAACCAGTCAATTACTCACAGTTTGAGGACTCTGGTGGTGACTCTGATGGTAAGTAGAGCTTTTTACTTTGCTTTACACATTGAGAAATGTATTTCCTCAGAGTTTATTATTCATGGGTTAGATACAGAAAAACTAAAACCTGAAAGCTTAGACTTAAGCTTTGCTGTATTACGTTTGTTTCTGTTGTTAGAACTTTGACCAATGTTTGAGAAACATTTCTTTAAATTACAGTGTATTAGTAGGATGCTTTTTTCCTCTGTGTATGGTTGGTGTGCACGTGCATATGTGCATATGTGCTCACGCTGGGGACCAGTCCTAGGGCCTCCCACATGCTGACTGATATTGTGCCACCGAACTATAATCTCATCCTAGAAGTAAGTCATATATTTCCTCAGATCAGCATAGTTTCCTTTAAGTCAGACACTTTAGTAATTTCTCTGTTCAGAGATAGCTCTTGCATTAAATGTGTCTGCAATTTGAGAAAAAATAATATAGAAGATAACTTTTAACTTTCTATTATTGTCAAAGGTATGTGACCAGGTACTTATAGATTACCAGTTGTGTTCATGATATCAGGTGAAGTGGAATGTGCAGGAAGTTATATTTCTGTATGTGGAAATATGAAAGAAATAAATGTTAACAAATTCTTTTAAAAAGTATGTGATCCTGCAGGTACATTCATGTGCCATACATGGGTATTTTTGAGTATCCCTAGAAGAACCGCAAGAGTTTTGAGGATTTATCGGACTGAAACGGCTGAGAATCAGCAGTGGGTTGGGAGAATTCAGCAGATCATAGTTGGCCCGCGGTGTCCGACAGATGTTCGCTGCTAATGCAGAGCCACTTCGCCTCGCCAAAGTGCTTCCTGTTTTCTTGGGCTTGGCTTTTTGCTAGAGATGAACCTTTGTAAACATCCTGCGCTACACTGTGTAGTTTAAAACCATTTCCTCCCACTCAGTGAGGTGACTCTTACGATTTCCTAATTGTTCTATGGCATTTTAGTTAATTGTTATAGCTGACACTTATGAACTTTCTTAATTTATCTTTGTAGTTTTTAGTGAATTGGATTTTGATGAGTTGATATTTTTAAAGACAGGCACCGTTCATCTTGAGGTGGATGGTAAAAGTAGAGACAAATTGTTTTGATTTTTAAGGTGTAGAAACTAAATATATTGTGCATAAAATGTAGGTAAATGAATTTTAGTTGCCAAGAAAATAATCTTTCTTTTAAATTTATACAAAAATAGATGATTTTATTGAGGCAACCATGCCTAGAAACAAAAAATCCAAAACTTTGCCAAAGGAGTTAAAGCAAGACAAACCAAAACCTAACTTGAAGACTCCCCAGAAAGAAGACATTCTACCAGCAAAAGCCCCTAAAAAAAGGTGAGAGGTAAGACACAGCAAACACATGGTCCGTCAGCTTTGTTCATTCAGTACCTCAGCTTAAATGGGAATTTGAGTGGGCGGGCTGCCGTTTGTGGCACAGGAAGGTGCCATTAAGTGCTTTCTCTGGCTTGAAAAATAAATCACAAACATAAAAGAGAAAACCTGGGGTTTTTTTTGTTTTATTAATAACATTTTGTAACATTAAATAATGATGTTACTAACCCTGCACCTATTTCTGCCCCTTCAGATCTCACAAAGATTCTTTGCTAAAAGAAAGAGTAAGGGCAATTTTAAGACAAGTATTTTAAACCAAAACAATGCCCTATAGTGTCTAGACTAACCCTGACATCTCATCATTTGGTGCCAAGAAGAAGAAGACCGTCCCAAGGGACCCCCAAATTATAGTACAGAAAGGATATGAGTAGGGGATGGGTAATGTTTTACTGTCGTGGGTCCTCTGTGAAAAGTTAGTTAGCATTGAGAATGTCATGCTGTTTGTTTCTACTTTTAAATGTCATGAATGGGATTTTAAATATAAGACAAACTCAGCCCATAAGTGGGAGACGATATTTGCAGATACAACTTAAGTAACTTGGATCCAAAGTATATAAAGAACACTTGAGCTCTATAGTAAAAAGGCTAAAGTCCAATTTCGATGTATAAAATCTGAATAAGCATTTCTCCAAAGGTACAGAAGTAATCCGCAAACAAACAAGAAGATGCGTGCCATCATTAGCTGCCAGATAAACAAAAGTAGAAACCACGGTGTGACAATTCTCACCCACTAGGTGGTGTTAATAAGTGTTAATGAAGATGTGGCAAAATAGGAATCTGAATCCATTGCTGCTGGTGGGATTGTAAAATGGTGCAGGTACCCAAGAAAATAGATCAGCATTCTTCATTATGTTAAACATAGACCTGTTCTATTCATGGCTTAGGTAGTACTCAAGGAAACTGAAAATTTGTCCATCATGTCAGTGTTCATAGGAAAACAACTGGATGTCTGTCAGCCAGTGATTGTTAGATAAATGAGTTCTCTGTTATGGGCACAGACAAAAAAATGACCTGCAGATACATGCTGAAATGTGAATGAGCCTGAAAAATGTCATGATTTCTACACCAGACACAAAGCCACATATTATATATTATCCCATTTGATGAAGTATTCAGAATAAACTAATCTATGCAAACAGAAGATGGATTACTGGTTGTGTGGGCCTGAGAGAAGGGTGACGATGTCCCAGGTAGGGTCTCCTAACATGATAAAACACAACAGCCCAAAGCGAAATGGAGAGGAAAGGGTTTCAGCTTAGAGTTGCACAGCATGGTCCCTCACTGGGAGAAGTTAAGGCAGGAACCTGGTGGTAGGAGCTGATACAGAGGCCATGGAAAAATGCTGCTTACCGGCTTGCTCTTCATGACTTACTCAGCCTGCTTTCTTATAGTACCCAGGACCAGCAGCCCAGATATGACACCGCAGTGAGCTAAACCCTCCCACATCAAGAAAAATCACAGGTTTACTCATAGGTCCTTCTGTTGGGGGCATTTTCTTAATTGAGGTTCTCTCTTCCAAAATGACTGTAGAGGGTAATCGGGAATGGCTGCTGATGAGTGTGAATAATGAAAGGTTCTAAAATTAGATGGTGATGATGCTTTCAAAACTCTGAAGATAACTGCTGAACTGTCTTTAAAAGGATGTTGTGGATGTGGCTTCGGTGGACTAGTTCCTGCCTTATGTGCAAGAATTCTTAAATTTTATTCAGCAGGAAGACCAGAAATTTAAGGTTATATTTTTGCTAAGTTTTGAGGGTAACTTATGTTACATGGTGCTCTATTTCAAGAGAAGAGGAGGAGGAAGAAAACTTTTATAATACACGAATTATACCTCAATAAAACCTTTTTACAGTTTCATACAAGCATAGAATTATTAAGACCATATTCATCCCCACCAGTATAACTTAGTTAAGAAATAATAAGTTCTTCAAGGTCCATTTTAGTTTTCTTCCCTTTTGTGACTTTTCCTCATCTGTCTTTGTGTTTTCCTGTTATATTCATTAGAACTGTTGGTCAACTTGAGCAGGAAGGCTTTACAGCCTGCATTTGGGGGCTAATTATTGGTATGGCTTATTTCTCCTCCTTCCTAATTCACCTTGAAGACTCCTTGAGGGTACTTTTAGTATTCCAGCCAGATAGTGTCTTTACACAGTATGTAGCAAAATATTTGTTAAAATCTAGATTGGGAGAACAGAGATAAAATTACATCTGCCACATCAATGGATGAGATGAAGGGCTCCCTGGGAGGGAGTGATGTTTGAACTGAGTCTGTCTTAGGTTAAACCGGAGCTTTGTAGGCAGAACTGATAGTGAAGAGAGGACTGTGGTAGGAACAGTAGTCAGTCACCAGAGGAGCGGGCTACTTCGGCCACACCTGTACTCTGTAACACAGCCTCGCTACATTTTAGGAGTCTCGAGTCACATTTTTGGATAGTAGCTTCTCTTAAGTACTAATATAGGAAAATCTGAAACTTTGTAGATTTAATGGTATTAGTACTCTAATTGAAATTAAAACCCCATTGTTATTTCTGCATCTATTTTAGGATGGCTTTAGATGACAAGGTCTTCCAGCGAGGCCTAGAAGTTGCCCTGGCTTTATCTGTGAAGGAACTTCCAACAGTCAGCAACCAAGTGCAGAACTCTCAAGAAAAACGTAAGTCTATTTTCTGTGTGACTATCTTTAAAAGCATCTTATGGTTTTTGTAATCATTTTTTAGGGTAGGCCTTCACAGAGAAAAGAACACAATTTGAGCTATAAAAAGAACACTTGACAGAGGACCCCTGTGAGTTGAATTTTTTATTATATCAGTGTCCCACAAGTTTATTTCTTTGACACAGAGGAGCCTAGGACTTAGACTGTGAGGTGGGCTGCTTGGCAGCTTGGTGCTGCACCGTAAGAGTCCAGTCTGATCAAATGCTCTGTTTGATCCTAATAGTCCAGTCCCATGGTGCTATGCTGTAGAGTCCAGTCTGATCAAATGCTCTGTTTGATCCTAACAGTCCAATTCCATGGTGCTACACTGTAGAGTCCAGTCTGATCAAATGCTCTGTTTGATCCTAACAGTCCAATTCCATGGTGCTACACTGTAGAGTCCAGTCTGATCAAATGCTCTGCGTGATCCTAACAGTCCAATTCCATGGTGCTACACTGTAGAGTCCAGTCTGATCAAATGCTCTGCGTGATCCTAACAGTCCAATTCCATGGTGCTACACTGTAGAGTCCAGTCTGATCAAATGCTCTGTTTGATCCTAACAGTCCAATTCCATGGTGCTACACTGTAGAGTCCAGTCTGATCAAATGCTCTGCGTGATCCTAACAGTCCAATTCCATGGTGCTACACTGTAGAGTCCAGTCTGATCAAATGCTCTGCGTGATCCTAACAGTCCAATTCCATGGTGCTACACTGTAGAGTCCAGTCTGATCAAATGCTCTGCGTGATCCTAACAGTCCAATTCCATGGTGCTACACTGTAGAGTCCAGTCTGATCAAATGCTCTGCGTGATCCTAACAGTCCAATTCCATGGTGCTACACTGTAGAGTCCAGTCTGATCAAATGCTCTGCGTGATCCTAACAGTCCAATTCCATGGTGCTACACTGTAGAGTCCAGTCTGATCAAATGCTCTGCGTGATCCTAACAGTCCAATTCCATGGTGCTACACTGTAGAGTCCAGTCTGATCAAATGCTCTGCGTGATCCTAACAGTCCAATTCCATGGTGCTACACTGTAGAGTCCAGTCTGATCAAATGCTCTGCGTGATCCTAACAGTCCAATTCCATGGTGCTACACTGTAGAGTCCAGTCTGATCAAATGCTCTGCGTGATCCTAACAGTCCAATTCCATGGTGCTACACTGTAGAGTCCAGTCTGATCAAATGCTCTGCGTGATCCTAACAGTCCAATTCCATGGTGCTACACTGTAGAGTCCAGTCTGATCAAATGCTCTGCGTGATCCTAACAGTCCAATTCCATGGTGCTACACTGTAGAGTCCAGTCTGATCAAATGCTCTGCGTGATCCTAACAGTCCAATTCCATGGTGCTACACTGTAGAGTCCAGTCTGATCAAATGCTCTGCGTGATCCTAACAGTCCAATTCCATGGTGCTACACTGTAGAGTCCAGTCTGATCAAATGCTCTGCGTGATCCTAACAGTCCAATTCCATGGTGCTACACTGTAGAGTCCAGTCTGATCAAATGCTCTGCGTGATCCTAACAGTCCAATTCCATGGTGCTACACTGTAGAGTCCAGTCTGATCAAATGCTCTGCGTGATCCTAACAGTCCAATTCCATGGTGCTACACTGTAGAGTCCAGTCTGATCAAATGCTCTGCGTGATCCTAACAGTCCAATTCCATGGTGCTACACTGTAGAGTCCAGTCTGATCAAATGCTCTGTTTGATCCTAACAGTCCAATTCCATGGTGCTACACTGTAGAGTCCAGTCTGATCAAATGCTCTGCGTGATCCTAACAGTCCAATTCCATGGTGCTACACTGTAGAGTCCAGTCTGATCAAATGCTCTGCGTGATCCTAACAGTCCAATTCCATGGTGCTACACTGTAGAGTCCAGTCTGATCAAATGCTCTGCGTGATCCTAACAGTCCAATTCCATGGTGCTACACTGTAGAGTCCAGTCTGATCAAATGCTCTGCGTGATCCTAACAGTCCAATTCCATGGTGCTACACTGTAGAGTCCAGTCTGATCAAATGCTCTGCGTGATCCTAACAGTCCAATTCCATGGTGCTACACTGTAGAGTCCAGTCTGATCAAATGCTCTGCGTGATCCTAACAGTCCAATTCCATGGTGCTACACTGTAGAGTCCAGTCTGATCAAATGCTCTGCGTGATCCTAACAGTCCAATTCCATGGTGCTACACTGTAGAGTCCAGTCTGATCAAATGCTCTGCGTGATCCTAACAGTCCAATTCCATGGTGCTACACTGTAGAGTCCAGTCTGATCAAATGCTCTGCGTGATCCTAACAGTCCAATTCCATGGTGCTACACTGTAGAGTCCAGTCTGATCAAATGCTCTGCGTGATCCTAACAGTCCAATTCCATGGTGCTACACTGTAGAGTCCAGTCTGATCAAATGCTTTGTATGATCCTAACAGTCCAATCCCTTATCTTTTACATCTAAATTTCTTGACCATGACCTAATGGTGATAATTTGTGTGATCTATTAAGTTTAGAGGCAATAACCTTCATAGACGCTCACTAGACTTCAGAGTATGACTTCTTAATTTCTCTGTGATTTTTCACCTTTGAATATTTTTTTCTGTAACCTTGTAGAATATGATGATCTGGGTGTGGCTTTTACTTTAAGTTAGTTACCTCTTTAAAAATCAACCATTTTGATTAGGAAGACTATTAATCATGAATTGTCATGTACTATATCTAAAATTAGAGGACAAGGAGTCATCTCAGAAGACTCTGGAATGTATAACAGGAATTTTTCTTAGAAGTAGCACTCACTGAATAATGCTCTTCACAGCATAAGGACTTAATGTCATATCAATATCATCATTTAAAGGTCCCCTACATGCTTGAGTTGATTTGTTTTATGGTGCTAAGGCTGAAACCCAGGGTGTCACACCTACTGTGTAATGCATTGTCTTTAGGCTGTAATGATTGGAAAGAGTTTGTATCAACAGTTTTTCTGTTGTGATGTAACGCCACGACCGAGAGCAGTTTATAGAAGACGGTTTATTTCGGCTTGGGGTTCCAGAGCCTTAAGAGTTTATAATGGCAGGGGGAACATGGCAGCAGGTGCAGGAGCAGAAAGCTGGCTGATCACCTTTCTGTTCACACCCAGGAAGCTGAGAGAGTGACCTGGAAGGGGACTGAGCCTATAGAGTCTCGAGGCCTCCATTGACTTCCTTCCTTCAGCAAGCAAACGGTGCTGCCAGTGGGCTCAAGTGTCAAATGTGTGAGCTTATGGGAACAGTTCTCAGTCACGCACCACAGAGCTTAAGTTAGCATGAGCATGGATTTGTCCATACAGACGTGATACTTATTGACTGTATGTGGTCATATAATAAGCAGTTGCCACTTGAATTTAATCTTCCACAATTATAGATAGGGAAATTAAATCTAAAGGTGATAAGCAAGTTTATATATGGAATCTGACTATGAACCTGAGTCTGATGTTAGAGCCCAGATTCGTGATATGTGCTAGCTCCTCCAAGTAAAACCGCTGGGCTGGTCCTTCCCAGTCTGTGTTCGTATGTTTCAGTGGTCATTGTCCTCCTTTTTAGACTCTGACTGATTAGGATGCATCTGAAGTTCTTTGCTTACTTCCTGTGCTAGGCACTGACAAGCAAGGTGATAGGAAAACAGAAATGACGGATAAGTCTCCTCCTGTCTCTAACTGCAGTGTAACCAGTGATAATTCAGGTAAATTTTGATGTTAATAGCAGTTCTTTTTATTCACAGTGCTATTTTTCTAACTTGTTTAAATTATTGCGCCTGTAGCTAGAACAAGTCTTCCCATGTCCCAAGGCTCTGTCTCCTGGCCTTTGTTTCTCTGTACTTTGGTCTTACTCTGACTGCAGATCTACTTTCTTCCCCGCTGGGCAGTCATGACTACTCAGACCCTTCATCTACAGTAAGTGACCACTCAAGGGCTGTGTCTCTAGTACCATCTGCAAAGTTCTTTGGCAGTGACTCTTTAAGGTCTCAGAATAACCCTTTTAAAACCTAAGTCTGAGCCGGGCAGTGATGACACACCTTAAAGGTCCCAGCATTTGAGAGGCTGAAGCAGGTAGATCTCTGTGAGTTCAAGGCCAGTGTAGTCTACAGAGCTAGTTCCAGGACAGACTCCAAAGTTACACAGAGAAACCCTGTCTCGAAAAAAAAAAAAGAAAGAAAGAAAGAAAAGAAAAACCAGTCTATTGCCGAGAGACTGAGGATCTTCATCCCAGTGGCCTGTGTAGTGTCGTATTGGGAGCAGAGAAGGGCAACAGAGATAATAGAGTCTGCCCAGAGTTCTCACTGCTGTTTTTGTCTGCAGAAGATTTGGACAAGATGATGGAGGAGGGGGACGCTGGCAGTGTTGAAGGGGAAAGAAAAACATCAAAATCTGAGGCTCAGCGGAGTAGGGTGCCTTCGGAAAGCAGCAGTGCTGGTGACGCTGAGCTGGACAGCGCCACTGGTAAGTTACGCCTGCTTCAAGTTAATCCAGTGGGAATTCAGTAAAACTTGAGAGCAGGATCCTTAAAGTCTGTAAACTCACATAGAACAGTTAAATTGAGCTCGGCCATAGAGGGAGAAACTGTCTAGGGTTAACCTTAAAGTCTGTAAACTCATATAGAACAGTTAAATTGAGCTCGGCCACAGAGGGAGAAACTGTCTGGGGTTAACCTTTAAGCCATGTCTGGACAAACAAGCGACATGAGAAAAACCAAGGAATGAAGTCACACTTCTGACTGAGGGAAAGGCATGAGCAGTAGGACAGACAAGCAGTCAGTGGGATCTTGGGGAAGAGGCTGGAGAGGCAGCCTGGGCTGCTACTGGGGTGGAGCAACTCTTAGGCGGTTCTAACAGGTTTCAGCTTTTCTATAACTAATAGAAACTTAGGAAGTATTTTGAGTTGAAAGTGGTATGAAACGATTTTATTATCAGTTATTTTCAGACTTAGTAGAAATTAGGGTGAAGGGAAAATATGGTGACTCTGATAATAAATATTGTAATGTGTTAAAAATTTAAAAGAATAACTCTATATGTTAATACCAGTCAGATACAGTATTTTAGATTTTAACCTTCTGTCAACAAATAACAGACCTGTTCATCAACACTCATAGAACAATGATTGGTGCTTATGATGTTTGCTGTAATCTAGGTGCGAGGCAGATAGTAAGGAGCAAAACTGCTCAAATTCTAATGAGGGGTTACAGGCGGTAAACACACAGGTAATGTTTTTAGAGCGATTGTATGCAAGCTGAGGGGCGTCGGGCAGCTCAGTGGTAGGGCACTTGTCTAGCAAGTGTGGATTCCAGGGTTTGAGATCTGGAACTGTAGAAAATAAAGCACTACAAAGGAGAAGGAAGAGTGGGCTTATAAAAGGCTGGTGGGAATGAGGTGGGATGTGTAGTGTTTTTTTTTTTTTCAGAGGCAAGAGCATGCTTGTATATTGAGTGACGGTGAGGCCATTGCAGATGAGGCAACAGAAGTCTCCGTTTTTAGGACAAAGACAGAATATGTAATTGTCTGTTTTAGGTGAAGATTCAGAAAATGATTCTAATTTTGAGGAGAGTGAAGGAAGTGATGAGGACTTTGCAGTGAGGAAAGGTAAAGCCAGAGAAAAGAAGAAGAAAGCAGTGCAGAGAAAACCCGTGGTAGAGAAAGAAAAGCAATCAAAACAAAAAAAGGAGACCTCAGGTAAGCTTGCTCCCAAACTCATCCTGTTTTGTTGAGTCCTGTTCGTTGTGTTTCCAGATCTTCGCCTTTGTCCCCTGCAATATTTTGCTAATGCTCGTCTCTAGTTAAAAGGAATTGTGGGTAGGGAGAAAAGCTGAGAAAGTTGAGCTCTAGTAGCCACAAGAGCGATGAGTGTGGGCCCTCCACTGTTAGCACACAGCCATCCCTGCCAACACCCTGCACCCACATTGACCCTCAACACTGACATTCAGAACATCTCAGTATATGTTGGCACCTGCACATCAGTGAGGACCAGGAGCTCAATCCCAAGTTTGTTCATTCAGAGGCTGGACCATGCTGTTTGGGTGTTTAAACAGTGAGGCCTGCATGAGCTTAAGTCCTTGCTTTTCTGCATGACACGATGATCTCTGTTTTGAGGACTTATTTGTAACATCTTAGTGTCATTTTACAGTGAGAATTTGTGACAGCTTGGATATGGAACACCTGTTTGTTTGTTTGTTTGTTTTTCAAGACCGGTTTCTCTGTAGCTTTGGAGCCTGTCCTGGAACTAGCTCTTGTAGACCAGGCTGACCCCGAACTCACAAAGATCTGCCTGCTGCTGCCTCCCAGATTTTGGGATTAAAGGCATGCACCACCACTGCCTGGCTGGAACACCTGTTCATTATATTCAAAAGTTAGACTATTTTTGAACCTGTACTATATAATAGATTATTACAAAATGCAACTTTTATTAATAAAATTAGTTTTACTTATTCATACCAGTTTTTTGCCTTACTTTCTCAATCCTCCTGCCTCAGTCTTCTGGCAGGTGTCTTATCATCATGACCCAGTAAGTTGTAAGTCACTACTGAGAAAACTTAATATTGTGAACAGCCAGACTCCTTTTACATCACTGTAGGTACTGTTGAGGACCAGCCTCGACAAAAATACTTCTTACCACAGTAGGGGCACAAGAATTGAAGACATATATGTAAAGAATATGATGCATAAAAATAATAAGACAGAAAACATAGAAAGTATCACAAGGGCATTCCAGGGACTGAAATTCATCCCTGTTTATTTTTCCACGGCTTCTTTTATACCCAGTGTAAACTGGGGAGGGGGGAGTAACAAAAGACTTTATTGAGATGATACAAAGGATAACTCACACAGTTGCTTTATCACTTTAAGACACCAGATCATTAGCATTCTGTAGTCTAGGTAGCAAAGCTGCTCTAGGTCCGTCCCCAAGTGACCTCATAGTTACAAAAGAAGGAGCAGAAGTACATTTGCATATCCTGACCACCTGTCTTAATTTCAAAAGAGCCAAGCAATCACATCCTGAGTTGGGACACACAGCTATGTTAGTCAGTCTCCAAACTCTGTGGCCTGCAGACAAGGTTTGGAAATGGGCCTGCATTTTTCGGTCTCCACAGGTACATGACCACACCCTGATTGTACTCCTCCCCTCTCCACCCTTCTGACTCCCACTCCACCCGCATTAAACCAGCGCAGGAGCTTGTGCTCTGGCGCTGTGTGTTCTACTCTCTTCTGTTGAGAAATTGTCCCTTCATTAATCTTCCCCCTCAGTCATGATTCCGCTACGATAATCTCCTCTACACATAAACACACAAGATTCCAAGGTCCCTTCCTACTGAGCATTCCTGGGATCTCAGCACAGTGCAGTAGACACAGCTCTTCACTTTTTGCCTCTTCCCACTGATGTGCAGTGCAGGACAATAAGTTTCTTGAGAAAAATCTGGCCATGTAGTGTGTTCTTTGTAACCCTAGGGTCTTCAACACTGTCTCCAACACAGGCAGAAGAGTCAATATTTGAAAATGACCTTTGAAGTCAAACCTGATTTCTGATTTGGGCGCCAACAATAGCTGTCCAACTGCTTAACCTCTGTTAGCCCTTATCTCACGGGGTAGTAATCCTGAGGTGGGCATTGTCATAAAGGGTGAAAGATGTCTGGCACACTGCCTGGCACAGAAATGCTAATCCAAAACCATGCTGTAAGTGGTGTTTGGGCTTTTGAGACCATCTCACTTTGTAGTCCATGTTGCCTCCTGCCTCAGCCTCTGGAGTACTGACTGGGAATTCAGGCAGGTACGGCCTCAACTTGATAGTAAATGATTTTTTTTTTTTGTAATCTGTGCCTTTTGAATTTTTGAAAGGTATGAGATGATTTTTATACATATATGTTAGACTTGAATATTATCTTCCTGTATGACAATTTTTTTTATGTTTTTCAATGACTTTAGTAAGTGTGGCTCCAGCTGCCATCAAGTCACGATCTCCATCCTTACCCGAGGCAGTTGGACTTTCTTCAGAGGCCGTTAGGAAACCAGCAAAGATGTGCAGCCCTTCCGCTGAAGGCAAGAGGCCCAAGTGGGTCCCCCCAGGTATGGTAACTTGTTATCGAGGGCATCAGCTTAGAAAGCTGCCATTGGCAACTCTTTCCTAATCATAGGCGTTGTGTGTGAGAGGGTCCCATGTTATTTCATGTTCTCCGAACCAGTGTCTTAGTGTTTCGGCTTATCGTCTTACTATTTATTAGGCATCAAGGTTGAGTATGATTTGTTTTCCTTACTATGCAGTAAACACACATTCTTATTTCAAAAGTCTGCAGATACATCCCTGACTATCAGAGTCAAGGAGCATTAGCGAAGATTTTTTTTTCCCCCTGGCAACGAAGTTTTGCCTCAAGATCTGCTGATGTCCACAGTTTCACTGAGTTCTCAAGCCTGGGACATTTGAGCATTGTAACATGTATCAAATATAAATGCCTTGGCAAACTTGTCTTTATCTTTATGTTTGCTTTGCTGCACAGCCAGAAAAGTAGAAGACTGAAGGTTTTGGAGTTGGGGTTTCGGATTATGATGTTTAGCTGCCCTATGCTCTTCCTGAGCTCCAGTGTGGGTCATTCTCTGATCTGCTGCTGCGCCTGACGGGCTCTGTAGACCAGAACAATACTTAGCCACTTGTTTGCCTCTGTTTTCTTGCAGCCGCCTCCGGAAGCAGAAACTCCAACAGTAGCCCACTGGCAGGAGCACCCACCAAGTCCCCAAGTCAGAGCCTCCGCTTGGGCCTCTCCAGACTAGCACCAGTTAAGTGTTTGCACCCAAATGCCACAAGTAGCCAAGTGCGGTAGCAGGAAAGAACCCATGGGACCCTTGGTCCTGCAAGCCGGTTGTTGTGTTCAACTTGTATGTGGAGGAGCCCTTTATTGAGTCCAACAAAGGATCTCTGCCTGTTTTGTGATTCTTTTTTTTTTCCTTTTAAAGTATTTTTAAGAAAAAAAGGGCAGGGCCTTGGAAGTTTTGGTTTTTTTCCTCCCCTGTTGCAAATTCCTGTTGTGGTGGTTTTGGTGGGTTGATGAAGAGCGCATGTCGTCTGTGGGTGGCACTGCCCGCTGTGGGCGGGCGGGGCCTGCTCCTCTGCTCGAAGGTGACCACGTTTAAATTCTGAGACGGGAAGTGGAGGGTGAACAGATCACGGCGGCCTTAGTTTAGCTTTTCCTTTGCTGTCATCCTCGTCAGTCTTCTGCTTCTTGGTGTCAGCATCATCATCCTCATCGTCTTCAGCTACCTGCTGCCCATAGGAGCCTCAGCTTCCTCATCTTCATCTTCCTCCTCACCATCACCTCTTCCTCCTCCTCCTCCCCACCTTCTTCCTCTTCTTCATCTACCTCATTGTCGGCCTCCTGCCCCCCATTTTCCTCATTAGCATTGCCATTGGCAGGTGCATCTCTTCCATTCTCTGCCTCCTCCACAACTTTCTTCTCCTTCAAGTCCTTGGTGGTGGTCTCGGAACTGGTATCCACAGCCACGTCTGACATGGTGGGGTACTCTGGTGATCCGCTGCAGCGAGGGCAAGAGGAATCGAGTTTGAGGACTCTGGTGAGAGAGTTGCCAGAGTTCTCCATGGAGGAGGAGGAGGTGGGCAGGTGGGCCACAAAGGCGGCTGCAGCGGGTGCCGAGCAGGACTGGGAACAATGCCCTGTTTGTGATTCTGGTCTCAAAGCTTTTCTGTCTTTTAGCAAAGGGTTCTTGGGGCTCCTCATGCCACTCCTGGCACATCTGTAGTTACATGGTATGTCTCCCAGCTCTATCTGGTGTACAGCACCCTAACTGAATTGTTCAGAGCGTCTGGCAAGTGGGCATTTGGGCTCCTTCAGGAAGGATTTCTAAAATTTTTCTCACCTCCATGTTTCTTTAGGTTGTTACTAGTTTGCTGTTTATCCAGGTCTTCCTTTGTAAGAATTCTTGTGTACATACTAAAATGATGACTATACTGTAGCATGTGTCCCCTACATGGGAACAGATGGTTATCTACAGCAGATAGAATTTAAAAACACTTTATGAACTTTCATTGTCAAAATTTAAATAAAAATGAAAATGTTAAAAGTGTGTTCTTTGATACTATGTGTCTGTCTGTCTGCCTTTTGGTAAAATGAGTTTTCCATGGTCAGTGTAGGCCAGGGAATGCAGTGTCTTCATCACTGCAGATTAGCCGGAGCCCGGAAGACTGGCTGTCAACTTGTCACCCCTGTATTAGCCAATGCAGCTTTTCAGGAAGCTGAGATTCATTGTCAATAAAAGGAATTGTTTTTATGGTGAGAATATCAACTGTTCCTGATCGCTTTTTAATAAAAAATGTAATGTTTATCATAAAATGTTCAATGCCTTCCCTAGTTCTCAGCGTTACCACAAGCAGAAGCGGTTTTGAATTGTGATTAAAGTGAGTATTTGCCTATTGCTTTTGTATATTTTCCTCTTACATCTTATATGTACTTACACTATCATTCACCACGTTATCTGCTCCCCTGTCCCCCTTAAAATCCCAGTCTTCAGTTAGTGTTCTGTATGATTTGGGTTCTGGGTTTTGAGACAGGGCTTCCTGTTGTAGCCCACGCTGTTTCTGAACTCGAGGTCATCCTGCCACAGCCTCCCCAGTGGCGTGCCTCCATACCCACTGAGTTGCCTGATACCGAGTTAATTTGTAAGCTTTGAGCACTAACAGCTCTTAAGTGATATTAACTACTTACTGGCCCTCGCTTGAGGGACTTGGTATTTCTTGTGAGTCATATTATTACTTTGTAGTTAAAGTTCCCTCAGAGGCTGGAGAGACAGCTCAGTGCCTAAGAGCACTTGCTGCTCTTGCAGAGGACTCAGACTAGATTTCCAGCGTCCACATCCAGTGGTTTAAAACGGCCTGGAACAGGCTGGGTGGTGGTGGTGAATGCCTTTAATCCCAGCACTTGGGAGGCATAGGCAGGCCTGGTCTACAGAGCGAGTTCCAGGACAGACTCCAAAGCTACACAGAGAAACCCTGTCTCGAAACAAAAGCTGCCTGGAACTCTGGCTCCAGCAGATATAACATCTTCTTCTGGACTCCATGGACACCTGCATCCCAGTGGTACATCCACTTGCATACATACACTCAGACACGCAGTGAATAGAAATCCCCCTCGGTGTGTTAAAACTTGCCTAGCTACAAGCATTGATATCCATCAGTTGCCAGCCTCGTCTTACCTTTGCCTCACCCAGTCTTAACCTACCCCAAACATTTTTCTCCTTTGGCTCATGCCGCACCTCCCTGCCCACTCCAGCTTTCTGGTCGTGTGTTACCTTCCCCACTTCTGCGGCTTCGTGTCTGTGCTTTAGACTGCATCTTGTTTGTCACACAACCTATTGCCTAGTCCACTGATAACTGATTTAAGTCAGTCTCTAGAGCAGTGGTCCTCAACCTTTCTCATACTGTGACCCTTTAATACAGTTCCTTGTGGAGAATCCCATCCATAAAATTATTTTCTTTGCTACTGTTACGAATCATAATGTAAATTTTCCAGTGGTCTTTGGTGACTCCTGTTGGACAGGCTCCAAAGCGGTCATGACCCAGAGGTTGAGAACCACTCCAGGTCTTTCCAGGTCCAGTAGCCAGCCTGCTTGCCCTCTTCCTTTTTTGTTTCCATTAATTTTTCTTTTACTTTTGAAATAAGCCTACAGCGTGATAGGTTCCCGGGTATGGGTTTCATTCATGTTTCCTTTCAGTTGCTCCTCCCCACTTACCTCCCTGTTCTCTGGCTGCAGTAGCACAAATAATAAAAACCCGGAGACAGATATTGGGGTTCAACCTGAAGATCAGAAAAGCAAAAGCAGCCTAGCCACTAGAGAACTCTTACTTTGAAATCTTCAGAATGAATGAATTCCTGTCTCACCCTGCTTTATATTTCTCTCTAATGCTGGCACTAAAGGTGTGTGCCACCACACCCTGCTGTGCATGCTGCTTTTATTTTGGGAAGGCTGTGTCAGTAACAGTATGGATAGCAAGGGAGTGAAGAGCAGAGGCCAGGGCACAGGCCAGTAGACATGATGGGTCAGGAAGGACAGGGCAGATGGAAGAGGCTTTGGGAAACCTGGTTGGTGGCATAGTTTGGTGACTGGATGTGAAGGTGAGAGAATGGACTGTAAATCCTGGAACTGCACGCGGGCACCTGTGCTGACGGTGGTGCCAACACTAACAGAAAGCTCTGTTCATTATATTCTTTTCACAATAGCAAGGAAATAAACCGCATGGTGATAAATACAGCATAGCGGCATCCAGACTTTGGAATTTTATTCAGCACTAACAAAGAATAAAATTGTGAAATTTGCAGGAAAATGGATGGTAATGGAGGGCTACTTTAAATAAGGGAGCTCAAATAGCATGTTTTCTCATGACGATCCTAGCTTCTGTGATAGCAAATATGTTTATCCTCTAGGGGGAGAAAATATGGGTGAAGACCAGGAAAGCGGGAGGCTCCTCCAGTTCAAGGTCAGCCTGGTGTAGTAGTGAGTTCAGGGCCAACCAGGGCTACGTAGTGAAACTATCTCAAAAAAAAAAAAGTCCATACATGAACAACCCCCTGCTTACAGTCTACAAACACACTGCAGTCTCCTGTCCACAAGCTCCTTCAGGTCCTCACTTGTTAAAAGGCTAAGGACCCACGGTCCTCCTGCCTCTGTCTCCTTCAGCAAATTCCTGACCGCTTCCTAAATATAACTCCAGTAGCACAGACACTATGAGCAGCAATTAATAAATGGGACCTCCTGAAACTTGAGAAGCTTCTGTAAAGCAAAGGACATGGTCAACAAGACAAAACGATAGCCTACAGAATGGGAAAAGATCTTCACCACATCAGACAGGGGTCTGATCTCCAAAATAAACAAAGAACTCAAGATATTGGTCATCAAAAGAACAAATAATCTAATAAAAAAAATGGGGTACAGACCTAAATGGAGAACTCTCAACAGAGGAATATAAAATGACTAAAAGACACTTAAGGAAATGCTCAATATCCTTAGCCATCAGAGAAATGCAAATCAAAACAACTCTGATAATCTATCTTATACCTATAAGAATGACCACTGATGACAACTTATGCTGGAGAGGATGTGGGGTAAAGGGAACACCCCTGCATTGCTGGTGGGAGTGCAAACTGGTACAGCCCCTTTGGATATCAGTAGGGTGATTTTTCAGAAATTTAGGAAACAGCCTTCTTCAAGACCGGGTATACCACTTTTGGGTATATTCCCAAAGGATGCTCAATCATACCTCAAGGGCATGTGCTCAACTATGTTCATAGCAGCTTTGTCTGTCATAGCCAGAACCTGGAAACAACCTGAATGCCCCTCGATTGAATAATGGATAAGGAAAATGTACATTTACACAGTGGAGAACTACACAGCAGAAAAAAATGACATCTTGAAATTTGTGGGCAAATGGATGGATCTAGAAAACATCATATTGAGTGAGGTAAGCTCGACGCAGAAAGACAAATGTCATGTACTCACTCGTAAGTGACCTTTAGATATAAAGCAAAAAAATAAACAGCCTACAATTCATAATCCCAGAGAATCTAGACAACAGTGAGGACCCTAAGAGAGACATACATAGATAATCTACATGGGAAGTAGAAAAAGAGAAGATTTGAGTAAACTGGGAGCATGAGAGTCATGGGAGAGGGTAGAAGGGGAGAAGAGAGGAGAACAGAAAAATATATAGCTCAATGGAAACAAAATTTTTAAAAAAGGCTAAGGACTTGAGCGCTCAAAACTCAACTCTGCTTTTCAGTGAGTCTCCTTGTATCAGAGGCCTTGGGGACAAGCCACTGTCAATTACAATTCCATAAGATGCTTTCTGAAACTAGGTACATCTCATGAGGAAATTCTATCCCAGGCTTTTATCTATTTCTACATACTGTTTTTGAAGGGGCTTGGAAATTTTCCAGACTGGTCTGTCCAACTTTAATCTCGGAGTCCTGGAATTTCATTCATATCCTGACCCGTGAATTGGAAAGAGAAAATGAGGGGGGGGGGATGTATTTTTTTGGCTTATGTGGATAGTTTTGGCCTTGACTGGGGTAAGCATATTCAGCTCAGAGTCACAAAAAGGGCCTAAGCCGTTTCTACAGCAACGGAAGGAGGGTGTGGTCCTCCCTCAGCTGGGCTGCTGGCTCACCCTAAGCCTCTGCGGAGGTCCCTGTCTGTGACAGCCCGATGCAGCTCTCACTTCTTACCCTCACCGGGACAGAGTAAGCGAGCGCCAGGGAGAAGAGACTTGCGATGGGCACAAACCCTGAGCCAGCTAGGGCCGGGTCCACAAGGGGCAAGTGGAAAGGGAGAAGGGAAGTAAGAGCGAGGGCTGGGCCGGGTGCGCAAAGAGGAGGAGTTTCAGGCCTTGCCAGGTGCAAGCTCGCAAGCTCGTGAGAATCCTGACTCTCCTACTAATGGACCATTGTGTTAGGGACTCCAGCGGAAGAAAGGCGGGCTGGACTCCAACAACATGGGGACATGAAACCATGAAACTGTTCTTTTCCACATTTGTTTCTCTCTCACACACACATCTCAGTCCTTTGACAGTGTCCCGAGGAATGCATGACCCCCATGCCCAGATCAACTTTCCTCAGTGGGACTTGCTTGCACTGCCCAAAACGGTTTGTTTGAGGGGTAATGGGCATACAACTCTGACCGTTTAGTGTCTGAAATGTCCAGGCTACTCGGGGCTTAGGAAACGTCATCTTTTCAGACACATTTTAAAAAACGCCAGCTTCCACGATCTTACCTTTGGATGGAAACATTTCATAAGAATATCCTTTGTCTGGCTTGAGAGGTGAGATGGGGGTGGCTGGATTCTAACGAATCTTTAAACATGACCCATGCCTGTACTCTGGGAGTCAAGAGGCAGAGAAACGGGGGAGGGGGAGGGTTGGGTGGGTGGTAAGTTTGAGGTCAGCCTGATTAAAATAACAACATAGCAAGTGTCAGGCCAGCCTGGGCTACAAGAGTGAGATTCTGGGCCTGGCCTTACTGGTCCTGGGACTTAACCCTTCTCTATTTCAGTCTTTACCCAGAAGAAGATGGGAACCTGAAGGCCTGTCTGGCAGTATGCCAAACATTCCTCTGACTTTACCCTCTCCAACTCCATATTGTCTACACCTGAGCTAAAATGCATGCTTCTCAAACGTGGAGGATCCAGGGCAGCGAACTGTGGTTTTAGCTGACTTGAGCCCCCATGTAAGTTTGCTGTGAGCAGCTCAAAAGAAAACAATAGTGTTGACTGTACTTATCGACTCACCAGTACCATCCAGAACCATCATGGAATACAACAGGCAGTGCCTGACTTAGCGATGATAACAAGACAAGACTCTCGGAAACGGTAGCCGCTTTAGAAAAGATCACTGGAAAAGGAGAAAATTGAGTAAAATAACCACAGAGCAATCTTACCCTGCCATGCCTGTGGGATGCTCTATCATGCAAGAAGTTTGGGCAAAACCCCACAGTCCGCGTGGAGTGGAGTATACGCAGGGAAGAAAAACAAGTTTTTTAAATGTTCTGAACACTCAAGAATTCTTGAAGAGAAAGGAGGATAGATTTGTTCTTTGTGCTTTTTTTAAAGATTGCAAAGAGAGGTGGGGAGAATATCTTGTGTAATATCGGCTACCCTCCCCACAAATATTTAATAAGTACCTACCATATGCAAATTAACAGCTGAGCACAAAAGTGGGCTATTGGGGAAAACTTCACTGTCTTGGGAACACCCCAACACTGGCAAGTGATTATCAGGGAGTCAAAGTCCCTGCACTACCTGAGGGCGTAAAAGAGGGGGTTCCCCAAAATCTCCAGTCTTATAATTAAGTCACTGGACCATAAAGGATTCAAGGGCTCATGTAGAAGGGCTGAGGAGTTAAATTTGCTTTGTTGGGGCTATCACTTACGTAGTTAAATAATCATCTCCCTTTTTGAAGAAATGCAAGGAGAGTCACTGCTCCCCTATTCTACCACCGTATCTGCCCCAAAGGCAACCCCAAAATCATGAAGGTCAAGCCACTGTCAACTGCAGTAGAAATCATGAAATCACAACAGGTGATCTCAAGAGACACAGTTTCCCTGTGGACATTCGTGTCCTTTATACACCGATGCATTTGCTTAAAATTCCACACAATAGGATTTTAGTAACAGTAATGCTGACACCTCCGTGACTTCCAGATTCCAAACTTTCTGAGAACAAGAAATCCATTTTCCTTATCCCTCATCCTCCTTACTTAGCACTGCTGTGGGCACTAGGCATCTGATGCTCTAAGTTCTCTTTTGAATTAATCTAAATGCAGCTTTCCCTTCTTCCAGTAAGTTTGTACAAAGGGTATTCAACAGAGACCAAGCACCACATTCAAGCTTGTAAGGAATTGAAAAAAACAAATACCAACTCACCACCCATGGCTCCACAAGACTCAGGATCAAAATGAGACAAAAATCTCAACGCTTTCCCAAGACAGTTAAGTGACACTAACACTGTGGACAAAGGGAACTCACACAGGAAAGTGCCGTTCCGTCTAGGAGGCAAGGGAGTAGGGTGAGGAAGGAAGGAAAGCCCCATTTGTATGTAAGATCATCCTTTCCATTTTAGAGCTGTTCTTCCTGCGGCCACCACTCCAGCTCTGAGCTAAGGTTATTCTTCTCAATCATTCCTGTAACGAAATGTAAAGGAAATAAGTCATTCTGATTCATAGTCTATGCAGCTCATTGCAAGTTTTGTGCGCTGTGCTTCCATGGCCTCCAGGACTCTATGATGTGCTCTGCTGCTGAATTACATCCCTAACCCTCAAGACATTGTATGAAGACTGAAAAACATATCATCTGTAGTAATAAGGGCGTTGGGGCTGCGTCCCCAACACCCCAGCCGCCTGCTCGGCTAGCTCTTGCCCTGAAATAATTACACACAAACTGTATTCATTTAAACACTGCTTTGGCCCTTTAGCTCTGGCCCTTACTGGCTAATTCTGATATACCGATCAACCCATCTCTAATAATCTGTGAGCACCCGTCTTACCGTGAAGATTCTAGGTCGGAGCTTCATGGCGTGTGTCTGCCTGGGAGCGGGGCATGGCGTCTCTCTGATGCGTCTGCTCCGGAGAGGAGAGCTGTGGAGTCTGACCTCACTTCCTCTTCCTCCCGGCATTCTGTTCTGTTTACTCCACCTACCTATGTCCTAACCAATAAAAAAGGGCCAAGGCAGTTCCTTTATTAGCCAATGACCTTCCTCCATCAATCACCACAGGGAAAGAAACTGGAAATATTTACAGTACTGTGTGTGTGTGTGTGTGTGTGTGTGTGTTCAGCCTGACAATGGATTGTAGGGTTAGAATTAAAATTACTAGACGGGTCTTGGGAGATCATTTAGTCTGGTCTTACCAGCTTACAGATGAGGGAATGGATTTCAGAGAAGACCAATTGGCTCCCTGGCCTCTTGCAGCATGGAGATGAGCCCCCAAGGCCCCTCAGCACCATCTGCAGGCCTTGGTCTTACTTTTTAACCTTCAGCTGCCAGGGAAGGAGCGCAAAGAACCCCAACTATTTATGAAGGACATACTCTATATCATCCACCTTCCTTGTGAAGTAGACAAAGAATGACGTTACTGGACCTCGACAGGAGAAACTTTCTTCAGTTCTCCCCAGTGTGGGAACTGACCGATGCTATGTCCAGTCGAAGGCCAGAATTCTGCCTATTTCATTTCTCAGTTTATTTCCTAGTCCAAATGTCCCTCAGTCACTGTCTTGGCTGTGTCCCTCACTATTGCCAATAGCTTCACAGACTGGCTTCCTCTAAACTGTGCCCCATGACATTGCCATGAGACTGTCCAAAAACAGAGAGCTACTATGTCAGTCCAGATGTAGAACAACCAAACAATCACAAGACTAACCTGGGCTATGTGGCCCTTCACCTATCTAGCCCTTCAGAACATCTCAGGACTACTAACAGTTCCTGGAAAGGTCAGCAAATGATCCTTCATACTTGGCTCTCTGGGTGCCTCGTCCATCTGCTCTTCACTCAGTCCTCTATGCTCGTTCCCCAAGGACAGTCTACTGTGTCTACCTGGGGCCTCAGACTTCTCACCACCCAGAGAGTGCTCCCCGCATTCTGCACACAGTGCTGACATTATCGGATCTCCTCTTCCAATCCAAGCATTTGCCTTAGGGGCAGAGACCGTGGCTAGCAAACTGCCTGAGCAAATGTTTCCACAAAATACAGAAGAAAGAAGGGAACTGATCAGTAGCAGAAAAACAACTTAGTTTTTGCTGACTTTCACATAGAATTTATTATCATATGTTCCCATGTGCAGTCTGTGGGTGAGGGATGGGGAGTGTCCTGTAGCTTGAAACATGGCATGATTCTGTCATCCCAGATGCTTGAGAGACTGAAGAGAATCATTTAAGTGTGGGATGCTTGTGCTTTGTGATGAGACTCGTAACATTTATTTTGTGTGTGAAAGAGGGTACCACTTTGTAGTCAAGGCTGGCCTTGAACTTGCCATCTTTGTACCCTGGCCTCCCAAGTGCTGGGATAGCAGGCATATGTACCACCATGTTCAGCGAAGAGGGTATGCCTTTAAAAATTGTGCTCAATTCTCTAACTTTCCTCCTTCGAGGGAGGTTTTTGTTGTTTGTTGTGTTTTCTTTTTTTTAACAGTTCTCTTTTTCTAGATTTTTTTAGTATCTATATGGAGATAATAGCACCAAGCTTTTTATTAGATAAATATGGGATCCTATAACTTACCATTCTACTGGTTTTACTCAGTTTGCCGTGGGTATTGTAAGACCCATATCATTCTAAAACTAACTGTATCGTGTTCCATAAAGCATATGTGTCATGTTTTTAAATTCCCATTGGATACAGAATTTTAAGTGTTTAATTCCTCAGTAAATGTATGTGTGACTTGTCTTCAATTCTATGGATAAATGAAAAATCATGGTACTGCCGTTAGTGATTGGTTATACTGTCTGCAAAAGCTAACAGCTCTACTGACTTTCCACTGATCTCCATTCTGCCCTGTTTCTTCTATTTTTTCAAATTCCCTTTGCTCTCAGAGCTGAAAGCTGTAAAGGGACTTCATGGGGCACAGCAGAATCTCAACGGTACTCCATGACCGGCAAAACTTGCCTTCCACTATATACCACAGCTCCGCCTAGAGTCCACACCCATATGCAAGCTTTTGTCTCATCTTGCCCAAGTTAATTATCCACTGAGTTGTACTTTGAATGAGGAAGGCACCCAAAAAGATGACATCCGATTTCCCTTTCCTTTTTGTAGACATTAAATCACCCAAATGCACACATGATGGATCCATCTCAGGGGTTCTGGGCGTGCTAAGAGAATGAGCTTGGCTTTGCAGATAGCTAGGGAACTGGACTCTGGGCTGGCCATTGTGACTACTGCCACCTAACTTTGCCATCCTGCTCCATAGCTCCTGCCTCTCCCTCTGTACTCCTGTCTTCCGTGAGCTCAAGAAGGAATGCAAGAGGAACAGAGCTTGTCCTTGCTGTAGGCTGGTCCCCGCTGTAGGTTGGTCCCTGCTTTTCTCTAAGCTCTTCTGCTTTGATTTGTCCCACGTATGTAGGCCTTTATTTGCGTTTCATCCCTATTGCCGCCTTGCTATTGTATTGTCATCGCTTCTTCCTCCACTATCACCACCACCATCTCTGAGACTGGGTCTTGACAAGTAGTTCAGGGCGACCTTGAACTTGAGACTCTCTTTCCTCAGATCTCTAGTACTGGTATTAGAGGCATAGACCTCCATTCCCAGAGCCAACTTTATTTTTTTGCTCTCTCTCTCTCTCCTGCAGGACTCCGATGGATGCAAACAGGCCAAGGAAACGCAGCTTGACGACCTTCCCGACTTTGAAAGCAAGAAAGAAGCAAAGTTTCACCTCTATGAAGGTAAGCACCATCAGGTCCCATGTGAAGAGCAGGGACATCTCCAGGAAGATGTGGAGAGCTTGGGACCCAGGGGAAGGATAGTAAGGATGTAAAGGTATTGAGGGACCCAGAAGGCGGGTGGAGCTGGTGCGACTTTTCCTTCTTGCCATGGCAAAATAGTTGAAAAAGCTACTTGAAAAAGAAAGGGCTTGTTTTGACTCAGAGATAGAAGGCACAGCAGTGAGCTGTAATGGGGGAAGCGTGGTGGCAGGAGCTTGAGGTGCCTGGTCACATTGCATCTGAAGTCAGAAATTAAGAGACAAATGAACGCTGGTGTCCCACTCGCTACTTCTTCTCTGTTCAGGCCCCGGCTGCAACCCATGGAGCGCCGCCTCCCACAGTCAGAGTGGGTCTCCCCGGGAAGCTCCCTGGAAACATCCTCCAAGGCCTATGCAGAGATTGGTCTCCTGAGTAGTTCTGAATCCCATCAGGTTGACAGGATTACCTATTACGGTGGACTCAAGGGAAAAGCAGCCGGACTTGTGAGGCCGCCATTAAACAGGAGGCTTACGCTGGAGACATTGCTGGGCCAATGACCTAGCCACAGTTGCTGCTTCTCTCTTCCGTCTACCTGGGGCTACCTCAGAACAATCCATTGTTCACAATAAGTATTCAAGATCAGTTCCAGAATTTGTATTCTTGTTCCCGACAAAGACATAATTTATTTTTTACTCAGCCACAAAACCGAATGAAAGGTATAGCACAGAAGTTAGGCCAGGACGTAGCAACCATGACTACCATCTACGAACTAAGCAAAAGGGAGATTTTTCAATCTAGTACAATTTAGTGTGTTCAAAACATCATATTGTTTGCGACCTTTTCTCAGAATCGGGAGTTCTATACTGTGAGTTCGAAGTCAACCTGCACTATGTGAAATCTTGGTTCCAAAAAAAAAAAAAAAAAAGAAAGAAAGAAACCAAAAACAAAGAATTAAATTGCAAGGAAACAGTTACCACAAGATACATTTGAAAAAAATAAAAGGAGCAATTTCTTCATGCTGCATTCTGCAGTAACTTCCAGCAAGTGGAAGCAGATTGAAGAAGACACCTAACACTGAATTCTGTGCGCTCATGTGTACACACAGAGACCCAAGCACACACATACAAACACATGCACAAAAAGCTCTGGAGATGAATCGTTGTCTGTGTATTGCCATACACCATTCACTAGAATCCAGTTCGCGAGCTTTGGGCAAGGGGCTGGAGGTTGAGGAAACGCACACAGACACACACAGACACACGGACCTCCAATCACTGGTACAAAGCTCTCCTTTAATAGCACCATGGAGGCTTAAATACCCAGCAGTCAATGGCCAACAGGTCAAAAATCCCATCCTCTGATCCTCTAGGCAAAGCACAGCTTTTAGTCACTTCAATTAGAAGGCTCTAGCAGGGAAGAGCAGCTGAAGGCCAGGACTCCAATTGGTCCCAACATCGTATGTCCTCTTCCTGTAGCATGTGTTAAAAACACCTTAAATACTGAAACACGTTAACAATAATGTATAATTTTCATAGTATTTAATGTATATTACAGAAAAAACAATGTTACTCAAATATTAACTGTCGGGTCATGTTTGGGATTGAGCACAATACCTCATGCATTTCAGGAAGCACTCTAGTGCTGAGTTACAGCTCCACCCTAAGTATTTTAAACCCAAGCTTTGGTATCTCTCAAAAGAGTTCTTAAAAACATTATTATTATTATTTTGGCTTTTTGAGACAGGGTTTCTGTGTGTAGCTTTGGAACCTGTCCTGGAACTCGCTCTGTAGGCCAGACTGGCCTAGAACTCACAGAGATCTGCCTGCCTCTGCTTCCCAAGTGCTGGGATTAGAGGTGAGCATCACCACCGCCTGGCACAAACGTGATTTTTAAGGACTAGAAGAATGACTCAGCAGTTTTCTGGCGGAGAACCCGAGTCCAGTTCCCAGCAGCCATGTCTGGCAGCTCACAACTGCCTGCAACCTTAACTCCAGGACATCCGCACATATACACATATTTAAAAGTAGCTGGAGAGATGACTCAGTGGTCAAGAGCGCACCCTGCCCTTCAAGACACCCTGAGGTCAGTTCCCAGAACTCACAGCTGCTTATAATCATAGTTGCAGGAGGATCTGATGTCTCTGCTAGAGTTGGTAGGAAAGCCCAGCATCGTCTTCTGCTAGTCTACTGCAGGAGACTTGGCATCCTGAAGAAGATCACTCACATCTGTTTTTCCTCTTTCTCCCCCAGGGCCCCGGTCTTCCTCCAGACATCTACATGGTGAGTACCAGTTCCCCCGCCTTCATTTCCACAGATGCCCGACTTTGGAAAAAGGGAACAAGGGTTTACAGTTACCGTCAATTGCTGTAAAAGGGTGTTAACACATACTGGCCTAAGAGAGTGTGTCTCTGAGTGCTGGAGTCCAGCAGAGCGGATACAGGCTTCTGAGGACAGCATCTCTATGTTGCGAAACAGCATGTTCCACGGGGAGGACAGAGATGCTAGAAATGCAATGTGGCTTTTTGCTTTTCTTATTTTCTCCTTACATCTGTGTTGAGACAGTCTCCCTCAGTTCACAGAGGAGGAAACAGACCCGAAGACATTAAACAAGGCATCCAAAGTCAGCCTGCTAATAAAAGCTGAAATCAGGACTTAGGCTTTATTCTGTAATTGATGAATGTTTTTTAAATTATTTTCATCATGATGTGTACTATGATCTATTCTAAAAATAGCAATATACAATGGTCCTCTCATGCATCCAGCACAGTGTCCCTTCCCATTACATTTCATCTTGTTTATTATCATCCTCTGCAATCATCTATTGGTCCCTCGCTTTCCTGTGTGGGCATGCTCGTATGTCTCTGGTCACAGTGAGCAGTGTTTCTAGACGAGTGATCCAGGGATGGCATCCTGGGTGATGAGCTTGAAGACTGAACTTGAGCGGATACTGCAAAATTGCCCAGCCCCTGGTATCGATGTGCTTTGCCCTGGCACTGTACACAGTTTTAACTCCTCACCGTTTTGTTCCGTTTAGACCCCATAGGCACTTCATCCGCTGACTTTACAGCCAAGTGACATTTTGATTGTAACTTGCACTTGATGATAGTATTAATAAGGTCGAACTTCCTCTCATCTGTTCATTGGCCACTTGTGTCCTTTTCTCAAAAATGCCTGCTCGTGTCTTTAGTCCTTAGAGGTTTTTCTGAGTTGTCACCATTTCTGCATTGGGCGTAGAATATTTTATATGTCTATCTGCTAGACCTTTGCCAGTTGTAAAGGACCTGTCCAAGTTCGTTGGCTCCAATGTTCTCACATACTTACTAGTCATCTAACAGTTTGGGATCTATTGAGAAAATGGAGGACAAAGTTCCCCATCACCTGTCATGGTCTTTCTATCAGTGGCATCTACGGTAGCGTGTAGCTGTACAAGCGATGATGCAACACTGGTAAGTTATTATCAACCAAAGGCCACAGTTTCTATGTGATTTGCCCTCTGTGTTGTGCAAAACGTTGACAGTGCGCAATGTCATGTATTTCTGATCCCAGTATCACAAAGGGCAGACTCGCTGCCCTAAGAACTCCCCATCCTCTACCCATCCATCCTTATCTTTTCCCTTACGACACCCCTACCCACCACTTTTCTTATGTCAGTCGTTTTGTCCTTTCCAGAATATCATATAGTTAGGGTCATACAACATGCAGCCTCTTCAAATGGCTTCCCTTTAGGTATCAGTAAAAGTGCTTCTCACATTTTGCGGCTTGATATAATTTTCCTTTATTAATAAGTAATACAGCGTTGTGTGGATACAACAGCTTGACTATTCACCAATCAAAGGGCCTATTGATTGCTTTTTATTTTCCAGCAGTTGTAAATAACGCTGCTGTGAAACACTCATGTGCAAGTTTGAGTGTGGACAGTTTCCAGTTCGTTCGGGTAAACATCAAGAGCACGCTGTGGGGTTGTAGGTTAAGGCTACAACTAGCTGATTGCAAAAGCAGTCAGACTGTCTCCCAAAGCAGCCACAGCATTTTGCCTTTCCAGCAGCAGTGAATGAGATTTCCCGTGGTCATCAGCTCCTTTTTGACATTTGGTATTGTCAACATTCAGGACTTTAGCCACCATAAAATGTGTACAGTACTAACGCACTTACATTTATAATTGGCTAATGACTTATGATGTCAAGCATCTTTACTTATGTTTATTTAATGTCTGTATATTTTTGATTTTGAGACAGACTTCAAAGTCCACATACTATTATTCTTTAGTCTATGGTTCCTCAAATGTATTACATTTTATTTATTTAATAGTGTGTGTACACACACATGAGTGTGTGTATGTGTGTTGGGGCATGTGGGTGAGTTTGTCACAGCATATGTGTGAAGGACAGAGGACAATTTCTAGGAGTCAATTTTCTCCATCCACCATGTGGATCCTAGGGTTCAAACTCAGGCCTTCAGTCTTGGCCAAAGGTACCTTTACCTACCGAGCCATTTCACCAGTCTTATGTTACAAGTCCTTAGAGACCAGTCATTGATGGAGTCTTAGAAATCATTCTGTCAGAGCCAAAGCATTGTCCTCAGTGCTGTGAGACAAAATGATGCACTTCTGGCCAGACTGCACAGTAGAGCTGGGTATGAACATGCAACTAGAGCGGGCATAGCAAGGTACAATAATGGCTCTCATTGAGGAAGGCATCATCAGAGCCCTCACTGAAGGAAAAGCAAGCTTTCTGGCAGTTCAGAAACATCTTCTTAAGCAACTGTCTAGAACATTCCATCATGTTACACTAATGTACCAGCCAGCCATCACATCATCACAGAGTATAGAAACAGGGTTCATTCGTTATATTTTCTTCTCTGTGTTAATGCCGCCTGCACTTGTGCAAGGAGGCTCCATGTGAGGTGGAGGGGAGCATTACAGGAAGAAGTAACACGAGCAACGCCATGGCATAAGCCTAAACCAGCAGAACACACTATTAGAAATAATTTCCTTTAGCACTTCCACGGTACACATATCTCTGTGCTATGGAAACTTAGCGTTTCATGAAATAATTAACAGATAATTGATTTCTGCAACCATATCCAGATAACATCAGAATAAAAATTTAAAAATTACTTAAAGATTTATTTTTTATATGTATAAATGTTTGCCTGCATGTATATCGGTTTCCTGTGTATATGTCTGGTGCCCAAGGAGGCTAAAATAAGTATCTAATCCCCTGGAACTGGAGCTGCTGCTGGTTGAAAGATGCCATGTGGGTCCTGAGAAGAAAACCCAGGTCCTCTGGAAGTGCTATACCTGCTTCAGCCTCCTGAACTATTTGTAGTTAGAGAGTTTCAGAGAAGTATTTCATATTTCCTTGTACCTCGGTTTTGTCGCAGACCATAAGGAGGTCAGAAGCGGGGACTGGAGAGATGACTCAGAGGTTAAGAGCACAGGTTGCTCTTTCAGAGGTCTTGAGTTCAATTCTCAGCAACCACATGGTTGGTCCACAACCATCTATAATGAGATCCGGTGCCCTCTTCTAGTGGGCAGGCATACATGTAGGCAGAAGGCTGTATACATAATCAATAAATAAATCTTTTTTGATATGACTCATCAAAAAGGCAGTTGAGGGCTTAGGTTCTGGACTCAAGTTTGCTGTTCTCGGGGATAACTTTGGTTTCTCTTCTCCATGTGCAAAATGAGGCCATTCCATGACATATTCCCTAAGACTGTCCCCAGCATCACAATTATCCAAGATCCATTAATGAAGCCATAAGGAGATGTGTCAGACACCGAGAAGTAGGAAATGACCCCAAGTGTCTGGGTTCCTGCCCTTCTCTCAGGTATGGTCAGGGGCCTAGTAAGCAGGTCCCCTGGGAGGACACTGCATCCATGACACGGGGAGCTGCTGTTCCTATGTGACCGCTCACGTTCATTCCTCTAATGGGTCTCCTGGGTCCCTCTTTGCCTGTGGGAGGACCCACGGGGCAGTTCCTTCCTACTTAGGCGTTCTGGGCTGCCTCATGCACAGCAAAGGGGCTGAATTTCATCACAGTGCCTTCCCCTCCTGCAGTCTTTGTCTGGGTTGGATGGGCCTAGACATTCATTTACATTGTGTTCCCTAATGAATTTCCCTCTCTCCCATCATCACACTCCCTCCTTACATCAAGCATTTGTTTTGAACTCATTTTTTTTCTCTGGCCTCTGGGAGATTATGTAGCCTTCAGGGAGGAAGCCATGAGCTGACAGCAGAGAACTTGACCCTCCTCTGCCTGCCAGAGTCATCTAAGCTCTAGGGATTTTTTTTTTTTGAGGGAGAGGGAGGAGGAGAAGGAGCCAGTTGAGAAAACAGAGAAGTCGCCTGTGAGGAATGACTTTGGCAACGTTGTGTGATGACGCACCTCTGAACAAGCTAGGTGGCCTAGGGACGGGACCAGGGGAACCGGTGCCCACCTAGAGCCCAGGTGCTTTCTTCCCTGGACAACACAGATGAGGACATCCAAGGCTCAGTGCAAGGTAATAAGACCAGGAGATGCATCTTGGGATCCTGTTAAGACTAGCTCTAGATGGGGAAGAGAGCTATTGTTCTTCAGCTTTCGGGGTGAGGGTGCGGCACATAGGTTCCCCTGTAAACTTGTAAACTGCGCAGAGCTATTCATCTGAGGTGGGGGAGGGTGTGCATGTTCACTTGGGACCTGGTGTGGTGAGAATGCACACCTATTGCATAACCACACTGGGGTCAATAAAACTGACGTATTAAGGGTTTGCAATGGAAATGGACGAACTCACAAATACAGAGAAAGGGCAGAGGCCGTCTCTAATCCCATGCTGTGACTCCACAGTCTGCAGTCCTGGCTCTGAGCCTTCCCTTACACAAACCAGAGGAGGAGGAGATAGAATGTCAGTGGTAGGGGGCACTGGAGGAGCACTGAGTATTTCATCCTTCAGTGTGCCTTGTGTGGTTCTGGGGATTCCATTCTTCTATGTCCCTCCAAGAGGTCAAATGACCAGTCAGTGACTCTCACAGAAAGGAACACCAGCCTGTTTAGGCATTCCAGGACTTGGTTTCCTAACATAGACCACTTTTATCTAGTTCCCCAGTCCCTAAACTACACTCTGAAGAGATTCATTCATTTATTGGGAACAAAGCAATGAGGGACCAAAGGACAATGTCAGAAAATGCCAGAAATTTGCCTAAAAGGAAAGTTCTGTTTTCTGTTGCGGATGAGGAAAAGCATAGCAGTTTCTTCTTGTCCCTTGGGGATGCTGTGGTAGAATGAGATGCAACGAGATATCATGCCTCTCGAGGAAGTTGCTGGGAAAAATGGACTGGAAGTTCATCATGTGGTACAACAAAACTGCTTTCTGAGACTCTCCGTGTGTGTGTGTGTGTGTGTGTGTGTGTATGCGCGCACGCGCGCGCATGTGCACATGTGTATATGTGCCAAGACACAGAAGCCAGAACTTGGGGGGAAGTGTCTTCATCAAGCCTGGGCTGGCTCTAACCTTGGCTATGAGCTGCCTTTTCTCTTTATCCTGGGGTGCTGTACAAAGACAGGCTGTATCTGACAGGCGTGGAAGCTTTTCTGTATGTAGATCAATATGGGCTCATAAATACATAATTTTCCCTTGCATTATTATTGAATATTAGCCTATTATTTTTTTGGTACTTCTTTCCTTTCTATGCCCACAAGTTATTTCCTGCTCTGGTCCTAGAATCTGCTATTTGTCCAAGGACCCCTGGTTCCTCTTATTAGAGAATGGCATAAGATACCAGGATATGGGTTCTGGGCATTTTATTTCTACGGGGTGTTATTTCTCTTAAGAAAACCAAGAGGCAATGGATAAGAGAGAAAGAGAGAGAGAGAGAGAGAGAGAGAGAGAGAGAGAGAGAGAGAGAGTATGTGTGTTTATCTATGTAAACATACCAATATAAAATTTCTGTGTAACCATCTGTATATACATTAAGTCAAACACAAGTTCTCCTTTATCCAGTCCTAGTCAATTATGACGTGATGGGATGGACCCTCACTGATCTGTAAATTGTCAGCCCAACGTAGAAACCTGCTGTCTTCCTTGCAGGCACTGTATTCAGCTCCAGGGTACGTGTCTGGTGAAATCTGACTGCTGCCTCCCAGAAGTTTTGTTTGGTTTTATCCTTTTCTCAGGTTAAACATTATGCTCTTTTACGTTTTGTGGCCCCGTCATCTTGTGCATCATCCACCAGCTCTGTGGTCATAGCTTTTCCTGCTTCAGGGAAAATGGGTAAGATCGCCCCATGCTCTTCACAGCTGAAGACATCAAGCTCCAGTCTGAGCATGCGCAAGGCACGGGTCTCAGCATGTTACACGGATTGCTCTATTCCCCACACCAGCCCTCCGAGAGATTTGCTGATAACATCCCCATGTTACAGGAGGAATGACTGGTAACTGTTCAAGATCAGCGATTAGTGAAATTCTTGAATTGGGAACTGTCCCCAGGCACGCTAGTGCATCCTGTAATCCTAGCACGAAAAAAAGAAGAAAAAGAAAGGGGGGGGGGGCGATTTCCAAGTCTTCATGCCCACGAACATTGTTTTATTCCATATCACTGCTAAAGAGGTGAAGTCCCACTCTGCACAAATGGTATAAACTGGCCGGGCGGTGGTGGCGCACGCCTTTAATCCCAACACTCGGGAGGCAAAGGCAGGCGGATCTCTGTGAGTTCGAGACAAGCCTGGTCTACAGAGCTAGTTCCAGGACAGGCTCCAAAGCCACAGAGAAACCCTGTCTCGAAAAACCAAAAAAAAAAAAAAATGGTATAAACTGCTAGTGGTTCATAGTTCCCCATAGGATCAAGCTTCCCTGCTTGGCTCTCAGTGCATCCCAAAGCCAGCCCCAGGCTACAGTTTACCCAGCTTGGGCGGCGTATGGGCCAAATTTTACTGCTTCGTCTCATAGCACACTGTCTTCCTCTCGACCCTCATGTCTGTCAACCCTCCCTGCTCCCCAGGCTCGTAGCTCTCACCCTGACATCTATCTCCCTTTGTGAAGGCACTCATTGCCCTTACCCTTTGGCGGATCATCTGAGTTGCATATTGTTAGAATAATTCTCATAATCTGTCGGTCTCCCATTGCACTCACAACACTAGCTTGTTGATACTGATGGTCACTTATGAGTTTCAATCCCCATAAACACACTGGATAAGATTCTTTGCATTCTAAAATTAATTTGCAATATTTCTCCAGATGCCAGAACCCATTCAGTGGACAGGAAAATCCTGAATTTAGCACATATTAGCAAATTAACAAATGTGGTTTGAGGCCATAGCCCCTCTCCGTGTACACCCCTTTTCTTCAGCCCTCTTGCAAAGTCTGGGAGGCCACAGATGACTATTGAAACAGTCACCATCTCTACAGCTCTGAGATGGGCTTAGCTAGAGGACAATAAATCTGGGGATTGTACCCAGTTGCTAAATTTTACAGAGGTGGCTCTGTCCCTACTATTTTTTTTTACTTAAACTTTAATCCTAGTCCTACTAATAGCAACCACAAAATTCAGGTCCACTGTTCTGCTAATAGCTTCCCAAGTGGATCGTGGAATGACTGTGCAGCCACCCGGCCACTGTTTGTCTGTGTGCAGGACACGGAGGAGCCGCTCACCTCTGTGGTGGGCTCTCTCCACCTTGGTACACAGTGTTCCAGGCCAGGATTGCATTTTTCTCTTCCCACCCCTTTCTGGATGTGAACTCTCTTCTCATCAGATCACTGGCATTAAGCCTGGTCACCTAGATTCTGGAAGGTTCCACTGAGGTACCTTTCAAAATATTGGACGGTAAAGACTGTTCTGAGCTCTAAGCATTTCATCATCTAATGGGCAAGAACAACTTGAAGTTTACTCTTTTCCATCTCTAAGGATTCTGATAATGTTTTGTTGATGAAAATGTTATACTGACTACTTTGCTTCTGAGATAAGAATTTGCTTTATAGTCAGGCTGTCCTGCAACTCACAACCCTCCTGTCTCAGGTATTCCACTGCTGGAACAACAGGCAGGTGTCACCCCACTTGGCTTTACATTGTTTACCTTCTTCTTCTTCTTCTTCTTCTTCTTCTTCTTCTTCTTCTTCTTCTTCTTCTTCTTCTTCTTCTTCTTCATCATCATCACAGGTTAAGTCAGTTTATGCTTAACACTTCTGGAAAGAGCATGTTCTTGGATAATAATTCATTCACACATTTATTGGGTAACCATGCATTCATTGGATAACAATTTATTCATGCATTCAACGGATAACAGTTCATTCATGTATTCTTTGAGTACTTTTATCTTCTCTTGGCTTTTCCTAACTTTAAGGTTAAGAGAGTTGGCACTTAATCATAATGAAAAAAAATATGTAGGTGGATTGGGATGAAAGCAGCCAAGTTCTATTTCAATTCTCTCCCGCCTGACCCAGGTTGAGAGTAAGCCTTTGGTTCAAGTTCAGAAGCCATCCTCCAAGATCAAGAAGCTAAGAATGACCCGGTGTTCACACAAGGTAGGAAGCTGTCGCCAGTACCCTTTCTCTAGAAGAGGGTGTAGGAAAGCAGATGGTTGGATACAGTTTAACAGGCCCTTTTGCTTAACAACAACCACACTCTAAATATGGCTGTGTATTGACATGTGAACTCTCTCCCAATCAATCCATTGGCCAATTGATGCAGGATAATGGAGATCAGATTATAATGTATCTGTAGAGAAGTTTGAGGTTTGTGTTGCACATATAGCAGGAGGAACTCCTCCATATTTGTATGCATTTTCAGAGCATTGTATGAAAGTCAGACAAACACTTTGGGAGACACATTGAGAAACTTACTATTTCTTAACTGAAAAGAATTCTGGTTGGAGATAGGTCTTTGGGGTCTCTGATATTACAATGGTGATAATACAGGCCAGCACCTTTGGAACACTCCACATACATTTTCTCATAAAGATCTTATGAGATAGGTCCCATTTTTGTCACCATGGTATCAATGAAGTAAACCAGGCTTAGAAAATCAATGTGACCTATTGGAGGCTTACAGATCATAGTTAGTAGGGGGAGGATTCAAACCCACAGCCCAACTGATCGATTGTTCAATTTTCTGGAATCTGCTTTTTCTTATGAAAAAGGTGCCACATTGTTGTGGAGTTAAGGATAGAAGGGATAACCCAGGACACACTTGCTTTTCTGGGATGCCTGTAACTTAATCACTTTCTCCTTCTATAGAACCCAAACACCAGCATCGCTACACTCCCTTTTGTGGACACAAAGGGGAAGAGGAACACTATTAACTTCCCACACATTGGCAACAAAGTCCTATCAAAGACATCCACGCTGTATCAGGTGAGTAAGACGATGGACATGCCCTCGGACGAGCAGATTCGAGGCCCGAGTTCAATGCAGTACCAAGTCTGGGGAGGTCTGGGCTCCCGGCTTCTTCTCACTACAAGTGAAAACTTGAACAAATCTTTGCCTTGACTTTCTTTTACCTATAAAACGGACGCTCTGTGACATCAGAAGCATTCATCAAGGAAAAGGAGAAACAGTCCCTGGTATATAGATGGTAGAGCCAGTCAAAAGATTTTCTTCCAATGTCCTCTACTTTAAAACAATGTAATTATGTGTAATGTGTGTGGGTATGTGCATATAGAATAGGCGCTCACAGACCCAGAAGAGCACATCAGATCCCCTGGAACTGGAGTTATAGGCAGTCGTGAGTCACCTGATGTGGGTGCTGGCAATGAGACATGGGTTCTCCACAAGAGCAGTGTGCACTCTGAGCCCGTCGCCAGTCTCTCCTCTACGTTTCCGGTGTGAGGACAAGTTGAAGAGAGGCTAGTCTCACCTACCTTGACGTTGCTGGGATCTAAGTCACTTAGCTTATTTGGAGCTGGCCTGTATTCGTTACTTTTCTCATTGTTGTGATTAAATATCTGAAAGGCAGGAGCTTGTGGGAGGAAGGGTTTATGTTGGGCTCAAAGTGTAAGGCAATGAGGTTCTTCATGGTAAGGAAGGCCAAGGCAGAAGGCGCTCAGAGAAGCTGTGGGCAAGAGACGGAGAGGTAAATGCTGGTGGTCAGCTTGATTCCTCTCTCTATTCAGTCTGGGATGACCCCCGCTCTCCATTTATGGTGCTTCCTAATAGGTATCTCTGTCGACATAATAAACCAGATAAAGCCAAATTGAAAAAAATAAAACAACAGGTTTATTTGAGCAAAGCAACTCCTGGGTGGATTCTCTGGTCCCAGAGATCAAGGCAGAAGAGGCCACACACCTGACCTAGAGCCTAGAGCCGGAAGATTGTATAGCTTGTAGACAAGGGTGATGGAGTGTTCTCCACAAGCTGGATTTTTGCCCAAGTATAGTCAAAAGCTGAGGGCTTTAGGAGGGACTAGGGCTGCTGGAAACTTCAAGGGAGGAATTACAGTAGCTGCCAAGATGCAGAACTGGGTCTTTTGGTGTTTTCCCTTTGTTGAAAGATTCCCTGAGTGAGCAGGCTTTGGAGAGACAGGAATGGGACTTTCTGGATCTTGTAGGGGTGAGCTGGAGGTTCCAACCAAACACTTCCCACATTCCAAGGTGGGTCTTCATTCTTCGATTCAGGAAGCCTCTCATGGGTAAATCAAGAGATGTGTTTCCATGGTGATTGTAAACCCAGTCAATTGACAATGAGAGGTAACCACGTCATGGCCTCCTCAAGAGCATCAGTAAAAATTGTCGAGTCTCCCTAAACAGTGACATGCCACTGGGTTGTCAGCTGCATAATGTAATACAGTGGGCCTTCCAGGGATCACATGACACCGGATATTCTCTCTAGGAGAAGGGTTAAGAGATCCATAATCTCTTAACTCAAAACCTTCTCCAGGGAGTGGTAGGAAATGATCCTGGCTGGAGGTAGGTCTATTGGACCAACTGGATGACCTATGACCTCCAAGAGAAGTCTGTCTTTTATTACCAAGTTGTTTCCCTGGACAGGAAAATCAAATTCGCCATCCCCTGCTCTCTACTGACATCAAGACTTCAGAAATACCTTTCAACTTTAACCCTAAAGCCCAAGACACCAAGCCACACCCAGAAATATCAAGGAAGCACAAGGTTCCTCTAACGGCAGCAGGTAGGACTTGCAAGGAGCAAGGTAGAGTGGTGGGGGAAGAAAGTGGGAGGAAAGCATGGTTATGGATGTCTAAAATGTTGAGAGCTGATCTGATCTGAACTGAGATATGGTGAGCCAAGCTTCCATGTACTGGAGTTATCAATTAAGTCAACGAACCAAAATGAGCAAAGTTAATCCTTCGACCTCTCTCTGTGGCCGGCTAAGCAGGAGGCTAAGAAGGACTGAGAACCAGCTCTCTATCGTCCATTGCTAACCACAGAACTCTACTAGGCCAAGGCCGGCTGTGTCAGTGTAGACAGAGGAAAGGCACTGTCTCGCTATGTTGTATGAACTCAAGAGGGAAAGGCATGCAAGTTAGAATTAAGGTTGAAAAGGGCTGAACTGTCTCAAGTTGGGTGTTTTGAAGCTTCCTCTTCCTCTTGATAGAGCCATCTAGACAGGGAAGCCTGAGGAAGACCTCAGTCAGGGCCAGGTAGAGGGCTACAAATGGCAGCGTACGTGGCAGGGCGTGGGGGTGGGGGAGTGTGTGCTCTTAGGTTCAACATGGAGGTGCATACGGATGCTGCCTGATGGAAGCTTGACCCTGGGCTGTAGCTCTAGCAGGAGACCACCATGTGTGTGAAGAGCTTTGAGTCAGGAGGGAAGCTGCCCTGTGGTGTCTGCCAGGCGAAGCTTTTGTAGTTGTGCATGGTGGCACCTGACAGAGCAGAAGCCAGACTCCGCCCAAGGTTCAGAGCCTCGTGGCTTCCTTCATAAGACTCAAAGGTAGAGACCCCAAGTCTGCTGAGCATCTTCCTTCCATGTGCCAGTGTTGCCTTGAGCCCTGGGGTGCTACCTGGGTTGACTCAGCACAGAACTGAGTGGGAAAACCTGCCAGGACAGTTGCTATATTAAAGTCGTGTTATATTACCAGTCGGGCTCCAGTAAACATTATCACTTTCAAACCCTCTCTTTGTGCAGTGTGATCCCACATGAACCTGGGCAACGGCACCTTGACCTCACACTGCTGTTGCCACAGACTTTGCTCCTGGAGCTTGTCCCCATGCCGTATGGCACCCCATAGTCTTGGGTTGCTAAATTCTCCTTGACATTCATTCCTGTTACATTTCCACGTGTGGTCCTTAGGAAGGCAGCCTGCTGGGAAAATGCCCCTCTGAACTGGAAAGAATCTGGGTCTGGGTCTGATCCCCACATGACTCAACTGAGTTGAAAATGTCTTTCCCACACAGAGGCCCTAAAGTTTTTTAAGAATCAGCTGTCCCCTTATGAGCAAAGTGAAATCCTGGGCTACTCGGAGCTGTGGTTCCTGGGGCTTGAAGCCCAGAAGCTGAAGGTGGCTCCTGATAAGTTCAGCAAGACTGGCTTTGATGACGAGCATGGCTCCTACATGAAGGTGAAGGTGCTGGGTTAGGAGAGCTTTGTCAGGACTTGGGGGGCATTGTGTGAAGAGAAAAGCAGAGGGGAGTATTTTATAGTACTTTGTACTGCTGTACTGGGGGTAGGTTTCCCAAAGGATTCTAGTGGGTCCTAAAATGCTATACTTAAAAAAAAACAGAAAAATGTGTGATTTATTGTACAAAACCCTCTGTTATCAGAATGCCAGTGCTCTCTGTGAATGCTGGGCAGAGATTTATTTGCTGGGTGAACTACCATGGGCTCCTCTGAGTAATCCTGGCCCAGTGAGAAAGGAGTAAGAGACATCACCCTCATGCTTTCTTCTTCATTTTCTTTCACATAAACCCCACTTGTGGACTTTTTTTTTCTATTTTATAGTATGAGCCATTTTCTCACCAGGAAGAGGGAAAAAATACGCTTTTGTTATTGTTGTCTCTGAGGCACAGTACTTCATTCTGTTTTCTAATTTTGATCCCAGCAGCTCCTCTCCCACCCCTCTTATCCCTCTGGGGTCCTGGGTGATGCCTTCTCCCAGCCTGAAGGTGGAATCAGGGCAGTGATCCCTGCTTTTGATAATGTGTGAAGGTGACGCTTCACCCGCCAGACTGCGGTTGTCTAGAGTGTCCTTTTTGGACATCTCATTGTAACTTGGTGTTAGAAGACATTTCTTTGATGGTTTCTTAGAAGCAGCAGATTTTCTTAATGGCATGCAAGCCCTGTTTCTCAAGCTACTATACACACAAGTCAACTAGGGGTCTTGTTAAAATACAGATTTGTATCCGGCAAGATGTGATTATCTCTTATGATTTCACATTTACAGAAAGCATTTTGGCGATACCCAATCCACCAGCCAGACCACACCTCGAGAAGCAAGCATGTCAATTCTAGTACACAGACTCCATGAGAGGCCAGGTTCTCACACAAGAGGCCAGGTTCTCTACAGTTTTGAGTCAAAGATCCTTTGGAAGTCTTATATAAACTGTGGGTCCTCACCTCTCTCCCACAAAAGCAATCTTCACATACATGAAGTTTCAGGCAATTTATGGGGTCATTGGTTACAAATCATCAATTTAAGTTTTTCCTAGACGTCGTCACCCATTTCTTCCTAGATCCTCCCATCTCCCTATTACCCAGGACCTTAAGTGATCTTAGAGAGCTTTCTTTTTATTTGGTGGTGGGGTGGGGTGAGTGTGCTTGTGAGTGTGTGTTCTCTATAAGCTTCTATCGACATCTTTATTTCATTTTACACACAAACACATCATACACAACCAAATACCCAAATAAGCTACACAACTGCCATCTTACATTTATTCTACCAACATATGCTCCCTATATACCTACTTACTGCTCCCCTGTTACAAGCCTGGACATCTTCTAGTCTCTGCAGATATAAAGAGAGCCATCTATCACACACGAATATACTATGGTTATTCAGGTAACTACAATTAATGTCAAAGTGGGCATGTAAGCAAGCATGACATAACCAAGCAAGTGCCATGAAGATGATTAAAGCAATGCCAGGCAAACACATATGCACTTTTACACGAGCATGTCTGCTGATCTGGTCTGTCCTGTTTCATCACAAGCTTTTACCAGGGGATGAGAGCTCTTTTTCCATGTTGATAAAAAGGCACACTCAAACTCATAGTTCTGATTCCTTCTATATGAACAGAATCAACACATACATGTTCACAAGTATATCACACACACTCATCCTTTGTCCTCGTAGACTCATGGGTTCGACACTAGAAATCAGAGATTTCCACAGCTAGAGGGACACCATCTCAGCCTGAATCCCATGCCTGGCTTTATAGATCAGAGCACTGTAGCTCAGAGGGAACAAGGGCCTTGTCTGAAGTCATTCGGCTCAAGTCTTCAACCACCAGCTTCATGTGGCTTTGACTGAGAGCCTGCCTGCGCCCTGCTTTCCTAAGAGAACTGAATGTTGATTCTCTCTCTTCAAAGACATTTTTATTCTTAGCCAAGGAAGGCCCAAGTTCCATAGTTTCTCAGGGTAGGTTTAAACCTAGAAAAATGGAGGAGATGTCTGGCCAAGAAATGGCAAAGCAGACACCAAGCTTTCTCTTATGGACTGAAGGCAAAGCAAGGGTCAGAGTGGAGCTAGTCTTTTTGTGCTTCAGGTTTTAATCATAGAGAAACACAAGTTCCCCCAGAGAGCATCGCATGCTCTTTACACTATTAAGCCTTGTGGGACATTTCCTGGTACCACATGTGTGGTCTGGGGTCCAAACAACCTAATCAGTTATGAGGAGATGAGTCGAGAGAAGGAGTTTGAACCTTTCCCTTCCTAAGAATCTGGGTAATGGGATCCGGGAGCCCTGGGGTGAGGTGAATCCGAGAGTCCATGGTTCTGTCCCTCACTGCTGGCCTGACTTCTGCAGGTCCTGCATGACCACATTGCCTACCGATATGAGGTTCTGGACGTGATCGGGAAAGGGTCCTTTGGACAGGTGGTCAAATGCTTGGATCATAAAAACAATGAACTGGTGGCCCTGAAAATCATCAGGAACAAAAAGAGGTGTGGCTTGATGGGTAACATAGGACACAGAAACCGGACTGTGTAACTCCAGCTGTTTTCAAAACCAGTTCTCTCCTCCACTGCTCTTTTCTCATCCTCTTTGGCTTTTCTTGTTCCTCTCTATACCTGTCTGACACCACAAAGGGGTGAGAAGCAGCAAAAATGGAGTTTTGGATGCATTCTGACATCCTAGATATTCTTGGGGTTGTTGGGAGGGACTGAGGACTGTCTACTGCATTGTGACATGATGTGTGTTTTCTGTCCTCATTGCCCACCGCCCTGGTCACTCCTCCTTCACCCCAGATTTCACCATCAGGCTCTGGTGGAGCTGAAGATCCTGGAAGCCCTCAGAAGGAAGGATAAAGACAATACCCATAATGTGGTCCACATGAAGGACTTCTTCTACTTCCGGAATCACCTCTGTATCACCTTCGAACTCCTGGGGTCAGATGCTTTTTCTTTGTTACATTATAAATGGTTAACTAAGTGACAGAAGAGAAATCAGGGTCAGAACACTAAATATTTTTCTGGATGTGGTACTTAATGACTAGAGTAGACATAGTAGTTCCTCGGATAGAAAGGAGGTTGAGATGGAAATCTGACTTCTGACCCTGTGCCTGAATAAAAGCTGTCACCTGCTTGCATCCGTACTTCTGCCGGGCTTCCTGGATGCTGAGTATTGGAGTGGGTGACATAGCAACAGCCCTTGCTCTCAAGATTGAAACTGAAACATACTGAAAAGGTCATCACTTGGCTTTCATGTTCCCCTGTCCTGGCCCTCCAATCCTGGTGCAGAGATTAGAACACAGAACCACAGGCAAACTAGATACTTAGAGGGATCCAAGGACTTTGATTTGGAGTAAAGGTAAGAAAGAACAAATTTTTAAAAGAAAAAAAAACGGGACCCTGATTTATGTAGATTGGCAGCAAACGACTGACTGCGGGTCTGAAAAGATGTGCTTGCGAGAAGGGTGCATGCTTATTTGATTACCTTTCTCTCGGTGAACACTGATGCATTTGAAGTCAAAGCAGAAGCTCGGAATGCATTGATCCAAGGAGAATGATGAGAGGGAGCGCTCAGTAGCCAGATGTTCCTGGGTCACTGATTTAGTAGCTTGATATTTTCATGACAGTGTCCACTTCAACGAGCGAGTGGACATTCTGGTCACCTTATCTGGTGACTGCAAAACATAGTCTACTCTCCAGTATGCAATGTGGTAGACTAGACAGGATAGACTGCCTCTCTTAGCCATTTAACACCATGCCCAGGTAGGATGTCACTGTATTTTAAAGAGCTATAAGAAACCCAGCTATGTTGGGGAGTTACTCACAATCAAAGGTCTGGGGGGGTCTAGAACCAGCTCTCCTATCTGTATTGTACCCCCAAGACTAATGGCTTCCTAAATGTTGCTATAGACAGATAATGTCAGAAATGAAAGAGGGGGAGGAAATGGCCAGGTATTGACACATGCTCTTTCCTTCCTGTTTTCATATTAAAGTCTGCAGAGAAGACAAAAGTCATCCGCTCACAAATATGTGTTTCTTTTAAAAATGCTCAGCATTCATTTCCAAACCTTGCAAGTCAGCAGATTTCATACAATGCAGCACGGCTTTCTGGAATGTCCCAGCCTTTCCTGCACTCTAGAGAACTGAGGATGGCGGGAAGCGTCAGTTTTCATTCTTGCAGGACCAGAGTGAAGGGGCTAAGTAGCCACACTAACCTTTGGTAGAGTTGGGGCTCCCTGGTTTGTCTGAGCTTCCACTGGCTCCTTCTCAATTCCATACATGACATGATGTTGAAGTACACATGCTGGGGCAGGCGTGGTTGCTTTGTCAATGGCTCCCTGGTTCTTACCCAAGAGCTGGAGGAGCTGTCGTGCAGCCTTGCCTCCTGGTTTATGATGTTTGGTATTAGAGGGAACCCTGTGACACAGGTATACATGTGTGTCCAAGCAGAGCATGATGTCTGACAGCCATCTACATCACTCTCCCTCTCTCTCTCTTTCTCAGAATCAACTTGTACGAGTTGATGAAGAACAATAGCTTTCAAGGCTTCAGTCTGTCCATAGTCCGGCGCTTCACCCTTTCTGTTCTGAAGTGCTTACAAATGCTTTATGTAGAGAAAATCATCCACTGTGATCTCAAGCCGGTGAGTACGAACTGGCCAGCTTGTGGGGCTGGCTGCCATCACTGGTTTCCAGGATGGAGGTGAGGCGGTGGTCATTAAGAGACGGTGATAGAGTGAGGACTAAAGCATAAATACTGGCAAGAATGATGTACTGAGGTAGCTAGGAACAGGAACACCTGAGGGCTTTCCCACAGAAGTGGGGGCATAGCTGGTGTCTTGAGCATCAAGACATACTACAGGAAGTCCCAGGAGTCTGGATTTTCTCCTTTGGTACTTTTGATTGCCAGTTACTGCAGTCTTTAAGAGTGTTCTTGGGAGCTCAGCCCAAGTGCTCCACTGCAGGTCTCTGCCTCTGTTTCCATCCCTTGCTGGAAGAAGGTTCTATGGTGATATTAAAGATATTCATCAATGTGACTACAGGGCAAGGCCAGTTAGGGCCCCTCTCCTCTATTGCTTAAGCTCTTAGCTGGGGTCATCCTTGTGGATTCCTGGAAATTTCTCTAGTGCCAGGTTTCTTGCTAGCCCCATAATGGCTCCCTCAATCAAAATATTTCTTTCCTTGTTCTCATCTCTGTCCTTCCTCCATCTTGTCTATCCTGTTCCCTCAAGTTCTCCTCCCTCCTTCCCTTCTTTCCTCCTCCTCCCTTCCCATACTCCCTTCTCCCCTAAACTCCATGCTCCCAATTTTGTCAGGCGATCTTATATTTCCTCTTTCCAGGTGGATCTATGGATGCTTTCCTTAGGGTTCACCTTGTTACTTAGCTTCTCTGGGATCGTGGACTAAGGCTTGTTATTCTTTGTTTTACAACTAGTATCCACTTATGAGTGAGTACATACCATGCTCATCTTTCTGGGTCTGGGTTACCTCACTCAGGATGGTGTTTTCTAGTTCCATCCATTTGCATGAGAATTTCAAGATGTCATTGTTTTTTCTGCTGAATAGTACTCCATTGTGTTAATGTACCACATTTTTTTTTTAATCCATTCTTTGGTTGAGAGACATCTAAGTTTTTTCCAGGTTCTGGCTATTACAAATAATGTTGCTATGAATATAGTTGAACAAATGTTCTTGCAGTATGATGGAGCATCCTTTGGGTATATGCCCAAGAGTGGTATTGCTGGGTCCTGAGGTAGGTTGATTCCCAATTTTCTGAGAAACCTCCATACTGATTTCCAGAGAGGTTGTACAAGATTGCATTCCCACCAGCAATGGATGAGTGTTCCCCTTACTTCACATCCTCTCCAGCATAAGCTATCATTGATGTTTTTGATCTTAGTCATTCTGACTGGTGTAAGATGGTATCTCAGAGTCATTATGATTTGCATTTCCCTGATGGCTAAGGATATTGGGCATTTCCTTAAGTGTCTTTAGGCCATTTGAGATTCTTCTTTTGATAATTCTCTGTTTAGTTCTGTACCCCATTTTTAAAATTGGATTATTTGGAATTTTGATGTCTAATTTCTTGAGCTTTTAAAATATATTTTGGAGATCAGTCTTCTGTCTGATGTGGGGTTGGTGAAGATCTTTTCCCATTCAGTAGGCTGCCTTTTTGTCTTATTGACTGTGTCCTTTGCTTTACAGAAGCTTCTCAGTTTCAGGAGGTCCCATTTATTTATTTATTTATTGTTGCTCTCAGTGTCTGTGCTACTGGTGTTATATTTAGGAAGTGGTCTCCTGTGTTCATGTATTGAAGGCTACTTTCCACTTTCTCTTCTATCAGGTTCAGTATGGTTGGATTTATATTGAGGTCTTTAATCCATTTGGACTTGAGTTTTGTGCATGGGGATAGATATGGATGGAGGAGTAAGAATGTGAGCAAAGAGGTCAGTGGATGGGGACACCCACTGAAATAGTTTACCTGAGCAACTGGGGGCTCACCAACTGTGATCGGACAGGGAAAGAACCAGCACAGGACCAAATTAGACCTTCTGAATGTGGGTGACAGCTGTATGGCTGGGGCAGACCGCAGGGTTTATCCCTACTGCTTGTACTGGCTTTGTGGGAACCCAGTTTCTTTGGATGGATACCTTGCTCAGCCTAGATATAGTAGGGAGGGCCTTGGACCTTTCCCAAAGCAATGTGCCTCACCATCTCTAAGGAGTGGATGGGGGTGTGGTGGAGGAATGTGGAGGGAATGGAAGGAGAAGAGTGAGTGGGAACTGGGATTGGTATGCAAAGTGAAAAAAAATAGTTTGTTTTCCTTTTTAAAAGAAATTTATTTTTTAAAAAATAAATTATAAAAAACAAAAAAAACATTAAAAAAGAGTATTCTTGTCAGTTAGGTGTGGTGGAAGGTCAGAAGTTCAAGATCATCCTCAGCTATATATGGAGTTCAGGACCAGCCTGAGATACATGACATCCTGTCTTAGACTGCCTTTCCCCAATATTTATTACTGTATATTTATTGAGAGCATTGGAGATTAGTTTATAACATGCCTCCACAAACAAAGCCAGTAAAATCTTATTGGGGAGATTCATGCACAGCCATAATGGAAAGACCCACCATGACATGTAATGGTAGCACATCCCTATTGAGAATCATACTTTGCATATTCAAAACTGGCGGACACCTGGCAATGGCACACATGTAGGCAGATGGTCTCCGTTCAATTCTCATTCTTACTGGCATTGTATACATAGCTCTATATCTGTACTGTTCACTTTATATAGGAACTGCTTCTTTGGGAAGAGGGTTGGGTTTCATTTTGGGGTTTTTCTTTGTTTGTTTGTTTGTTTTTGAGTCAGAACTCAGGCTGTCCTAAGCACCACATCAAGCTGAGGCTGACCTTGAACTCTTGAGCCTCTTGCTTCTACCTCCCTCAAGTGCTAGGACTACTGGCATGCACCACTGTGCCTGGCTAGGAATTGGTTCCTAGATCTGTGCCACCCACTGGACTACAAGTTCCTCCTGAGGGCAGGGACCACTTCTTTTCACTGTTATGTCCCCAGGACCTGACCCAGGACCTACTGCCAGACATAGAAGACAACAAATGGCTGTGACATGGGTAATGGCTGTCAATGCAGAGCAATGGTTTGGGACAAGATATGAAGAACTGGTCCATGACCAGCCTAACTCAGAGAGGCCACAGTTTCCAACTTGCCCTCCCTCTCCCATCTTCATCCCTAAAAATGGTCGTTAAAGATTTTTCAAGATAGATATAGTCGTAGCTGGTTGGAGCCTCATAAGGATGGGAATATATTGATTTATCTACCACACCCAGTTCCAAAATTACCTTTCCAGCTCCAAACAGCCCCATAATACCTATGGTGTTTAGATTTGGTGGTGGGGGGGGAGAGCTGGATTCCACCAAGGAAATCCACAAGTTTTTCACCAGCCAAATTATCAGGGAACAGATTTCTTTGAGACAGGAGTCAAGTGTACTCAGTAAGTTTGTCCCTTTGGGAACGGAAACGCAAACCAGGAGGGTGTTTGGTAGATATGTATTGAAGAGCAGGGGGTTGTTCTTGTGTCTTTAATGTTTACAGTGCATGAGTTCTGAGTGCCCATAACCTTGTACTCTTCTAAGAGAACCCTCTCCCAGTAAGAAGGGGGAGTGTGTGGCTGCCAATCTTCCATTGCTGTGACAAAATATCAATGGAAATCAGCCTCTAAGGAGGAGGACAGGTTTGTTATGGCTGATGGTTTCAATCGGTGGCCAGCTGGCACCATCATTTTTGGAACCGTGGTGATGCTAAACATCATTACAAAGAGTGAAGCTCGTCATTTCATGGTGGCCAGGAAGAGTGGGGTGGGTGGGGATGGTTCTCAGCATCCTCTTTACTGCCAGCCCCCACTAACTTCCTCTCACTCGACCCCACCTCCTAAAGTCCCTGCCACCTCCCCATAGTGCTGCAGGTCAACAAATTTGCAGCACACAGGCTGGTGGGGATATATAAGATGCAAAGCACAGCCTAGGACTGGCTTCATCTAGTGATAGAGCCTCTTCATTGAGCTGGAGACACACAAGAAGTTGTTCATCTTTTAAGACTTCTCTATCCTCTCTGGGTTAACACACATTCTTCTGCAAAGCAAGAGGCTTCAGACTCGCTCTGCTGTGACCTATGTGCATGTCAGCCCAGTAAGCAATCATCTCACAGGGAGACCCTTGAGACATAGTTAGGACCTTACTCTTCTAGCCTTAAATAGCAGTTTCACGTTGAGACAAGAGACCAGAGCTCTGCCTTGATCCATGACTTGACGACACGCCTGGCCCCTGAAATTCAGTATGAGAGCCACACAGCCCCATCAAATTCTTGTATCTGTCTCTCTGTCTTTCTATCATCCATCTATCTGTTACCTATTTGCCTATGAACTTATTAGTTCTATATTATCATAGCAGAGTGTTAACGACAGCATTTCTCATAAACATTACACATATTCAGCCAATGACATTTGTAAGGCCTTATGCCTTAGCAAACAACCAGGTGCCAGAGAACATGTAAATAAACTGATATTGTCAGGAGCTTTTGCACAACCAGGGAGGGGAGAGACAAAATATACACAAATGAGGGAATACAAAGCAGTGAAGACTGGGTCCAAATCACATACTGACCACACGTCAATGGGGAGTCCCAGGAGGGAAGACAACGGGCAGTGGAAAAGATGTGGAAGAGGACCTTAGAGGTGGCTGTATTTGAACGGGACTGTCCTTGTTCAGGAGTGACATATAGGTAAGGAGGGGACCTAGGTAACATTAATTTAAATAAACGTAACATGTATCTTCTTTTCTCCAGGAAAATATCGTACTATACCAGCGGGGCCAGGTCACTGTTAAAGTTATTGACTTTGGATCAAGCTGTTATGAACACCAGAAAGGTAGGCCCTTTGCCAGGCTTTCTGTCTAAGCTCTGCTATTATATGTGCTCTCTATTTGCACGCCAGGTTTCCTGGGTGCCAGCCTGGGTTCAGCCATCACAACTGCCAGCATACACTTGAGTCAGGTGTTTCACATCTCCAAGTCCAAGTTTTTCATGTATAAAAGGAGAGAGTTGTGTCCAAAGAGCATATGGACTCTCTGAAGTCCTCATAGTCTGTGGCTATGGAATGACCCATGAGCACCATGGTCCCCAAACAGACTTAGATGTGCTTAGCATCGCTCCAGGGCTTGGAACACAGCAGTCCCCAGGCGCTCGCCTTAACGTGCATCAGATACAAATTTCTGGTGCATATTCAAGAGGTTGCACTTTAGGAACCAGTCACTCTACAGTTTCAGCTCCACCAGACCTTTTCAATCTAGAGCCTAGAAGGGAACCCTGGAGCATATTCCTACAATCTTCACCGGACATAACCGGATTTATCTGCCTCTTTGCCTTTTATAAGTCAGATCTAGAGAACATGTCCCTTCTATATGTCACTCATTAGTCTAGGCACAAAAAGACAGAACCAAAAAAAAAAAACCCCAATATTATCTCATAAAAGTGAGATAGGATCTGGCTATGTAGTCCAAGCTGCCTGGGAAACAGAGGTCCTTCTGCTTCTGCCTCTCAGATGCTGGGAGCACAGATATGTGCCACCAAACCCACCTAAATGTTAAAATGCCTTGTGTAAGATATGGGCTGTAGTTCAGTTGGTAGAATGATTACCTATTTATACCTAGGAATTGGTGGGTCTAATCCAAGCACCAAATAAACCAGGCGTGGTGACACACAACTGAAATTCTAGCAGTGGGGAGGGAGAGGCAGGAGGGTGGGAAGTTCTAGGTCAGCAGGTCTCAGCCTAGGAATTGTGACTCCTTTGGCAAGCCTCTATCTCCAAAATGTTTACATCACGATTCATAACAGTGGCAAAATTATAGTTACAGAGTAGCAACAAAAATAATTTTATGAATTTATTGTTAGGGGGTCACCACATATGAGGAACTGTATTAAAGGGTTGCAGCATTAGGAAGGTTGACAACCACTGTTCTAGGTAATATTTGATGCTACATTGTGAGTTTGGGGCCAGCCTGGGCTACATGAGACCTTGTTTACAAATAAACACAAGCCAAACAAAGTGAAAATATGTGTGTATAAGTGCTGGCAAATCAGTTTTACAAGCAAGTAGGATAGAATAATTTATTTTTGAATAATGAAATCTTGATGTTGAGGAATTAGTTCATCTTCACTTGACCAGTTTAACAACAGGGATGTGTTTACAAGACCACTGCCTCGCTCTGCGCCTGCCCAATAATCAGAAATCATGATCATGTGCAAACACCGCAAGTTCCATCTTTCTGCCTCCAAGCCTCTCCCCTATAACATCCAGGGTTCCTGCAGCATCGTTGCCTGTGTGTCCTCCACTGCTGAGCTTTGCCGAGTCTTTATCTCTGTGCTTCATGTCACATGAGTCATACATAATGTATCAATTCAACCTAAATTATGATCTAAAAAACCCTAAACAAACAGGGTCTCAATATGTCGCCCAGGCTGGCCTGGAACTCACAATTCTTGTCTCAGCCTTGTGAGCCTATGGGCCATCTGACCTGGCTCTAAATTTAAATGATGAGTTTTGCAGATTTGTTTTCCAACTATAACTTGGTTACTTCCACAACAAATAATAGGAATGCTCTCAGAAAATGTCCACCCAAAACTTGAGCACTTAGTTTGTATTAGCTTTAACGGTTTCTTTTGCTGTTACTGGTTTTAAAATTTTATTTTTGACACAGGGTCTTTCCATGTAGCCCAGAATAGCTTTGAACTAAACAAGTAGCCCAGGCTAGTCTCGAACTTTCATCCATCTGCCTTAATCTCCTGAATGCTAAGAATAAATGTGTGTGGTACCATACACACCATGGCAGGTTTGTTTGTGTGTGGTTGGTGGGGGAGGGGGTTTTGATGTTTAGTTTTATTTTTAAAAGAGCTAATTTAAATTTTCTCCCTTGGAATTTACTCCTTTGGAGTTCCTTATCAATAAGATGGGAATAACAATCAGCTTATGGGAGGATTCATCTATTGGTAGATAATGGAAGAAGCCCACAGAGGGCGGCGCTCTAAATTAGCCACCACAGAGGCATCTGGAGAAAGCTTTGTGGTGAGGTTTCTTTCCCTTTGCACCACAGTGTACACGTACATCCAAAGCCGTTTCTACCGATCCCCCGAGGTGATTCTGGGCCACCCCTACAACATGGCCATTGATATGTGGAGCCTGGGCTGCATCATGGCGGAGCTATACACCGGATACCCACTGTTCCCTGGGGAGAATGAGGTCGAGCAGCTGGCTTGCATAATGGAGGTGAGGGGTCAGTCACCAGCATAGATGATGTCCAGGGATAAGGTCCATTCTCAGACACTGGGCTTCATCAGACCCAGCAAGGGCAGTGCCCTGCACACTTCCCATACTTCTGAACGTAGTTTTGAAACGATGTACCTCTTGTATTTGGCTGAGCTGAGAGCTAACTTTTTCATCATGTTTTAAACAGTTGCCGACGATGCCCTTTCCCTCACTGTAAATACTGACATATTAAAATAAAACGGTAACGCTAGTCTTTCAAATACACCATCATGATGACGATACTAACAGTACTGAAGCCAGTGTGATCTGGTAACCACCCAATCTACCTAAAAATCAAGTGACTGGGTTCTTAAACAACCGCACCTTTCCCCTGCTTTCTTCTTCTTTCTCCTTGAAAAGACAGGGAGGTAAAAATAGCTGCACGCGGCAGTCAAGTGGTAGCTAACTGATCCAGGAGTTAGTAAACCAGGGTCTAGCCTTGGATTTATCCTTATGGCATGCCACAGTCTTTGCTGTGGACTGCTGAAAAGGAGGGTCAGGGCATGTGTTGCTAAGGCTGAATACACTTGAACCGTCCCTGCTTCTAACACATGGGACACTGGAGTGACCTGTGTTTCCTACTGCTTCAGGACCCGCTCTGCTTCCTTTGGACCTCTGAAGGGCTGCAGAACCAGAGGGCGGGGTTATGCCTACGCTGTGTCTGCCAACCAGGGCAGAGGGTACTCTTTGCCTCATACGCATGCAAGTTTCAGAAAAACCAGTGACCAGTCAGCACTAAATTTTCTTCCCAAGAATGTTCTTTTGTTGTCTCAGGATCCAGGGCTGATCTATTCCCCCCCCCCCCAACCCAGTGCTTCACACTGGGAGAAGGCATTGCTCATTCACTGTGGTCTGCATGGAACTGACAAGGGACGTGGGTGCTCCCAGTGTCTTACCTGTTTAGCGTGGTCAGTGTTCATTTGTAGGCTGCTGAGGCAGCCTGGAGTAGGAATTGCAAGACTTAGTCCCTGGGTCTGCTCTGCCACCGATGCAATGTTGTTACTTAAATCTTTTGAGCCTTAAATGTAAAAGACAAAGTTTGGCCAGAGTCCAACCTAGATCTTGACAGCCTTTGAATTTGTGACTCCACAATAGTGACACAGGCACACTGTACTTGTTGAAGGTGCTGGGCCTGCCACCTGCCCACTTCGTCCAGACGGCCTCCAGGAGACAGATATTCTTTGGTAAGTTCCATGATCTCTTTGTCCCATTGTGTCTGGTGAGGTGTCACTGGACTTGAAGACACCTACCAGACCCTAGGCAAACAGACAGACAAATACTTTTCTTCTCCCATATGGAAGGGTGATGAGGAGCTGAAGAGAAGCTAAGTGGTACCTAGTAGTATGACAGATAGTGTCTCACAGTGAAAGGGGATCCTAACAGTATAATACCAGGAGCATGGAAGACCCTATTCCTCAGATCTATCAGCTAGTAACTGCATCCACAAAATGTTAAAAGATACGCCCTCCTAGAGGTGTTCCGCAAACATTTTCTTGCTATGCAGCGTGCCGGAAAATCAGGGCAGAAATTTCTGGCATAGTGGAAAATTCTACTGTTATAGTCTACTGTTAATGGAGAATTATTATTGTTATCATTATTGTTATTAGGTTTGTGTGTGCAGGGGTGGGGTGTGTTTGCGTGGGTACATGTGTTCTGCACCATGAATGGCCTCATTTTTACTTTATTAGGATAGTGATGAAGGAGCAAGGGCATAAATAACCCAAGAAGATATAACCTCCTTTTGCCATTTGAAATTGATTTTTATTCATTAGCACCCCCCAGTGGCAGCAATTGAAACTATTTTCTCGATGTGGGAAGGGGCTCAGGGAGAGCATACAGGATAGTAGGAAACCTTGCATTTGGCATGAGTTGTATTTACTAGATGAGATATGTGGACTTTTTCAATCTAGCTGAGACTGTTGGATGTGTTTGTATGCATGGTGTAGAAGGGTGGAGAGGGACAGGCATGCCAGACAGGGGTCAAGAGCTGCAGGGAGGCCGCCAAGAGGCGGCATGATTGAGTGGTCAGCTGTGAAGTGCTGGGTGGATATTTACACCTGGAACTAAATACAGAATGTTGTTTCTTTGAAGATTCCAAAGGTCTTCCCAAAAATATAACCAACAACAGGGGAGAGAAAAGATACCCAGACTCCAAGGATCTCACGATGGTGCTGAAAACCTATGACTCCAGCTTCCTAGACTTTCTCAGAAGGTGTTTGGTGTGAGTTTGTCGGGGTGTTTTTGCCTGCGGGTTTCCTAACTGTTAAGTACTATGCTTTCCTATGTTTGCCAATGGACGTCTAAGGCAGGGGGATAGGTGGAAGAGTCAGGTACTCTTCTGTTCTCAGGGTAGAGCTTTGAAGTCTTCAAGTGATTTAATGTGTATCTGGTCCGCCTACAGTCTATGCTCGGAAGTTCAGCCATTTTCTCTGGAAAATGTGTGTGTAGAGATTGTCACTATCTTAGTCTCAAACTGCCTGACAGAGATTGTAAGTCCTGCCGTCTGGCACTTCATGAGCTGAAGCCAGCTCTTCAGTAGGTCCGTTGTATTGTATGCAAAGCTATGCAGCATACATGGGCTCTGGGAACGGCTGTATTTAGCGTCCAGACCTCCACATACCGGGCAGTTAGGGGTAGGGTGAGCTGCGGACTGCCGCACACAGTTGTTTACTCAGACTGAGAAATCAAGTTCTGTACTTGAGTCACACCCTTATGAACAAGGAGGGGCCATGATGCAGGCAGTCCTGTTCCAGCACTATGGTGTTTGGCAGAGCTTGGCCACGGCTGCTGCTTAAGAGACTTGCCAGACGGTCTCTGCTGAGTCTAAGTAGCTTGGCCATGTGCCTTTTCAGCAGTCACCACTGCTCTCTGGCCTGTTGCTTATCCTCCGAAATGAAGTATTGCTGAGGTACCTTCCAGCCATCAGCACTACAGCTGTCCGGTGCTTTCAGGAGAGTGTATCTTTACAGTTGCTCTTCTGGAGGGGCAGAGTGACTTTAGCAAAACACTCTGGGCACTTATGGCTTCGAGAACTCAGGCAGCAGTCCAGAGGGCAATCAGCATCGCTAGAAGAACCCTCTCATCCACGGGGGCAGGCATGCTATTTTCCACCTGAAATCAAAGGGAAGGCTCTGGTACCTCATCTCTCTTCTCTGTTACTCCAGCTCCAGCTGAGGCTATAGAATAAATGTCCTGTAAAAAATGACAGGAGACAGAGACAGGCAGAGGTCTGTGAGTTCAAGGCCAGCCCGGTCTACAAGAGCTAGTTCCAGGACAGGCCTCAAAGCTACAGAGAAACCCTGTTCTCAAAAAAACCAGAGAGAGAAAGAGAGAGAGAGAGAGAAAGAAATATCAACTGGATTTGGCGTAGAGGTTACCCAGAACTCTAACCATCTGGAACATAGTAGTCTAGGAGCAAAACAGATTTATTTATTTATTTATTTATTTATTTATTTATTTATTTATTTATGCTCTGAACTCATAAGGCAGTAATGCTGACAGGGCCTGTTACGCAGCCTGTTACTTTACCAAGGAGCAAAGCTTTGGAATGGCAGACTAGAGGCTCTGAGCCAAAGCCCACAGGGTTAGACGGAGCACGCGAAGCCCTGCCATGCACGCTTGGAGGCTGACAGCAGAAGTTCAGCGGAGGGGAGATAGAGCTCAGCAGCAGTTCATTTCACAGCCGAGAGCTTTGCAGCTGATGACTTTGACGAGTCTAGACTGTCCATACTGCCTCCCTGTAGCTGGAAGCTCTGCCCAGCATGATGGACAAGACACGGAAGTGCCCACCATGAGGTGGCCGGATGACAGAACCACGTGTATAGCGAACAGACAGCGGTGACTGTGAAGGCTTGATGCTGGCAGAAGAGCGTGTCTTTATGTCGCTCTTCTGGAGAAATGGGTGTTTTCAGAGTTGAAAGGACTAGGACCTAAGAGAAGGGTCAGCTATTTTATCCCGTCTAACGTTCACGGGTAGAATTTAGACTTGGGTGGAAGTTACAGGGAAATAAGCCAGTCTTGGCTCAGTAAGATTGAACATGAAACCCTCTTGAAGATGAGTGTTTCTCAGCCGAGTTAAATGGCAAATGTGCACAAACCCAGCTGCTTGGAGGCTGACACAGGAGCATTACAAGTCTGAGTTCAACCCTGGCTGAGTAAGAGCCTTTTCCAAAATAAGACCGAAAAGCACCAGAGTGACACTCAATGGTCGAGCCGTTTACGAGAGTACTCGAGGCCTGGGTTTGCCATCTAGCGTGAAAAAAACAAACAAACCAAAGATACTTGGTTCTGTAAAATGCATTTTCTTTTACTATGTTAGAAATTTCCTTGAATTACAACCCCCATTAAAAGTCTTTTTTTTCTATTTTTTCCGTTTATTTATTTATTAAAGATTTCTGTCTCTTCCCCGCCACCTCCTCCCATTTCCCCCCTCTTCCCCAATCAAGTTCCCCTCCCTTGTCAGCCCATAGAGCTATCAGGGTTCCCTGTCCTGTGGGAAGTCCAAGGACCACCCACGTCCATCCAGGTCTAGTAAGGTGAGCATCCAAACTGCCTAGGCTCCCACAAAGCCAGTACGTGCAGTAGGATCAAAAACCCACTGCCATTGTTCTTGAGTTCTCAGTAGTCCTCATTGTCTGCTATGTTCAGCGAGTCCAGTTTTATCCCAGGTTTTTTCAGATCCAGTTCAGCTGGCCTTGGTGAGTTCCCGATAGAACATCCCCATTGTCTCAGTGTGTGGGTGCACCCCATGCTCGTGCTCTCTCTCCTTCTGCTCCTGATTTGGACCTTGAGATTTCTGTCCTGTGCTCCAATGTGGGTCTCTGTCTCTGTCTCCTTTTATCGCCTGATGAAGGTTAATATTCAGGAGGATGCCTATATGTTTTTCTTTGGGTTCTCCTTATTTAGCTTCTCTAGGATCACTAATTATAGGCTCAATGTCCTTTGTTTATGGCTAGAAACCAAATATGAGTGAGTACATCCCATGTTCCTCTTTTTGGGTCTGGCTTACCTCACTCAGGATAGTGTTTTCTATTTCCATCCATTTGTATGCAAAATTCAAGAAGTCCTTGTTTTTTACTGCTGAGTAGTACTCTAATATGTATACATTCCATACTTTCTTCATCCATTCTTCCATTGAAGGGCATCTAGGTTGTTTCCAGGTTCTGGCTATTACAAACAATGCTGCTATGAACATAGTAGAGCATATACTTTTGTTGTATGATAAGGCCTGTCTTGGGTATATTCCCAAGAGTGGTATTGCTGGGTGCAAAGGTAGGTTGATCCCGAATTTCCTGAGAAACCGAAACACTGCTTTCCAAAGTGGTTGCACAAGTTTGCATTCCCACCAGCAATGGATGAGTGTACCCCTTTCTCCACAACCTCTCCAGCAAAGGCTATCATTGGTGTTTTTTATTTTAGCCATTCTGACAGGTGTAAGATGGTATCTTAAAGTTGTCTTGATTTGCATTTCCCTGATCGCTAAGGAAGTTGAGCATGACCTTAAGTGTCTTTTGGCCATTTGAAGTTCTTCTGTTGAGAATTCTCTGTTCAGCTCAGTGCCCCATTTTATAATTGGGTTGATTAGATTTTTACGGTCTAGTTTCTTGAGTTCTTTATATATTTTGGAGATCAGACCTTTGTCAGTTGCGGGGTTGGTGAAGATCTCCCAGTCAGGGGGTTGCCTTTGTGTCTTAGTGACAGTGTCCTTTGCTTTACAGAAGCTTCTCAGTCTCAGGAGGTCCCATTTATTCAATGAGGCCCTTAATGTCTATGCTGCTGGGGTTATACGTAGGAAGTGGTCTCCTGTGCCCATGTGTTGTAGAGTACTTCCCACTTTCTCTTCTATCAGGTTCAGTGTGTTCAGACTGATATTGAGGTCTTTAATCCATTTGGACTTGAGTTTTGTGCATGGCGATAGATATGGATCTATTTTCATTCTTCTACAGGTTGACATCCAGTTTTGCCAGCACAATTTGTTGAAGATGCTCTCTTTTTTTCCATTGTATACTTTTAGCTCCTTTATCGAAAATCAGGTGTTCATATGTTTGTGGGTTAATGTCAGCGTCTTCTATTCGATTCCATTGGTCGACTTCTCTGTTTTTATGCCAATACCAAGCTGTTTTTAATACTGTAGCTCTGTAATAGTTTGAAGTCAGAGATGGTAATGCCTGCAGATGATCCTTTATTGTATAAGATTGTTTTGGCTATCCTGGGTTTTTTGTTTTTCCATATAAAGTTGATTATTGTCTTCTCCAGATCTGTGAAGAATTTTGATGGGAGTTTGATGGGGATTGCATTGAATCTATAGATTGCTTTTGGTAGAATTGCCATTTTTACTATGTTGATCCTGCCAATCCAAGAGCAGGGGAGATCCTTCCATTTTCTGGTGTCCGCTTCAATTTCTTTCTTCAAAGACTTAAAGTTCTTGTCATATAGATCTTTCACTTCCTTGGTCAGAGTTACCCCAAGATATTTTATGTTATTTGTGGCTATCGTGAAAGGTGATGCTTCTCTGATTTCCCTCTCTGTTTCCTTATCCTTAGTGTATAGGAAGGCCACTGATTTTTTGGAGTTGATCTTGTATCCTGCCACATTACTAAAGGTGTTTATCAGCTGTAGGAGTTCTTTGGTAGAGTTTTTGGGGTCGCTTATGTATACTATCATATCATCTGCAAATAACGAAAGCTTAACTTCTTCTTTTCCAATACTAATCCCCTCAATCCCCTTATGTTGTCTTATTGCTATTGCTAGAACTTCAAGTACTATATTGAAGAGGTATGGAGAGAGTGGACATCCTTGTCGTGTTTCTGATTTTAGTGGGATGGCTTTGAGTTTTTCTGTTTAATTTAATGTTAGCTGTCGGCTTGCTGTAAATAGCTTTTATTATATTTAGGTATGACCCTTGTATCTCTAGTCTCTCCAAGACCTTTATCATAAAGTGGTGTTGAATTTTGTCGAATGCTTTTTAAGCATCTAATGGAATGATCATATGGTTTTTTTCTTTCAGTTTATTTATATGGTGGATTACATTGATAGATTTGTGTATGTTGAACCAGCCCTGCATCTCTGGGATGAAGCCTACTTGATCATAATGGATAATTTTTCTAATGTGTTCTTGGATTCGGTTTGCCAGTATTTTGTTGAGAATTTTTGCGTCGATATTCATGAGTGAGATAGGCCTGTAATTCTCTTTCTTGGTTGGGTCTTTGTATGGTTTTGGTATCAGGGTAACTGTAGCTTCATAAAAGGAATTTGGCAGACTCTTCTGTTTCTGTATTGTGAAATACATTAAGGAGTATAGGTATTAGCTCTTCTTGGAAGTTCTGGTAGAATTCTGCAATGAAACCATCTGGTCCTGGGCTTTTTTTGGAAGGGAAATTTTTGATAACAGTTTGTAGTTCTTCGCGACTAACAGGTCTGTTTAGATTGTTCACCTGGTCTTGGTTTAGCTTTGGTATATGGTACTTATTTAAAAAAATGTCCATTTCTTGTTTATTTTCCAGTTTTGTCGCACGCAGGCTTTTGTAGCAAGATCTAATGATTCTCTGAATTTCCTGTGTCTGTGGTTATGTCCCCCTTTTCATTTCTGATCTTATTTATCTGCATGTTCTCTCTCTGTTGTTTAATTAGTTTGGATAGGGGTTTGTCGATCTTGTTGATTTTCTCCAAGAACCAACTTTTTGTTTCATTGATTCTTTGGACTGTCTTTTTTTTTTTTGATACAGTATCTCATGTAACACAGGCTACTCACAAATTCAGTACATACTCGAGGCTGGACTTGAACTTCTGATCCTCTTGCCTCCACTATCTCCCTCCCCCTGAACTGGGATTAGGCATGCACCATCAGGCCCTGCCCCCATATGAATCTGATATTCTACAAGTTTCCCCCTTATCTTTGGAGTCCCAGATCCCACAGTCTGAGAAGTATGCATCTCGTTTCCATTTTAACTTGCCAAATCCTACGTTTCATTGGCTAGGATTCTTTAATATTCCTTTGTTTGTTTCAGTTCTGGAGACCAATACTCAGGGGCTTGCACACAGGCACTCAACCGCTGAGCTACATCCCCAGACTAAACAATATTTCCTGCAAGAGAATTTCTAGGGATCCTAGACAATTTGGTATTAATTTAGTATTATATAATAATGATAATTCACCTTTTCTTTAAAAAATATCAAGTTGTTTGCAGCCATTTTACAATTATATCATCACCTCTGCTCTGCTCTCTGTTATCTCTGAGATACAATACAGATAAAATGGAAAACATCTTGATTAGGTTTACAAAATATTTTACAATGGAAAGTCAACAGTAACCAACTCATGTTGGGCTGTCTTGGTGTTCAGATGGGAGCCTTCTATGCGCATGACCCCTGACCAAGCCCTCAAGCATGCCTGGATTCACGAGCCACGGAAACTCAAAACGCGGCCCAGGCCACAGATCCTAAGGAAGTCCAGTTTATGTACGTCTTCTGAGATAAGCAAGGACAAGGCGGAAGAGCGTCACTCCAGCAAAAGCAAAACAGGTACAGTCTCAGGAGCCAGGCAGGGGTCAAGCCAGCCCTGATGTCTTCACGGGATGTGGGCTAATTCAGCCCTCACCACACCATCATGAGTTTACCATTTCTTGTTTTTGTGTTTCCTCTTTCGGGAGACCTTGTTGTAGCTGGATCCCTCTGTTTGGCCTCTTGCCATTAGGATTTTCCACTTTTCAATGTTCGATTCCCCTTCTCCTTCCTTGTCCTTTCATTATGCTTACCCCCTGTGTCCTATGACCATCTTTTATGTTCTTTTAAAGAAATATTTTATTTTGGTGAGTGTGTGTGCTGGAACCTTGCATGTGGAGGCTGGGAATGGAGCTCTGGTCCTCTGGCAGAACAGCAAGTGCTTTTGACTGCTATGTTATCTCCAGCCCCCTTTACATTACTGTAATGACATATATTGGCATAAGACAAATTTTTCTGTGCAGTGTAGCCTAGTAAGACAGATCGCTGGACTCAAGTGGGATAAAATTCAGCTTCTGCAGTACCAGGTGTGGCTCTTGGGCAATTTATCTCTCCTTAAAAGACAACAGTGCTTATTCTGTGGGGTTTAGGAGAGGATCTCATGGATCAGCACAAGAGCTCAGAATAATGCTGCTCACCAAATGTTCAGTTCTCACAGCTGTCGTAAAGCCTAACGCACAGCGGCTAGTATTTGAAGGGTTCTCTTTGTCCCTTCCTTCCTGCAGATGAGACCACCAAAGAAACCACAGGCAAACTAAAAGACGACACTGAGAAGCCCGGTGAGAATTCAGGCAAACAGCAGAGCTCTCTCCAGCACACGGCTGACACAGTCCAGCTGCCTTATCTAGCAGAAACTTCTGGTAAGCCAGAGACTGTTGTTGGGCCAGAGGTGTCTGCAGAACAACAGTGCACCTCCTCCCCCAAGAGCACGAACATTTTACCACCCATCATGTGACCCCCACGGAGGGTGCATCCTGTTCCTTTCCACCATCGATTTGTATCAGAGAAGGCACTTTGATTGTACAATACTTCACATTGCTTTTTTAATGCATAAAGGTTTGTAAGAAAAATCAAACTCTCTTCACACGGTGAGTTGGCATGATTCCTCCAGTAAAGGTGTGTGTGTGTGGGGGCTTTATCTGAACATACCTTTTTAGGGTGTATGTTATCTAGGGGGCAGTGTTGAATGCTACAGCCTCATTCACGGAACCCTAAATAAAATCGTAGCCATTCTTGTCTGTGACTCTCAATCTGTGTCACCCAGGATTCTCTCGTTTTGCGTTATGTGAATGTGCTTGTATATGCGTGTGTGCCGGTACACATGGGGGCTAGAGAATAACCTTGGGTGTCGTTCTTCTTGCTGTCCACATGATTTCCCAAGATGATCTCTCACTGGCCTGAAACCTGCCAAGTAGGTTGGACCAAGTAGGTTGGTCACTGAGTAGGGGTCTGTCTGTACTTCCCCAGTGACGGGATTACAAGTGTACTCCACCATGCCACCCATTTTAATATTTATTTTTATTGTGTGTGTGTCTGTGTGTGTGTGTAATCCTGTGGTGTGTGGGCAGGTGCTCAAGAAGTCCAGTAGAGGGCGTCAGATCCCCTGGGGCTGGAGTTGCAGGTGGTTGTGAGCTGTCTGATGTGGGTGCTGGGAACCAAACTCTGGTCCTCTTGAAGAATGAGCAAGCACTCTTTACCACGTAGTCATCTTTACCACAAGGTCCATGTCTGGCCTTGTCCTGCTGGTCCTGGCTTTTGAACTCAGGTCCTTATGTTTATGTGGTGGATATTTACCAAATGACTTAAGTCCATGGCCTCGTATCAGTTTATTGGTTTGTACAGTTGGGGAACAGCTCAGATTCCCTCTTGCCTCCCTTCACTTTCCCCCTTCTGTAGCTAGCTTGTTCTGATTACAGGCTCAGCCTGGAGGTTAAGGGATTCCCCACATTCTCTTCAAAGTGCAGTCTTGGGTTAGGGGCACAGCTTAGCAGGTAGAGTGGTTGCTGCATCACCAGGAGGGCTTGAATGTGGTCCTTAGCACCCGAGTGAAAAGCTGGCTTTGGAGGTGTTTTGATTGGCTGGAACTCAGCCAATTCTGGTTTAGACCCCCCCACCTCCCAACAAGAAATACTGGCTGTATCCTGGTATAGGAGGTCCTTCTGTCTATGTGTTGCTTTCATTGGTTAATAAAGAACTGCTTTGCGCCTATGGCAGGGAAGAACAGAACTAGGTGGGGAAAGCTAGGCTGTATTCTGGGAGAAAGAGGGTGGAGTCAGAGAGACACCATGAATCCACCACTGGAGAAGTGATGAAACTTTGCTGGTAGACCACACCCTTGTGGTAATACACAGATTAATGGAGATGGGTTAAATTAAGATGTAAGAGTTAGCCAATAAGAAGTTAGAGCTAATGGGCCAAGCAGTGATTTAATGAATATAGTTTCCATGTGGTTACTTCGGTTCTGGGCAGTTGGGACAAACAAGCAGCCCTCTGCAACAGTATCCTCTAAAATAAAGCAATAAAAAAAACCTCTGGACTAGCAAGATGGCTCAATGGGTAAGCGATTGCAGCCAGACCTAATGAATAGCTTGAGTTTCTTCCTTTCCTTCCAGACCTCTCATGGTAGAAGAAGAGAACTGATCTCCTCTGATCTCCACACCTGGGCTGTGGTAGGCATGTCTTGCCCAAAATAAAGACATACATGTAGTTTAGATCAGAACCAGATATGAGGCAGAGGGTCAGCCTTCACTGCCCAAATGAGAGCATTGCTGGCCTGCACTACCATCCACCACTGAGAACTCAGCTGTAGACCAGTGTTTTCCACTGGCTACGTCTACCACAGCCACAGCCGCTGGGGCTGTTTCACTTCTATCTTGAACTGTGGGTACAGTCGGAGGTGGGCAGTGGTCCCACAGTTGTGCAGATTGGACATGGGGCCATACCCACAAACCACAATGTGAATGATTTTCACAGACTGCAAGAAACTGTTTTCTGGTTGTCGTGGTTCTGAAGGATGGAAACAAAATAAGCCCAATTGTGGTCGATTTTAAGGGAGCAGTTTAATCAGCTCACATCTAGGACAGCGAGGGAACTGAGTGAGCCACTGGGCTGCTCTCCCATCTGTCCCTGCCCTCCTACCTCTGGTGGCTTTCTCAGAGAGGGTGCAGCTTTACTTTTCAAATAAAAGGAAGCCAAACTTGTGCAGCCCTTTAATTGTAATCTTTTAATTTATGTCCTTGCTCGCATGGACAAGAAAATCTGCAAAATCCAGTGAGTAGCGTTAGATGGTGCATGTGGTGTGGGTGGCGTGAAGGGAACTTTAGGGAGGGAAGCTGAGGGAGTGAGGACATGGCCCACTGCTGGAACACCGGGTAGGCCCCAATCACAGGTTTGCCATCAGCCAGTCCAGCAGCTGCAGTCGCGTGACGTTTCCCACTGCCTCATCCAGCTGTCGCTCCTTCTCATACCTCAACACCGACTGCAGAACCTCCCCAACGCTGCGGCCTTTCTCCACAGCAGCGGCCGAGAGCTGAAGCAGCTGTGGAGAGCAGAGAGAAAGGTGATGGAGGAGTAGAAGACCCCAAAACAGGCCGGAAGGAACCTGCTTGGCTGCAACCAAGAAGCCACTGATGGGGAAACTGGAGTAGAAGGGACTCGGGTTGAGAACAAACTCTCAGGGCCGTGCAGCTAAGGCTGGCCTTGAACTGTTGATCCTCCTGCCTCCCCTCCCAAGTGCTAGGATTTTAGGCATGAGCCACCTTGCTCCAAACCAATGAATTTTAATTGTTACGGTTCACGGACTGTAGCCAGGGCCTCGTGCATGCTTAGCTCTTAGCCCCAGCCCAAGAAGACTTTAGCTACAGCTGCTGGTCTCATCACCCACAACACACACAAGTGTTAACATCCCCCATTCGTGATATGGAATGTGATCTCTCATGGAGACAAATCTTCCCACTTTCTCCATGAAAATGGTGCTTCAAAGCGAGCGTCTGTCAACACTGCTCTTGTTCCCCAATAGTTCTAATGGTTTAGGCTCATCGTACTATAAAAGTCTCCATTTCGGATGGCTTATATTGATTGTTAACTAGACAAGATCTACAATCACTTTGAAATCAAACTTTCGGGTGAGATGAGGGGTTTTCTAAACTAGGGTAACTGAGGTGTGAAGACCCATTCTGAACGTGGGCGGCACCATTCCACAGGCTACAGTTTTAGCACATAAAGAAAGCTAGCTGAGTGCACACATTCATCTCCTCCTTCGTCACTGTGGAATGCAATCCTCCACAGTAAGGAAGTCATGGCAGCAGAATCCTGTGCTCAGTCACATGGACTCCACAATGACGAAGCCAGAGGGAGATGAATGCTTGTGCTGGTCTGTCACACGGCCTCCACAGTGATGAAACAGAGGGAGGTGTTGGATGTGACAACACTTGCTTAAAATTCAGGACTCAAAAGGTGGAGGCAGGAGGATCTCTAAGTTTGAGGCAGCATGCTCTATAAAGCGAGTTCCGGTTTAGTCAGGGCAACACACTTCAGAAAACCAAAGACTAAAACAAGCCAGCCTGGTAGCACAGGCCTGTCACCAGTCTAGTTGCATAGGCCTGTCAGGACTTTTGCAAGTTCAAGGCCAGTGTGGGCCAGAGAGTGAGTGGAAAGGCAGCCTGAGGACCTCAGTTAGCTTCCATCTCAGGTAAAATACACTGGGTAGGCAGTGACCTTCCATGTGCGTGACATGGGTTTGTCCCAGTTCAGGGGCAGGGCAAAATTTCAGCAAAAAGAAGTAAGATGTAAAAAGGAGAATCAAGTGGAAATGTTAGGACTAAAATTACATTAAACCCATAAAATAAGAGGTATCAAATGGAGGAGACCACAGAAGGAAGACAATGGAATGAAGAAATTATTCGAGACTAAAGACATGATAAGCAGAGCTCAGGCTGTGAACACAACTCAAGAGGGCTAGCATCCCCACCCTGAGAATCCCAGAGGAGAGGAGAGGGGTGTGGTATGGAAGAGCATCTGCAGGACCACAGCCAAAAGCTTCCTCAGCTTACCTCACGCCAAGAAGCCCAGCTTATTCAAACAAAACAAAATCCACCCCAAGATCTATCACAGAGTATTCAAAACTTTGTTTTCACAAGACAAGGGTCTTATTTGTAGCCGAGTGCTGGGATTACGGGCATCACTGTGCTCAGTCCTTAAAAAGCAAGTTTGGGCCTGTAAATGTGGCTGCTCTTCTAGAGAACCTGCATTCTGTTCCCAGCACCCACATCAGGCAGCTCATAACAACTTGTAAATCCAGTTCCGGGGTATCCAATGCCCTAGTCTAGCCTCCACAGGCATACACTCACATACATAGACATACATTTTAAATATACCTCAGGAATGATATTCAAATAAAAACATATTCGTATAGTATTTGCCTAGTGTGGGCCATGCCCAGGGTTTAATCTCCAGTGTAGAACAGACCATGATATTCTCAGATTAAAGCGACTAAGAGAACTCATTAGCAGCAAACGTGTTCTAGAATTACTGAAGGAAGTTCTGTGAAGGACCGCGCTAGCTGAAGGCAACTGGAAGCCAAGCAAGTAGCTCTCGGTGCAAATGGGTGACTGTTCTTTAACTCCTGAGGAGTTAACACAGATGCCTGAGCCACACAGTAATACCTTCAAAAACAAAATAAAACAAAAACCCAACCAAGACAACTCTTAAAATATCACCACAGTAGAGAAATTAAAATGGAACATAGGAAAATGTTCAAATAAACCAAAAGGAGGCAGAAAAAGAAAACCAAGAAGGAATGTTAGTCAAGGACTGACCCAAATGTATGCTATACACAAAATCCACACTTCATATCTGATGAGGAAGTTGCAAGTAAAACTATAGGAAAAAAATGTAACACACAATTGACTCTAGCACCATGATCAGCTGACCTCTGATCATGAAGGTACCAGAAAATTCATAGGGATCAGATACCCACAGGCTGACCAACAGTAAATCAGAAACACCCACATTTCTTCCCATGAAAGAATAAATTTAGTTTCCTTCCTGACAGGTATGCAAAAGTTAACTCAAAGTAAACCACCCATAGGTGGCGCTGTAGCTCAGTGGTAGAGTACCTGCTCAGCATGTATAGGGTTGTGGATTTATTCCCCGCAACTGCCGCACCAAGAAAACAAAACCACACAAAGAGCAAAGAGTCCACAGCAGCACCCATAAAAACACACAGATATAAGAGCAAAGGGTCCACATCACTTGTACACAGTAAAGATTTGTCACTCATACTGGTTTAATAAAATGCTAATTGCCAGTAGCCAGGCAGGAAGTAAAGGTGGGGTGACTAGACTAGGAGAATTCTGGGAAGAGGAAATGCAGAGAGGCAGTCGTCAGCCGGAAGCAGAGGAAGCAAGATGAAAATGTTTTTACTGAGAAAAGGTACCAAGCAACATGGTTAAACATAGGTAAGAATTATGGGTTAATTTAAGTTTTAAGAGCTAGTTAGTAATAAGCCTGAGCCAACAGGCCAAACAGTTTATAATTAATATAAGCCTCTGTGTGTTTTTTTGGGACTGAACAGCTGTGGGACCAGGTGGGACAGAAACTTTCATCTACAGTCAACACACATAAAAACACACAGACACAAGAGCCAAGAGCCCACATCAGCATACACAAGAACACAAAGAGAAAAGTTCATGTGACTTTCTATGTGCAGAGCTAGGCGGGGAGGAGGACTGGACTAAACGCTGGGAGAAAGAAGGGCAGAGTCAGAGAAAAACCATGTAGCCCCTGCCAGAGACAGAGGCCAGTTGGAATCTTGCCAGTAAGCCACAGCCACGTGGAGATACACAGATTACTAAAAATGAGTTAAGATGTATGAGTTAGCCAATAAGAAGTTAGAGCTAATAGGCCAAACTGTTTTATTTTTTTTATTTTTATTTTTTTTTAAATGTGTAGCCCAGGCTGGCCTCGAACTCGTGATCCTCCTGCCTCTGCCTCCTTCAGCAAATCCTACCGGCGTGCGCCACCACAACCGGCGGCCAAACTGTTTTAAATAATATAGTTTCTATGTGGTTATTTTGGTTCTGGGTGGCCAGGATGAACAAGCGGCCCCTCCTCACTACAATTGTTATTATCATTATTAATTTTAATTCAGTGTCTTAAAATATAGCTCAGTATAGTCTCCAGCTCACTATGACGCTCATCCTCCTGCCTCAGTCTCTCAAATGCTGGGTTATAAGTATGCTACCTAAAACACTGACAGACAATTAAGGAGTCTTCAGCCTTAGGACATATTTTAAAATTCCAAAGACTTCAATAAATGGAGTCCACCACTGGCCTAAGAATGGACAGATGGACAACTCAATGGCACAGAATAGAAAGTTCAGAAAGAATCAAGTGGAAGCCAGTGTGGAGGGGTGGGGGAGGAGAACACGGACAATCAATGACAACAGAAATCTGCCTCCCTACCTTCCACTTTACACACGAAAGTATATAAAAAGACCAGAGTTGTAAATATTCTAAAATATTTTAAAGCACTAAAAGAAAACCCAAAGCAAAATCTAGGAAATAGGAAAAACTATCTTAGACTAAATCCCATATGGTGAAATCAAACAAACTCGAAACACCAATACATAACCTAATGGCACTGCATGGTGGGTGTAAGCCACCTGTAAGCCTGTCATCCCAGCACTCAGGAGGCTGAGGCAGGAGGCTCTCCAGTTTGAGACCAGTCTGGGCTACATAGCGAGACTAAGGCCCTCTTGAGCTATGTAGTAAGACTCTGTCTCAACAAATAAGAGAGCAAAATACAGACAAAAGTATGAGAACTCTTATGTTGGAGAATGTGTACCTTCATATATATGCATCTATATAAGTTATATCATATGCGTGCATGGGCATTCTATCATATTTATGTGTGCATGTAAAATATATAGTATGTATGCATGCAAATTATCCCTTGTATATGTGCTACATGTATATTGTCACTTACATATGCATGTAACCACTTGTGCTAAAAGACAAATATACATGAGCTCTACATGCATGCACATATGTATTTCTAGAAGAAGACATTAGAAACAGATAAGTTGCTTTTTCTGCAGGGAGAGCAACACAGAAGTGATCTGATGAGGAGACATCCTTTACTTTCAGTGTTCATCCTTTTTAAATTTTGGGTCTGATCTTGCATCCACATGACCTATTAAAGATAAATTCTATAGTGCTGAAGGCAACTGGGTCCGTGGGCATCCCAGTCTTACTAGGTTCAGTGATCTGTATCAGCATGAAATGCCTATACCTCAACCACTGACAGAGATACAGAGTATCCGTAAATGGATAAAACAGGATTGTTGTATCCTGCCAAGAGGGTAAGATAGTTTTGAAAAGTTTCTTGCCTTTAAAAATGGTATGTCAGTTACGTTAGGCCTTAGCCAAAGTTGGTTGCTTCAACACTGCAAAAGAGACTTTGGGTGATTGCCCAGGTAGCCACTTGTCTCTGGTGGCACATTTTGGAAGTTTCTCGATTGCATTTCCTGTTCACTCAAGTAATATTGTTTCCCTTCTCAGATCTTTGATGGAGTTGAAGATTAGATAATTGTAGTTACCTTCCTCATGATTTAGCCAAGTTTAATTTCAATACAATAGTTAGACTCCTTAAAATAGTGTTTAATAAAACTTTTGTTATGCGTTCCTTGCTTAATATTGTTTATTGTCTGTAATTTTATATTTGGTATCTGTTCCTATTGTATATAGTTGTATTGGGTTTGGATCAATCTTGTTTAGACAAAAGGGGGAGATGATGGGGAAACTGTCAACCAATCACATCTAGTTAAGGTGTGGGTGTGGCTACCTGGGGCCCAGAAAGAAAAGCTGGGAAAACCCAGGTGCGCACTCTCTCTGAGCAGCACCCTCCAGGCAGATCGGAAGTCGGACCTCCCACTCTTGTAGCATGAGATTTCCCCTTATAACCATTAAAATCTGATTGTTATTCTTGAGCTGGCCTGGATATTTAATGGACCGACCTCATTCACAACACCTGCGGAATTCTAAAAAAGGCTGACTCAGTTGTTTGGGATTGCTTACCCAATAAAATCCAGTTAAAGCCGGGAGGAAGTTATGAATGAAAAACTAGGATCTACAAGAGCAGACACTAAACTATGATTATGACCTATCATTAAAACTTTTCTAAAATGTAACAGCTCTCTTGCTGGGCTCTCTGCAACACCCCACTCCTCCTAGTAGTCAAGTCGAGTAGGGATTCCACAAGGTGCGATCCTGCTGTATCACCTGGTGGCTAATCCCCATCTTCTTCTCAAGTCCCTGAAGCTACTGAATGGCATACGTAGAGTAATACAGTTTTTTTGGACTTGAAAGTCACTTTTCTCTTTTTCTTTCTTTTGCACCCTGACTCCGATACCTGTTGCTTTAGAATGGGAGGACGCAGTCACTAGAGTTCTCCAGCAGCACACTCAGAGAGCATGCTATCAGAGGTTCAGGAACAACTCCTCCCACCTTTCTCCTAGACACTGGAAAAAGATCTTAGGGACCTAGTTTTTCCAGAAAGAGCTACCCTACAATATGTAAATATTTTGATATAGAGCCCTACTGGGGAACACTTAGATCAAAATATCAGGGTCTTAAATGTCCTAGTCTGGAGGCTACCATGTCTCCACAACAAAGCCCAGGTGATCAGTAGGAGTACTCTATGTTGGATGCATGCTGGCCCTGGAGGGATGGACAATCCTGCTGTGTCCAATCACATCAGTCGTTAACCCCATCCCACCAAAGACAAACAGACCCTTAGGGGATGGCTGCATTTTTGTCAAATCTGTATTCCTAAATTTGGATTGATGATGAAAGCATCTACAAGGGGTTTTGGCTCTTAGCCCTTTAACTGGGACAGCCAATCAGAACGATCATTTAATCAGATAAAGTGGGTTCTCAGAAGCCCCTGGCATGGGCATGACAGATGTCTAAATGCTTTTCTTGTTATCTGTGGCAAAGCATCAAGACTTTGAAGTTCTGATGTTGACTCAGTGCCTAGGTCAGATGGGAGGGCTGCAGGGTTTTGAAAAAATCCGATGTAGCATCAGGGTGGCCCCGTCTCGGAGCTTAGAAAGCCAGAGTGCTTTGGTTGAAGAAGTCGCTAAGATATTTGGAGGCAACCATTAGAAGTCCTAAAAGCCCACCAGATAAAGGTCACACTAATTAAAAGTAACATAGTTGACCGGAAATAGACAAATGAAACATCAGATAACCCTCCTAGAAGCCTAGGAGGAAATATTACAATGTGTGATACCCTACATCCTGCCTCACTCACAGCAGTGGAAACTTTTCCTGGTCTGCTACTTGTGCACTGAGATCGTGTTCTGTACCTGTCCAGCTGGGCTGCCTTCAGTGACCACGTCCTGGATCATCCAGAGGAAGACGGTTTGCTGAAAAGAATAGTTAGGTTCCAAGTGGAGAATGTGAGGCTCGGCCGGGGAGCAGTAACCGAGCCTTCCTCAATTATTCTCTTCTACCTTGGCCCCAAAGGCCTAACTAATAGCCCTAATGAGGGGGTTCACTTTCAAAAAAGGAAAAATGATTAATATCTACTATGATTTGAAGAATGCCTTCATGTTCTGTGTGCTCATGTAACCATCTGGAAAGGGTAGAGACTACTGGCATACAACAACTCACCCACAGTTTATAAGCAAGAGATTCTAAGTCTATGAGACACTCTCCAACTCTCAATACCACACTGTACAACTTCACTGCACCATTTGTATTAAAAAAAAAAAAGAAAACAAAACACTACACTGGGAACTGGAAAGTGATGAGGGCTCAGTCTATAAATCCTATAGCCTAACTTTCCCTGTGTTCTAGAGCAACAGCATGTCTGGATACGTTCACAATAACCATTCCTCATACACCTTACTGGTAACGGTGCTAAGAACAAACCTCTTGCATAACTCTGTGAGAGGAAAGGCTTTTTGTTACCATACAATCACATTAAAGGCTCCCATGCCATTTTCTGCAATTCAATCTTCTTATCCTTGTCACCAGCACCTGCCAAGCTTCCCAAGTGGTACCGCTTCTCCTCCAGTATGCACAGAAGATAATCTCCTTGGAAACCATCTCTTTTCTGTTGGGCCTCAGGGAATATAGAATCTTTCTATCTCACCAAAACACTTTAGCATATTTATATCTCATAAATATGTTTGGATCTAAGAGCCAACACTGCTGTGAGATTACACAGCATTGGACCCTTGCTATGTGGAACAATGGTGTTTCCATCCTCCTCAGAGACGGTGAGGCCGATGGACTGCTGCATCCACCACACCAAGTCTCCTGGAGGATCTCCATTTGTGCTCCTGGCACCAATAAATTCGGAAAACAGAAAACACGGATTTTCCTTCCGGCCTCTCTCAGTGTGTTTCTGATTGGTCATGAGCTCAATCTCACTTTACTCTTACTTACCTCTGCCGAGGGGCATCTTCAACCTTGTCCGTTTCTCCCCTTTCTACAGCTGTGTTCTCATTCAGAAAACCACACCAACTGCAGAACCCAAGCTAACACACAGAAAAGCCTTCTGGCTTTGCTTTCTTACCTTCTCCTGGATCCCTTCATCATCGCCAGCAAAGTACAAAATGGGAACGTTGAGCTCGGAGGCAGCTACCCACTGCAGGACAGCTTGCAGCTGCTTGTTCTGAACGGTGTCAGCCAGGTTGTGGTTGCTGACGATCACCTTGGGTATTTCACATCCCTCGGGTGGCTGTCCTGACAAACCCCTCAGTTCGTTATGGATGGCTAGATAGGCATTCTGCAGGAGGGCTTCAGCTGTTCCCGTGCCCTTGACTGGCAAGCATTCATACAGGTTGTCTGGGAAGGCAGAATTTGGCCTGCTGGCATCCCCACACTTCTCATCTCCCAGCTCTGACAAGGGAGAGTCACAGGACTTGGCAATAATGAGGCATAACTTCATCACAGAGTCCATCAGGTGTTCCACCATCTGCCCGTTCATACGGCCATCTAGCTGGTTGGCGACCATCTTGGTGAGCCCAGATAAGGCACCATCAGTCTCCTCCTCCTCCTCTTCCTCACAGAATTTCGGGGCAGGAGGGGTCACAGGGCTTTCACACTGATTGTTCTCTTCTTCCTTAACGCCCTGTGCCTTGGATTCGCTATTACACTTACTCTTGAATATGGTCTCACTGAGTAAGTTCCGGATAAAATTGAAGATGACACTCATCAGATCCTTCTTCTCTGTCTGTTCTTGGTCACATATCTTATGAGGAGACTTAAGTCTGGACTCGTCGTGCACTGCCTGCGGCTTGTTGGCAGGGAAGTTGGTGGTGGCAGCAGCTTCCAGGAAGCTCTGAGGGTCCATTCTTCCTCCCTGGGCCAGGTGGTACTGAATCAGAAGTAGGGCCGACACAATCAAGTCTTTGGCCCAGGAATCTGATTCACACATAAATTTTTCAAAAGGCTCTGGTTGCTGTGGAGGTGGGCTTAAGTCACAAGGATCTGGAACCTCAACAGAAACCTCTGGCTGAGGGTGACACGGTTTCACAGCAAAATCGATGCCGGGGGGCTTACAGTCTTTCTGATGAGTCTTGTGCCACATGGTCAGCCCCTCCTTGATGATGTGCTCGCCCAGAGTTTCAGCACAGCTCTTCTCTTTCTCTGGCATGCACGCAGAAAACAGACTCTCCCTCAGCTTTGCTTCCGATTTCATCTCAAAGTTCATGTTGGGTTGCTTAGGATCACCAGGCCGCGATTTCATGGAGATAAGGGAGTAGCTCTCAGACTTGTCCCTGGCTTTCCTTATGTTCTCAGGGAATTTCTTGGCAACCATTACATTGTACAGCTTACCCAGCATGGCATCCATGATATCTGTGGCCTTTTGGCTTCCATGAGAGAAAAAACTTCGTTTCACAGCTGAGACGAAGTCTGTGTCAGTCATGAGGCTCCCTGTGACATTGTGGAGGTTCTTCATGAACGAGTCGATGAGATCGGAGACCACCTCTTTGGCGTGCTTGATCAGTACCTTCCTCAGCAGAATGGTGGCGATGGTGGTGTCTTTCACCTGGATCCTCAGGGTCTTCATGATGGAGACCATCATGTCGGACACTACACTGTTGGCATAGGTCATGATCCCCTGACTGACAGAGTTTGTATAGTCGTCAGGCCTGTCCTGGCCCCTGAACAGCTTTCTCTCTCCAGGTAAGGACCTTCCACCGTCCTTGGCATCCCCTGCATTCCGAGATTCAAACACTTCCTTATAGAAGAAAGACTTCTTAGAACCAGGCTTGTCGTCTGGGCACTTGCCATCCTTGGTGATTTCCTTGATCTTCAAAGTGCTTTTGTATCTTAGACCAGGGCTCTGCACTGACCCCAAGGCTCTGTCTCCAGAGCCCGGAGCTTTGTCACCAGCGATGTTCTTGGAACACATAGACACGGTCTCATTCACCAGCTCGGAGGCTACTGTACTCAAGCTCTTGTGGGGTGTGGGCTCATCCCCCATAAAGAACGACTGATGGACACATTTATTTTCAGAGCCATGGATCTTCTCATTGATCTCCTTTCGGGCCATGGCTATCACTAGGTTTGTGAGGCGGTTGGCATAGAAGGAAACTTCATCTATGGAACTCCCATTACCAGCGTGGGCAATGGGGCCCGGAGGGTTCTCCTTGTGTATCATCTCAAAATGCAATCTCCCCGGACTGCCCTTGTTGGTGGTATTGTAGTAGTCGACACAGAAACCTTTGCGTTGGTCTCCTGGGATAGCCACTTCCTCCCCAAACGATGACTCTCCAGGCTTGAACCTCGAGTCCTGGAACCCTGCTGTACTTTTCTCCAGGTCTCTGCGGAGCCAGCTGAGCACTCGGACAGGATCCGTTGATGCATCCTGAAAAGCAGACATGGTTTCACCCAGTTGTAGCACAGCAAAGATATGGGGTGTTCAGGACAGCCGACAAAGCCAGCCTCCTGAGCTGGCTCCAGCATCACAATAAAAGGATCCCATGTTTACTGAGCAGTCATGATACTATCAGACACTGAGGATTTTAAGGCTACCATCCCATTTAAACTACTTTCACAATACACCCAAGTGCTAATTCTCTTGCTTTCTTCATTTTACAAGGGAGAGAATTAAAAAGAACTGAGAGATTACGTTAGTGAGCTGTTCGAAATTATAACTTTAATCTGTGATGAATCTAGAATTCTAATCAGCCATTAGCTACTACATTACACTGCTTCTACTGCGTAATCATGATGATTATGGGGAGTTCCTACATGAACTGAGCTGCTACGGATGCTCATGACTGCCTTCTCAGATCTATCTGTTCTGTTGTTTTTATCTTTTATTCTTTGAGACAGTTTCTCTGTGTAGACCCGACTATCCTCAAAGAGAGACCTTGCCCTCCCTTCCTCCTGTGCCACCCTCACCCAGCTATCTGTTGTTTTGAAATTCATGTCTTTTACTATAAGTAGGTTCAGAAAAATGGGAAAAGGGTATCTAATTATTTGATACAGCAAAATCTTGACCTGCATGCACGTGTGCGCGAGTGCGCGCGCGCACACACACACACACAAATATCAACTCACTGTAACCTATATGTGGCAAAACTTTAAACCTGAACATAGTACCATGTACATATTTATGCTTTCTTTCCTATTAAATGTAAAGAATTCTGTCAGTCTAGGAATGCCTTCAAATATGGTCCATTTTTAAAAGAACAGTGTGTTGCTATAAAGTTGCTAATATGTCATAATAGTTTACTACGAAAGTCAAAGTTACCAGCTACTGGGCTGGGGGATGGCTCGGTGTTCAGAGCACTAGCTGCTTACAGAGAACCTGGGTTGGATTCCCAGTACCCTTGATGGTCACAACTGTCTGTGACTTTGGTTCTAGAGGATCCCTCTTCTGGCCTCTACAGGCAGCAGGCACACGCTAGGTGCACAGACAAAACACCCATATGCTTATAATATATCATGACATGAAATGAAACAACATAAAGCACTTAAAAATTTACTGGTTGGCCGGGCGGTGGTGGCGCACGCCTTTAATCCCAGCACTCGGGAGGCAGAGGCAGGCAGATCTCTGTGAGTTCGAGGCCAGCCTGGTCTACAAGAGCTAGTTCCAGGACAGGAACCAAAAGCTACGGAGAAACCCTGTCTTGAAAAATCAAAAAAAAAAAAAAAATTACTGGTTGCTATTTGTTTCTATAGCAGTAATTTAAAAAAGTTTTTAAAATTATTTTTTGTGGGCAAGCATGTATGTATGTGTGTGCATGTGCATGCACATGCGTGCCTGCAGGGGCCACAAGAGGTATCAGACCTAAGTGTGCTCAGACCACTTCATCTCAGGATGGCAAATAATAGAGGCCTTTTCAAGCCCATTCTGGGCTTCCTCAGAACTCCCAGCAAGAGCTGGAGAGATGGCTCAGTGGTTAAGAGCACAGGCTGCTCTTCCAGAGGTCCTGAGTTCAATTCCCAGCAACCACATGGTGTCTCACAACCATCTGTAATGAGATCTGGTGCCCTCCTCTGGCGTGTGGGCATACATGGAGACAGAATGTTGTATACATAATAAATAAATCTTAAAAAAAAAAAAAAAGAACTCCCAGCAAAGCCAGTGTCATGAGGTGGTCAGGCCAACACGGATGCGACTAGCCTTTTGATGGCATCAGCAGAATTCTAACTTGGAGGTTGTTACTGCTTTTTATCCAAGTGGAATGGAAGAGACTTGCAGAAAAAAATCTTGTGCTTTGTCTACCATCTGTGTCTAAATAAAAAGTATTCTCTACTCTCTAGGCCAGCTGGCTCTGCTTCTTGGGACACTCTTTCACAGATCCCTAGGTGACACATACTGATGGAAACAGGAAATGATCCGAGTGCCGCAGAGACTAAGTACTCCTACCCTCTCCTGCCAGGGTGCTGCTCTTGCACCCCCACCCCACTACACAACAGTTTCCCGAGCTGTGTGGAAGGAGAATGCCAAACTACTCTTTCCCCTTTCTGAAGCCAAAAACGTTTCACGCCCATGAGGAGGGCACTAGAAAATGCCTTTGATGTTTCAGCAGCTGTTTAAGCTAACGGTAGCTCCCCAGCCCTGCTTTTTGTCTCTGTATCTAGCTCATTAAGGATATGTAATCCATGTTTTCCCCATCTCCACCCCCGAGTGCTGGAGTCACCGGGTAGGTCACTATGCCCTGCTGGCAGTGACTCATTATTTAAACTGTAACAACTATTGTACAGAAAATCACCCAGCAATGATCATGAGCTGTTTTCTTAATTAATGTCCAGTGGTTCTTTACGTAACTCCAAATGCCAGACTGATACCCAATTATACTTATGTCTTAAATTATATTTAAGCTTTACATTATAATTATGTTTTCCCATGAGTGGTAAGGTTCACCATGGCAGAATTCATTTTTATGTTTGGATCTCCTAGGGTACTTCTTGCTCAGTGAAAGGGGTTAGAGTTTTGTTTGTTTCATTTAACTGAATCTGATTTGTATTTTGTTTCTCTACATAAAAGGGCAGAGGAGGATAAACTATCCAATGGAGACAGTTTGGGGGTCTTCAGCAATTTGATATGAGTGTCTGTGTATCTTGTAAAGATTTCTCAGGGCTTTTGGCGCTTATTAATAAAAAAAATCTATTTGTATAAACAGAAGATGGGTCATTTAACATTACATGCAAATATGTGCTAAGCAAATGTTAGTATTCGGAGTAAGGTTACAATAATGAATGTATTGGATTGTCTCATCTGTAATGTTGTAATACAGAGTGTGTGTGTGTGCGTGCACGTGTGCGCGTGTGTGCGTGTGTGCGTGTGTGCGCGATGTGTGTTTGAGTATGGAGGAGGACAAACTGTAGGAGTCAATTCTCGTCATTCACCCTTCCAGCATGTGGGTTCTAGGATATGAACTGAGGTCATCAGGCTTAGTGGCAAGCACCTGTACCCTCTGAGCCATCTCACTGGTCCAAGATCTTCAAAATCAGAGACTTCGATCCAATTGGACGTTTCTTCTGCTAGCACCTACTGTCTGTACAGGTCAATACATGGCCATTTAGTCCCAGCTCATTTTGCTCTGTGACTCTGGGACCTGACTCCTTTAAGCATCTCTCTCTTTAGGCAGTGGCCTTTGTCAGTAGAGGCCACAAGAGGGAGAAAAGAGCGGTGCCCTGCCCGTCTAGGTCCAAGCAGCCTTGACTGAGGGTTTTTAAGAGTTTCGGCCTAATGGCTACTCTCTATGCTTACTTCTAGATGCCTGAGGTCTTTCCCTTGCATCTCTCAATAGTGTGCTGCCTTTCCCCAGGAAACGGTTTCTAAACATTACAGCACAGCCTAGTTTATTATTTATTACTATGTTCTTATTGGACCCTTATGGACACAGACACCGCTTCCCTCCCTGTAGGCCAAGGATTTAATAAGTGCTTGCTGGACGTCCAAGGTGCAGTGGCTGAAAGGGGACTTTAAATTTCTCATAATTTAGAGACATCCCAAATTTCAGAAATTATTTCTGATGTGCCTTGGAAACATTTACTATGTTTCTTACATTGACCAACTGACTGACTGGGAACAAGGTTTATTCCACAATATTTATGTGGAGGTCAGAGGGCAATTTATCCCAAGTTGGTTCTCTCCTTCCACTGAGTGTGTTCGAGGGATCTAGTTCAAATCACCAGGCTGATGGCAAGCACCTTTATCCGGTGAGTCATTCACCAGTCCAGAGACTCTTCTACTCTGGTTGTTTAAAACTTAAAATGTTGTCATTGTAACACATACTCTTTATTTACCATAACATATTTTCCCACTAAACATCAAACTCAGGCTCAGCAGTCAGGAGCACATACTGCTCTTACAGAGAGCCAGAGTGTGGTCCCAGCGTTCAGTTTCTCACAGACCTGCCTCTGGCCTCCGGCCCCACATGCACATGGCACGCCCCCAGGAATACAGAACTAAAAACTAAAGCATCAGGTATCAGAAGCTGCACACTCTGTTGGGGTAAAATGGGAAACGTCTGCTCTGCAGGAGCTCATTTTAGCCATCTTCACAGTGGAGGAAGAATGGGGCTGCTCGAGCACAGTCCAGACGCTCCTAACCAGTGCTGCTGAAGAAGGAGCCCTTACCATTCTCCAGTCCTGGTGTTGGAAGTCTCCAGGTGAATAGACATCAACTTTGCATACGCCATTTTGGCTTTGTAACCAGTCAACCCTATCCGCCATCTGGTAGTATTTAAAAAAGGAAAAAAGAAAAAAAAAGAGAAGTTATCCAAAGGTTACATGGACAGGAGAAATAAAGAAACGGCAGAGATGGGAGAAGCAGGAGCAACGCTTTCCACAGAGACCTGTGAAAAAGGCATGCTTCAGCCCACTCAAACAGTCTTCTTCAGCCTCCGCTCCCACCTGCCACCCAACTCCTCAAACGTGTATCTCTAGAGATGAGCTGGCGCCTGGACCATGCCGTTCATGCTGACTGTTCGGTACAGGAACGGACCTGTCGGCTGTTCTGCTTTGTTCCTTACCATCCCCTTCCCGCCCGATTTTCAGTACACACTCCAAACTAAATGTGACAAAATGGATTGCTTTACTTTTCTCTTGCCTGTTCTGTCTACATGAACTAATTTTAACAACAGAAACTTTGCTTCTCATCCATTTCTAGAGCCCTGACTCACACTAGTAATCTTCCCTGAGATCATTCCCTCTCCAATAAGCTAAGGATGCTGGGAGGTTCTCAGATTCCCTGGTTCAGGGTCCAGGATGCAATGGTGACTTGGCTAATGTATCCTTTCACGGCCTCTTTACACTTTGCTCTGTCCTCTCATCTCAGTGGTGGCGCCACCAGCTGCCTGGGCTTCTCCGTGGCATTACCAGCTGCCTGGGCTTCTCCGTGGCATTACCAGCTGCCTGGGCTTCTCCGTGGCATTACCAGCTGCCTGGGCTTCTCCGTGGCATTACCAGCTGCCTGGGCTTCTCCGTGGCATTACCAGCTGCCCGGTCCTCTCAGTGGCGGCGCCACTAGCTGCCCGGTCCTCTCAGTGGTGGCGCCACCAGCTGCCTGGGCTTCTCACTTCAGTGGTGGCATCACTCTGTGCTAGAGAGCTGAGATTCATTTTGCCTGGCATCCTCTATGTAAGTCACCCGCCCTCACCACCTGCAAATTCTTTCCTCTACCACCAGCCGTCAGCTGTTTTCTTACACTTGCTGCTTTCGCTGCCTCAGAATTGTTCATCCCAAACCTCTTTTGGCCTCTGTCTTTACCCTCATCTAGTCTTCAAAACCTTGAAATTGTCTTTGAAATTGTAGCCAAGAACCACAGTGACTTAGGTATCCTGTTGTCAACCTAAAGTGGCAAGAAGGGTCTCTTTGCCCTCACTTTCTTTTCCTATGCCCAGTTTCCTCTTCTAGGTTCCACGCAGAACATCCCCTAGCTAATTCCAAACTCGGTTCCCATCTATAGCACTCAATGGTAAGATGAAATAAGACACTACCCCCCCCCCCCCCATATCCTGACATCTCCTGAAACAGACATCTAGCTTTACATTCAGGTTCCAGCAAAACACCATTTAAATCCGCTACAGCACAGTTCAACCTCCTGCTCGAAACTGGGATCATGATCACTGAAAGCTCATCGAAAGCCAGGGTGAGTTCTAGGAGTGTGCGTTCATCTGATTCAAAGGATGCTGGCTGAGGTGCATGCCCTTGCTCAAAATGAAGACAAACAGAGACCAAAGGTACACCAAACACACGCGCAATAAAAGCTGAAAAACGAATGAGACGCAAGGACGGCTGGGATGGCTCCTACAGGTAGAGGTGTCTGCTGCCAACTCCCATGACCTGAACTGGACCCCTGAAGCTCACATGCCTTAAGGAAAACCGACCCCCACAAGCTATCTCTGGCTGTCACACAAGCACCACGGCATGTGTGCACCTGCCTCGCCAGCGCACACACAGTAAGTAAAAATGTCCAAAGAAAAAAATTAAAAGTAATGATGCTTACATATATATGAACATATTGCTTTTGTTTTGGATATTATGGATAATTACTAAAGGAAAATCTAAATATAAAACCCCTGAAGAGCAATTTTCTGTTCTCATAAAGACTCTTATTTTCACACTCTCCTGTCTCTGATTATTGAGCTAGGAAAATTATTTCTGTACTCCTCCAGGTAACAGAGATTTGCTCCCCCCCCTTTTTTTTCCAAGTGCTGTATTCCTGAGTCACACTTCTATACACATATTCTTATGCTTTGTGTCATGGGCATGGAAAAAAATAATGAACAGTACTGTTACTGGGCCAAGAAAGGCAAAATTTAGTCGCAGCTTGACTTAGCATGTTGACAGTATAATATCCACAAACAATGGTCTTTTCATCGCGTTTACATTTCATCCAAGTGGGGTGACTCTGGTAGAGAAGACCTAAATCAACAGACTCTTTGTCTTAGTCAGGCTGCCTACACACAACAATTAATCAGATACAAGGTAAGCATAAAGAAGTAAGAAAATGATGTGGTCACTTACTCTTACTGAGGATGGGTTCTGAGATACAAGGAAGACTCCGGATGAGCTTTGTTGGTATCTTCACTATCCCTAAGTCTACCCGCCCCTCCTGCCATGTAATAGATAAGGATTCTGTAAAGAAAGACACAGAGAAAAATGACCAAACTTATATATGGACCGCACTGTTCTTATTACCGAATGATGACTCTGACTTCTTATTTTCATGTATACATAGAAGGGGAGGGGGGAAGCCCAGAGTAAGGTGGAGACTTCTGGGAGGGATCCATATACTACTGTTGGTGTGTTCTGAGAGTTCTCAGATAAAAAATCATTCTACTTTAGGCCGATGATTTCTTCAGTGGCTACTGTTAGTCTCTGCTCTTGAATGGCTTAATGATGAAAACAACCAGTTAATCTCACACACTTCACTAGCAAGCTTGAAGACAAGCAGGTGGGATGGGGAGATCAGAAAACATTTTGTAAGCACTTTTAGAGGGAAATATCTGTCCTCATAAAGAGTTCATAAACCATGTCTCCAGTCCAGTTCAACTAACTTCCTTTGTCTAGCTCTTCTGAGACATTAATAAAGGACATTCGTGCATTTTACTCTTGGAATATCTATCCAGCATTAACTGCACACATGCCTCCAAAATGTTCCTCTAAACCCCATCCCTACTTGAGCCCAAGCCAGTTATCCTATTTCTTAAGTCCCTAGCTGAATATTACTGTTTTTCCTTCAAAGTCTCCGACATAATTCATTTCACAGTCTCATCCTACCTAATATGGCAACTGTCCACAGGTACCCTACCTGCTTTATTAAGTGGCTTCCTGAACAAAGCAAATCCCTCCTAGTAGCTAGTACCTTTAAAGTTGGTGCTTAGCAATTCTCTGTTGAAAGAGTGAATATACAAGTCCTGCCCGTTTGTAATTCCAGGCAGCTCATTTTTCTTTCTTAAAATTGGAGAACCTGGGAACAAAAAGAAATGGCTTGCTCAAATGAATTATGATGATAAGCCATATCTTCTGATTTTTAAAACTCCAGTGCTTTGGCAATAAGTTTGCCACAGAAAGTTACGTCATGGTCAGATCTTCCTATACCAGTAATGCAAAGAAATGAACATCCCAAATGTTCAGTACTCTTTTCACAGAGCAGGTTCCACTAGTTTAGTAGACCTTGCAAACTCTTGCCTTACATATATTCTAATATTTTTAGTCTATTTTCTGTGTGTTTGTCTGCACACATAAAGCTTGTTGCAGTCAGCTAAATCTCCCTACGTTGTCTGGACGATGGCATTATATACATAGGCACATAACTTTCTTGCCTTTTGTTGTTCAGAAGCCTGAGATACAGTTATGAGAAAAAAAAATCAGAAATAAGACCAAAAGCTGGGGGAGGGTGTCAAAGTGATTATTACCTCAAAGTGAGAGTGCAGACCACGAAGGCCAACAGTGAGGCAGGTCGGCTTAGGCCTGCTCCACCCCAGGCCACAGCTCTACCAGACACCACCCCACCCCATTCCCCAATGCCTCAACATTTCTAAACTTATGAAAAGATTAAATTCTAGGCAATATAAATGAGGTTCATATGGGGCTGCTTCATATCTATCTGGTCATATTCTGAAGCTCTTTCAAGCAAAGTTTAGTGTTCATTTTAATATGGGTGAATGCCTTCATCTCCACCCCATCTTCCTCCTCTGTCTGTTCTGTCTGGGACACTGTAGAAACCCAACAAATCTTGTTGACACGGACACTGGAGTTCTCGGTATTTTCTCACCATGGAGTTCAGGACTATGCATCTCAGCACTCACCAAGCCTTCGTGAGGCAAGCTTCTAGCTTTACTGTTCCTTATAGTGTCTTCTTGCCCAAAGCACCATCATACAGATGCTATTCCATGGGCTTAAACCCATTCCCAGTGCTCTGCCGCCTAACCAAAGCTTCGATTCTAAAAATTGTGAGGCTTCAAGTGGATAAGAATCTAACTCAGCTATACCAGCATGATTTTAGAGAAAAGAGCATGGGAGTTAGGCAGATAGGAGATCTGGAAAAGCCGGCAGGCAGGTAATACCCTACTCTCAACTCTCAACATCACCATCACGCTGGGAGGAGGGGAAGGAGTAAATGCCTTGGGCCTCCGAAATGATGGCCTGGGATATCGGGTCAAACCGTAAGTAACTCAGGAACTTGAGGAAGAGGGAGAGCGTGTGGGATGCTGCTGAGGGAGTCCACTTATTTCCACAGTACTCAAAGATGAAATTAAGACAGGTAGGGCAGAAGCAAGAAGCTGAGCTGGAAATAAAAAAGCTGCCCATCGTCTTCTTTCTAACGACAGGGGATCAGAAAATGGGCTCTCTTACCAACCCCGTAGGCTTCCCTACCTCTGTAGCTCTGGGAACAGCGAACCACAGAAGATTCCAGAATATACTTTTAAAGTCAATAAAGATGCTGGGATGTTCTTGCTCAGCTGAAGATCTTGTTTCCTTCCCCAGCCTTCCATGCACCTCCTTCTTGTTGGGACTAGGGGGGTGACATCAGAATTGCAACTGGTGACGTCACTGTTTCTATAGCAACAATGTGAGGCTGCCTAAGACTGAGTACTCAATAGGAAAAGAGGAGGGGTGGAAATACACTTTATGGCTCTGGACATTTAGTTAGAAGGACTGGCCTTGGGCTGGAGAGGTGGCTCAGTGGTTAAGAGCACTAACTGCTCTTCCAGAGGACCCAGGTTCAATTCCCAGCACCCACATGATAGCCAACAACTGTCTGTAACTCCAGTTCCAGGGGATCTGACACCTTCACACCCATGTACATAAAATAAAATTAAATTATATTAAAAAAAGAAGGACTGGCCTTGCTTTCTCCTATTAATTCAATTCTTTGAGTGTCTGAGATGAGGGAGTACAGGAAGGGAAGTCATGCCAATGGATTTCATTTATTTTATATTTATTTATTTATTTTGTATACGATATTCTGTCTGTGTGTATGTCTGCAGGCCAGAAGAGGGCACCAGACCTCATTACAGATGGGTGTGAGCCACCATGTGGTTGCTGGGAATCGAACTCAGGACCTTTGGAAGTGCACACAGTGCTCTTAACCGCTGAGCCATCTCTCCAGCCCATGGATTTTACTTAAAACAGTTGAGTAACACCAACAAATTCAGATGGCAGCCGAGGAGAGGATCCTATTTCACACTGGCTTAGCCTGAAATTGTTTGTGTCAAAACTGGTGACATGGCCTTAACTGTAGGACTGTGTCTCTGTAACTGTTGTTGCTGACTGGATCTCAGGTAACAATCTAACCAAGGAAAGAGTTCCAATGGCTGACAAAAACCACACACACACACACACACACACACACACACACACACACACACAACAGCAATAAAAACTCCACAAAATCCCAAACCCAACACATGAAACCAAACAACCCTAACAGACTGGAAAGTTGGCTGGCTATTGGCATCCTTCAGTAAAGCAATGTGTCAACTATCACTTTTTTGTTGTTGTTGATCTTTTTCACCATTAAAAGAGGGGGTTGGGGCTTGCTGGCTTCTGCAGAGTCTTTCCGGGCGCAGGTACCCTGCACTGGGTACCTTCCTAGAGTCTGAGCGGGCACACCTGCTGTCAGCATTTTGCGGGTCACGGGAACAAGAACGAATATTCTGGGTATTCAGATCAGTGCTCTCTCCCTATTGGAGGATGCCCTGATACCCCAAGTGTGAGCAGGAGGCAGCACTTGACTCAGAGATGTCAGATGACCCAATTATCACACAGAGATTGGAAGGCAGCTGCAAAATGGGGATGGGGCTGTCAATTTATCAGAACTTGGAAAGTATGTTAATATACCAATTGTGATATGTGATATTAACAAATATGGTAATATATTAAATTGTGAGTTCTGAGCCAAGGAAGGATGAGGCCAAGAAATGCAAGGCAACTCAGCATTACTGAGCTTCGCAGTTAAAGGGTTTCTTTTCTAATTCGATTTGGTCAATGACAGCTCTTACAAACAGTAGGGTGAGCTGGGTCTGGAGGTGTAGACGGGTACTCACAGCACCTCAACTACTCGGGAGAACTGAAGTTCAAGGTCAGCCTCGGCTACAAAGAGTTTAAGGTTAAGGTAACTTAGTGAGACACTGTCTCAAAACAAAGTAAGAAGGACTGAGGCACTTTTGCCTTGCACATCTGGTGCCCTCATTTCCGTCCTCTGTAAATAAAGTAAAAAGTAAACAACAATAGGGAGCATACAGACCTTAACAGCCTTACTCACAAGCAGTCCCTACGCAGGGCCAGTCAACTGCCTATCCCAGCGACACACACCTTCTTCTTAGACAAGAACAATGGATCCCATCTCCACTGAGCACTTGGTCATCTTCAATGACCAAGTCTAGAATGATTCCCCCAAACTAGGCAGTTTACTGATAAGCTCGAGGTATGTTTCACAGGGTTATTGGGACCACATAAAAAACAAAAAACAGCTCTCCTCAAAAAAGGACAAGAAGCCGGGCGGTGGTGGCACACGCCTTTAATCCCAGCACTCGGGAGACAGAGGCAGGCGGATCTCTGTGAGTTCGAGGCCAGCCTGGTCTACAAGAGCTAGTTCCAGGACAGGAACCAAAAGCTAAGGAGAAACCTTGTCTCGAAAATCAAAAAAGGGGGGGGGGGGCAAGAGGTAGTTTATTATGGAGCCAGATATGAGTGACCAAATCCAGGTTATCCTAAGTTTCATGGTCCAACAATGAAAGTTCTTGTAGTAACAGAACAAAAAGAGTTACAAATAAACACTTTTCAGATGCATGTGCTGAAGCATCAGGAGAGTGGGTTATAGTAAATCAGGAAACCCTGGATACAGAGGGACCTCAGATGCGCTCTGATGACATTTTTAGCTCTGCATTAGTAGAATCTAATGGTTCCGATACATCCCCAAAGACTGCAGGAGACAGTCAGAAGGACGTCAGGGCACACAAAGGTGGAAAATAAATGGCTGTTTAGAAGGTTAAGGATAGGCCACGATAATCTGGCTTTGAGTCTGTAACATTCCACCCTCTCCAGTGTCATTAAGGTTCTAATCAATTAATCAATTTCTAGGATGTTCAGTGTCCTTGGAACTTCTTTCTGGGAACTTTACAAGTGGGCTGTCTTCTACTCGGGTATATCGAGGGTGACTGGAATGAAGCTTTTAATTTTTTTTAAAACTTGAGACAAGGTCCCCTGGGTTGGCCTGGAACTCTCCCTGTCTTCCTGCCTCTGTTTCCCGAGAGCTCGGATTACAGGTGTGTACCACCATATCCTGAAAAAGACTTTAAAATGCAAGTGCTTTTTACTTTTCTCAGAACATCCTCAGGCTCCAGGTATCTCTTTCTAGAACAATACAGACTTTCAAAGAGGCCCAGTTTGAAAAGTGAACACCTGCTCTGGGTAAGGCCACCACTGTTTTATTCCCATAGAAAAACTGTTGAATGTCAAGCATGACTTGCGATATTATATCACATTTGAGGACATTCGTGTTTCAAACCATTTATGAATCTCTAGTAAGTCGCCTGGGGTGGTGACTCATGCCTGAAGCAGTGCAGTGAATATCACAAGTTAGAAGCCAACCAGGACTTCATAAGGAGACCCTGTCTCAAAATTCCAAAAAAGAACTTCAGATTCATAGGTCCGGTTAGTGTGCTTCTATAAACGAAATTCAAAACCAAATAAACACAAAAACACCAGCCAACCAAAGCTCATGATAGGGGACTGATCACCACCCTGGAAAGGTCAGAGTCCCTGGAGAGGTCACCTATGTGTAGGTTTGGATTGGTGCAGACAACTAAGCAAGCATTCTGTGACCTGGGACAGTGAGCACTAGAGCCCCAAAGAAAGTTCGTTCTTGAAGGCATCCACGAGCACTTACTTCGGCAGCAGGGAGAGAGAGGGCGCCTCTGCGTTCCTATTTCTCCTCTCCACTTGTGCACTCCGCGCTTTGCTTGAAAAGTTTTTCCTCCTTGCAACTTCGCGACTTCGGGGCTACGTCTCCTCCATCCCAGCCCCAGGCCGGCAGAGCTGCCTGACTCTCGGGTAATAGCCCACCAAGTGCTGGACTTTGAAGGCGGGCCATTTTGCATGCCCCGGAGTCAATCCCTGGTTGAGTCTGAATTGCAGACTCCACAGCAATATAAGATGATCTTCACAGCCCATTCCAGAACCGGGATTCTGTTTTCCCCTTCCTTTCTTTTTTCTCTCCTCTTGTATGCTTTCACTCCATTCTCATCGCAAGCCGCCAGGTCCGTTCTCAGTCGGCGCCTGCGCAGAGAGGTCGGCGAATACCATTTGGCCCCGCGTTATTGCCGTAGTTGGCGGAAGCTCGAGCCGTGGGGCATTGTGGGAGAAGATGGCGACCGCCGTCCGCTCCCGGGTTGTCCTAGCGCTGCCAATGTCACGTAAGTGTCACCGGGCACCGCCGCATAGGGTCCGATTCCGCGAGGGGAACCTAACTTTTCTTCCTCATACCCTAGGTCCATGTGTGAAATTGTGCGCTCGAGAAGGGGATGGGAAGCTGGAGTAGCAGGGAGGAACGAGGAGAACCTGAACGCTTTAAAGCTCGAGTTAGTATGGAGATTGTTGGGAAGGTTGAGGTCAAGGAAAATTCATGGAGGAAAAGGGGGTCGCACAGTAGGACATCGATTGGCTTCACGGATGTAATCAATGGAAACCACGATCCGCGCCTCTCCGGATGGAGACTGTGTTAGGTTGTGGCGCCAGGGTCTGTCGCAGAGAGAAATGCTTGTGGAGAAAGAATTGGGAGCCGGGTGGAAAGAGGAGCGCAGAAGAGTGGAAGACAGCTTAGGACGTGGCGGCATTGCTTGCTTACTCTTCTGTTATGGTTGGATTTGTTCTCAGTCCTTAGTTCGAAAGCATGCATTTTTTTTCTTCCAGAAGAAGCAAAGCAATCAGTCGTTGCTCCTCCCCATCTTCACTCCCCCGCCCCACAAAGCGTGTCCACTTCAGTTATGTTTTTCCATAGTGCATTTACTCATTATCGAATATCATTGGCTGTCAGATCGCTTCATGTCAGAGTCATTGGAAAGAGCTTTGGGGCCAGCAAGAGAAAGTCCAACAGCTGCCTGCCAATTAGGGAGTCAGACGTCCCTGTGCCACCGCCTCGTCCATCGCCACTTCTTTGCCATTTCTACTGCTTCTACCTTCGTGTTACCAACTTAGCCCACATTTCTGCCAGTGGACAGGAAAAGCTACCCAGAAGAAGCCTTTTACTAAACCCTTTCTGCTACTCTACTGGGGGAAACCACAGAAGAGTGTCTTTCAGAAGACTCGCCGAATGAGCCAGGCGAGATAGGCGGAGATGCTCCCAGCAATCCCAGCCTATCCTTTTTAGTATCAGTCACAGCAGGCTCTCTGTGCTTATGCTCTGGTCTAGGTGGAAATGGTTGCAGGGTCCTAGAATTAGGCTGTGATAGCATAGAAATCTGGCACAGGCTTTTCAAGTAGCCTGACTAAGGCAATTGGCTTCGGCTGTGTAGTTTTCTCAAGGCATTGTGGAATATGCAGGACCACTGGTGCTGCCGTAAGGGCAGGCGGCTGTTTGATAATCTTTTTGATGAGGGTAATCAGAGCAGCAAGAAGAAGTCAAACAGCTGTCAGCTGGGGAGTCTGATGTCCCTGTGCCCCAGTCTTTTCTTAGGTTACCCTAGAATTCCCTACATAGAGTCCAAACTGTCTTTGAACCCACAGTGATCCTCCTGCCTCAGCCTCTCAAGTACTGAGATTACAGGTGTGAACTACCATGCCTTTCTGTTTTATACCCCTACGCCAAGCATTCCTTTGATGTTCATTTACCGTAACTAAGAAAAGTTTTGAAGGGTGGATAACTCCAGCCTAAGGCCTTAGGGTGAGGTGGCGCCCTTTTGTGGATACCTTCTTCTGTCTTGTTGCACCAACTTACATACTTACCAACCCCCTACCAAAAATTGCTTTTCAGTGATTTTTACATCTAAACTGCACTCTTTTTGCTTTCTGTATATGTATTTATTTTGGATAGGACATATGTATGTACGGGTACTTGTGAATGTGTGTGCATATGAAGGCCAGAGGTCAATGTCTGGGGTCTTCCTTAATCATTCTCAACCTTGTCTGTCTACCTGAGACAGAATCCTTCACTGAACCTGAAGTCATTGATTTGGCTAAGTTGACTTGACTGAGCTCTAGGGGTTCACCTTTTGAGACAGCCTCTCTATCACCTGTCACTGGGGTCACAAATGAGTGTCACCGTGCTTGGCAGGTTTCTCTCTCTCTCTCTCTCTCTCTCTCTCTCTCTCTCTCTCTCTTTCTCTCTCTCTCTCTCTCTCCCTCTCCCCCTCCCCCTCTCCCTCTCCCTCTCCCTCTCCCTCTCCCTCTCCCTCTCCCTCTCTACACACACACACACAGACATTGAGTGTCAGGGATTTGTGCCTTCATAGCAAACCCCTTACCTACTGAGCTAGCTCTCCAGCCTTTTTCTTTCTTTTTCCCTTTGAGGTACCGATAGTCTTCTGCCTCCAGCCACATCATCAGCTTTGCTTCTCTCTTGCTGTCACGTTTCAGTCACGTCCAGACGGTCTTTCGTTGTTTCTCCACTCCAGTCTTACTCATTCTTACTTCTCCTTGCTTGTGTATGTTCTGTGTTACTCATGGGATTCCAGTCTTTGCTATTCTTCTTTAAAACCTTTCTCAAAACACTTTAATATGACTTAAGGTTATATACCCAATACGACATGGTATTTGCTTTCTAGTTTTGTATATTTCCTATAGCTTTTATGCTACAATAATTTATGTTTACTGTTGTTGGTACTTAAATCCCTAAGGTACCATTCCCAAAATAGTTATAAATTTCTAGAGAAAGAAACTGTTATTTATTGGTTGTTTTCATGATAACATGCACCATGTTTGCTGACTCTGCTGTTTTCCTGAAGGTCCTGCCATCGCTGCAGCAGCTACGTCTGTGTTTCGTGGCCCATCCCATCGCCAACTTCATCATGCTCTCATACCTCATGGGCAAGGTGGCCGTTCATCTGTCAGTGGAGTGGTGGCCACTGTGTTTGGAGCCACAGGATTCCTGGGTCGATATGTTGTCAACGCCCTTGGTGAGTCAGGTTCTTTTAGTTCGGTGCCCTCCATTGCCCCGAACTAAGATCGCCCCGCTTGAGACTGCGAGCCAGGTGTTTTTGTTTCAATGATATGACAAGTTACTTCTGTCTTAGAAGTATATAAATTTTATCTGCCTTGGCATTGAGAGAACACCCATGCTTCCTCTATAGGATGTTCTGGGAATACAATACACTGAGAAGTTATGGCCTCTTTGGTATGGCAGAATACACTTTTTACTAAGCATTAAGTTAATCTATCACATTAGAATTTGATATTTTCTCAGTCACTAGTGGGTATCATACCCATGTCATGTTGATGTTGATTCTGTTTACCTTTATCTTTTAGGACGAATGGGGTCACAAGTGATCATACCCTATCGGTGTGACATATATGACACCATGCACCTTCGCCCCATGGGTGACCTGGGCCAGCTTATCTTTCTGGTAAGCCTTTGTACTGGGCATTGGAGTTATTAATGTAATTTCCGAGGTCATCGTTAGAGGTGAGAGGCAGTGTAATAAAGCAGTAGTTTAACCCCAGACTAAGAGCATCCTCAATTCTGCTAGGATCCTGCAGCTCTTGTTTTAGCATGCAAGCCCTAGTCTGACCATGGGCAAACTGTTTTCATATAGCACTAGATAACGATTATTTGCAATTTGTAGATCATAGAATCTCTGTCAGAGCTGCTGAGCTCACTCTTATGGTCCCAAAGCAGTCACAGACAGTATGTAAGTGAATGGATATAGCTGTACTCTGGTCTTACTTTATTAACTAGGTTGTATGGTTGACATGGTCTGTTGGCTCTTCTTTGCTTCTGTGTGGTAGACATTAGCCATGTGAGGCTGTTGAGCACATGAATTGTGGCTAGTCTAAATTGAGATGTACTATAAGATAAAAATATGGATTTCAAAGACTGTATGAAAAAATTATATTCAGAATATGCTAATATTTTTGTTAATTATTATTACATATTGAGAAGATTTGAGATCTATTGGGAGAAATAAAATATTAACAAGAATTTCTCTTGATTTTGTGTTTACTCTTTTATTTGTGACTAGTAGAAGATTCTGAAAGTAGTAAATTTAGGATTTTATATCTGCCTCATGGTATGACTCTAAGGTGGTTTTACAAGCAGAATCATGGGGAAGAAGCTTGAGAGCTTGTTTCCGTTGGTGTGACCTTAGCTCTGAAGCAGCCCTTTCTCAGGTTCCCATCGCGTTTTCCTTTGGTCTTTGGGCTCTTCAGACCAGTGGTTGCCAGAGAGCTAAAGAGTGATTTAGCACTTCCTAAATCCTGGGAGTGATTTAGGTTGTGTGGGCTCTTTATCTGTCCAGTGAATGGTGAGCTGCTTATAGGTCACGTAGATTTTCAGCTCAATTCATAAACTCGTTGATGGTGACTATGAATTGTAATCTCAGGGGAAAAAAAAGAACAGAATTTCTATATTAAAATAATTGTGCCAGAGGTGAGGACTCATTCCTGCAATCCCAGCACATAGTAGTAGTCTAAGACAGGAGGATTATTGTGAGTTTAAGGTCAGCCTGGACTGCATAGTGAGCACTAGGCCATTCAGGAATAGAGTGAGACTCCGCCTTAACAAACAAACAAGAGCCAGGCAGGGTGGCACACATTTGTAGTCTAAGCAGCGGAGGGGAGGAGGCATTCAAGGCTAGCCTGGGCTATGTAGACCCTATTGTAAAGCAATGTTAACAACAAAAACTTGAAGTTTTAAACACTGCATTTCTTTAATTCTTCTTTTCATGTCTTTGAAATAGATCTGCTATTATAAAGAGCATTAGGGGCTGGAGATGTAGCTCAGTTGGTAGAATGCTTGTCCTACCTACATGAAGCCCTAGGTTGGATTTCCAGCACTGCAGTGAAAGTAAATAGGTAAATAAATAAGGAAAGAATTGAAGAGAAATAAGGAAATTGTCCTGAGTTCCTAGTTTGGTGCTGCTCCCTTTGGCTATTTCCAGTGGTGGGTGCCCGGTTTGCTTACATCCCAAATTATACTTGCTTCTTTAATTTGTAGTAAGGAGGCCGCTTGTTTGTCACGGCTGCTCAGAACTGAAATAATCACACAGAAACCATATTAATTAAATCACTGCTTGGCCCATTAGCTCTAGCTTCTTATTGGCTGACTCTTAAATATTAATTTAATCCATTTCTATTCATTTGTGTACCACCACGCAGCTGTGGCTTACCAGCTAAAGTTCCATCTTGCTCTGGCAGGGCTACATGGCTTCTCTCTGACTCTGCCCTTCTTTCTTCCATCATTCAGTTAGTTTTCGTTGCCTAGCTCTGTACTACCCTATCAAGCCAAGCCAGTTTTCTTTATTAATTAATCAATCATATTCACAGCATACAAAGGGGAATCCCACATCACTTCCCCTTTCCTATTTAAATAAAAGGAAGGAGGAGGAGTCAGAGAGAAGCCTTGTAGTCCTGCCGGAGCCAGATGGAACTTTAGCCGGTAAGCCACGGCCATGTGGCGATACACAGATTAATAGAAATGGGTTAAATTCATATGTAAGAGTCAGCCAATAAGAAGCTAGAGCTAATGGGCCAGGCAGTGATTTAATGAATATGGTTTCTGTGTGATTATTTCGGGACTGAGGCCTCAGTCATTGGCTACATAATGAGCTGCATGTCAGCGTGGGTCAAATGACCCAAGTGTGCCCCACTAAATACACACCATTAAATATGAGCTTCCTCTTTCCAGTGTTTGATGTCATGAATGACATGTACTTTTTACTGCCTTGTCTAGGAAGAGTGGAGGAGGGTGAGCAGGGAGTTTGAGACATCAGCTTCATTTGTTAAAATCAGTGGAGTCTTTGTGAAATGGAACCTTGTTTGTACAATGGCAGATGACCATTCTGAAAGTTGCTGTACGTGTTGAGGTATTCCCCGTGTGTTTTAATCTGATTGGTTCCTGCTGTTGCAGGAATGGGACGCAAGAGACAAAGATTCTATCCGGAGAGTGGTGCAGCACAGCAATGTGGTCATCAATCTCATTGGGCGGGACTGGGAAACCAGGTAAGTCTTGGTCCCTCCTGTCTTCTTTGCATAAGTCTTAGGGTTCAGTGACATTTACCAGGGCCTTCTGTGTGCTGGGGATCTTAGTGTCAGTTTCAGCCAGCTCATCAGTAATGGTGACAAGGTTCATTGGTATATGTCCTGTGGATGTTAGTGGGATGATGCATCATGTCAGTGTGGTTGGTGATGGGAATTTGGCAGTGACCAGTGTTGACTTTGCTCGAGCCTGTCAATCTGGGGCAGAATTAGGATGTAGGATTTGCTTGTTCCACTGTTCTCCAGTCTTTTAGATTGCCTCTTTGCGTCATTAACTGATTCGAATGTTGTTTAGTTTTTGTGAGGATTATCAATAATGGCTTATTGTTATTAGTATTATTTTGTCTTTTGAGACAGGGTCTTGTGATTCCCAGGCTAGCTATAGACTTGTATTTCTCCTCTTCCACCTTGCATGTGCTAGAATTATGGGTGTGTGCTGCCGCACTGGCCCAAATATTGTTTTACTCTGATTCTTTCATGGCCCTTTGTTCACACGTTTTTCCTTTAGCATTTAGTAAGTGTCTGACTTAGATTTTTTTTTAGTATGCTTGTTTCATTAAATAGTTTAAATTCTTTGATGACTTCCTTTATGTCTCTGGTAGGGACTAGCATAGTGGTTTGTACAGGATAATCATTCAGCTAGTGTTAGGTAGTGAATTGTGGCATAGCTCACTCCCTCTGTCCCAATCTCCCTCCCTCCCTCTTTCCTTCATTCTATCCTTTGTTCCCTCCCTCCCTTCCTTCTTCTTTCCCAATACTAAGGACTGGACTCGGCCTTCCTTACACCAGGCATGTGTTTTACCACTGAACTATAGCCCTAGTCCCCGTTTTCTTCTTCATTTTGAGATGAGATCCCACTAAGTTGCCTAGTTGCCCAGGTTGGTCTTGAGCTCACTCTATAGCCCAGGCTAGCATTGAACTTGTGAACCCCTGCCTCAGCTTTCCAAGTAGCCAGCATTAGAGGTCTGGCCCCGCCATGGCTAAATTTTTTTCTCTTTAGGGAAACCAAGTTTCACAAATGAGAAGTGAGTCCCTTTCCAGACCCCAGCACTTCCCCGCTTCCCTCTAGCCAGGATAGTCAGGTTTTCTTGATGTGCCTTCATTGGCCCCAAGACTCCTTGAGAACATAAAGTACTTCTTGTGCTGATTATAACTTTGAGTAAGTCTCTACGTAAGTTTATTGACAATAAGAAGGGCTGGAAACCCTGGGAGAAATTACTTTTGACTTAAAGTTAAGGCATAAGGCATTACTGTTTAAAAGTTTGCTACCTTTTTTTTCTTTTTTGTTTTTATTTGTTTGTTTGTTTTTATTTTTGAGACAGGGTTTCTCTGTAGCTTTGGAGCCTGTCCTGGAACTAGCTCTGTAGATCAGGCTGGCTTCGAACTCTCAAGATCCTCCTCTCTCTACCTCCCAAGTGCTGAGATTAAAGGTGTGCACCACCACCACCTGGCAATTGTTACAAATTCAAATACTGTCACGAAAATCAAAGTAGCATAGAAAACTTTGAAATCCTGAATTTTCTTGAATTCTTAACTGCCTCCCCCTTTTCTTCCAGAAACTTTGATTTTGAAGACGTTTTCGTGACGATTCCTCAAACAATAGCTCAGTTGTCCAAGGAAGCTGGTGTTGAGAGATTCATTCATGTTTCACACCTGAATGCCAGCATGAAGAGTTCTTCTAGGTACCTGAGGAGCAAGGTGAGTGCTGGGAGCTCAGCAGGTGCTGCACGGGCATGGGAAATGCTTTGGAACCTGATGAAAAAGAGAAGTGTTTCTCCACCATGTGTTGAGATGTCAGAGGGTCTTTCATTGTCCTTCTAGATCCAGGTGTGCCTGTGTTGTGGTTTTCATTTGTTTGGTTTTTGATGTTGAGTACTGAACCCAGGGCCTTGGCCTTGCTGGGCAAATGCTCTATCCCTGGACCACAGCTCCAGCTGCTGTACATGTGTTGTGACCTTTTGGTTGAATGGTCTGTTGAAGGGTCTCATATATGGATAGATTGTATTACTGCCTCCAGATGCTTGAGGTTGTGGGAGACACAGCAAACAGCAGGAAATGTAGGGTATGATTCCTGCCAAAGAAGACAGGCCTGGGTCCGCTCCTGTTATTACGGGAGCCTCTGTCCTCTTGAACCTTCTGGAGTCCAGTTTCTGCCAGTCGCCCCCGGGCAGTGCGAAGGCTGAGACTGAGGGGAGTAGATAGTGCCAGGGAAAATGCTCTTTGCATCGTTCATCTTCCTCCTGCAAACTCCCCTAGAGTCTGGGCTTGGCCACCGTGGCTCAGAGTCCATCTGGAACCTAAGTGTCATCTTTGTCCGGGCTTATTAGTGTCTGGGTCTACCCATAAGCATTTGTCTTCTGCCACAATGGGCTTGTCTCGTGTCATCCTGACAAGAACAACAGAGTTCTTAATAGTGACTCCAGGTTTGTGTTCCAAGGCTTATATTTATTGAGAAAATTGTTTTTTAAGCACCAGTCATATGCTGTAAATCGCATGTTGTTGCTTGTCAAACAGATGTGACCCAAGCCCTCATTAGGACTCTAGTCCACCAGGGGAAATGATCCCTGCCAGCTGCAGGGAGATATTTTTCAAAACTCCAATGCCCAGTCTGTACCCCTGACCAACTAAAGCAGAATCTTTTGGGGTGGAATTTGGCTTTCAACTCTATTTTGTGTAATCTATAAAATGATCTGTGAGAGCTGTGCTTTTTGTTTTGAATGAGAGAGTTTTTTTAAAGTATATAGCAAGTGGAAATACAAGAATCAATGGCTATCCACAGATAGCGGGAAGTAACAGATAGATGTCAGAATGTCATCAAATCAGATGGTCACAAAGTCCAGCTGGGATAACTGGAGTAGCCCAAAGAGAGAGCAAACAAAGCAACACACCAAACTAGGGCCACCAGACAGACGTCCAGCAGAAACCACCTGGGGAAGCCCTCTTGCGAAGGTCAGCTGGAATTTCTATCTGTGCTTTAGACCCAGGTGGAGCAGAACATCCCCTCAAAGGAGGCTTCCAAATAAAAGGACAAACAGCAGCAGATGGCATGGTCAGGTCTCCCGCAGAAATGACTGGGGAAGCCGTGCTAAGTCACGTGGGACTTCCTGATGGAGATTCCAGCAGAGCAAAGCATTCTCCGGGATGACCTCCGGCTTCTCTCCCAAGGCAGGGCATTGTTATACCTTGAGAGAAACAGCAGTAATCTCTGTTGGAAATTGCTTACCCTCTAGCTTTTCTAAAGGACACAATAGCCGCTGCTATTTTCCCACCTCCCTTACAGAACCAAGAGTTCAGCCAGACACAAAAGGGGGTGTTTGAAAAGTGCTTGGCATCAACATGCTGTATCTGCGGTAGGGGCAGGGGTCAGCTCTGCTTCCAGAGCCAGCTTCTCAGCAGCCTCAGAAGAGCATGACACTTTGCTAGTGTAATTAGTATCTGTTCTACTCTCTCACCAATCAAACTCAGCGCAGATTAAGAGGCACTGTTTTCCTTGAGAGAATGTCAGGGGGCAGGTTTTGGACTTACATTTCAGCAATGTCCCAGTTGCTCAGGGCTTCTGACCCTGGAGCTCAGAAGAGAGATCTGTGCTGGAGATGAGAGTTGAGAGTCAGCAGAATCTGTCATTTGAAGAAGAGTGAGGTATAAGCAGGCTGGCTGAGAAGAGAGCTCTGAATGGGGCCAAGGCATGCAAACGCTGACAGTATGGTGGGGGAGGGATACTTGGTATCAGGACTGGGGGACATGTGTGGTAGACAGGAAGCCAGAGAGAGCAGTGTCCCCGAAGGCTGCATTCCAGGAGGGAAGAGGTATTGTGAGTGTCACTGAGCAGTCAGGAGGACTGCAGTGTCAGATCTGTGGGCGTCTGTGATCTCGTCAAAAGTGGTTCCAGAACAGATGTTGAAGTTGTTGAAGCAGAATTCAGAGTCAGAGTGAGTGAAATGGGAGCTTGGTGTGGTCCAGCAAGGGTGGGCTTAGTTTTCTCTGGCCTGGCAAGAGAGAGAGGTGGGAGGGAAGAGTTTGTGGTGGGGTTGGATTTTGTTTCTCTGGCAGGCTGCAATCTTCTTGACACAAAGCAGAGAGTCTGTAAATAAGAGAAAGAAACTGAAGGCTGAAAAAGCATCCAGTCTCCCTTCATTGTAGAGTTCCCTAGCATAAGAATAGGAAGAGCATCTACAGAATTTCTGGGTGTGGGGTATTTGTTTTGTCTCTCATGTGTTTTTATAACATTCTGTTAATTGAGCTTTTTGAATAATATGATTATTTCCAAAATATGGTTATCTAATGAAAATAGGGCCTTGGAAATGTAAGTAGTCTCTGGTAGTGGGGAAGGGGAAAGCCCTAGCACCTGCCAAAGAACTCAGAACATCTTTTGTTTTTGGTTGTCTAGGCGGTGGGAGAGAAGGAAGTGAGAAGTGCGTTTCCTGAAGCCACCATCATACGGCCATCTGACATCTTTGGAAGGGAGGACAGGTTCCTCAATCACTTTGCAAGTATGCATCCTTCTTCCCAGAAGAGAGGAGTCCTGGTGGCTTAGCACAGCTGAGCTGAGCACCAGCTGACAGTGCTCTCTGAGCTCCCAGACCGAGTTCTAGTTCCTCTTCAGTTACCTTTCCTCTTTGGAGTTTCATTTTCCTCATCAGCGTGGTCCTTTCTGCTTCTGGGTAATGAGAGTCTGGTTAAATGTTGTGCTGTGGATTTAGGGAGGTACAGACTTACTTCCCTCCATGCTTGGCCCAGAGCATGGGCTTCAGAGTCAGAAACTTTAAACTCAGTAACTCTGTGACCTTGGCAAGATACAAGCAAATCTTTTGAGTTCTACAAATTCTCCCTTATCCCCATCCTGGACACCTGCCAACCGCTATCTTTTTACTGGCTTGGTTGATTATTGCATCTTTTTCAAAATACTATGATATTATAGTTGTACATCATGAAGCCTTTTCAAATTGCCTTCTTTCCTTTATATGTATTTAGGATTTGTCCCTGACTCTTGTGGACTTGTTTCTTTGTGGGGCTGTGCCCATCTGTTTATGCAGCTTTTCTATATCTCCCTCTTGGTTGTGCCAGCTGGAATTCTGCAGTGATTTCCACTTTGTTTTTATGAAACGATACACTATGTAAAATATAAACCTTATCATGTGTGAGTTCTTTATGTTGAGGCTTTAATGCCTGCTGTAACTCGATGTGGACAAAGGGATTTGGAGGTCATTAGGCTACATGATGTCGTAAGGGTTAGGTACTAACTGATGGGGTTGGTGACTGGTGAGAGAAAGGCCACATGAGGACACAGTAAGAAGATGGCCACCTACAACCCAGAAAGAGAGCCTCACCAGGAACCTGCTGACACCTTGGCTTTGCATTTTCCAGCCTCCAGAGCTGGGAGAAAGTACAGTTTGGGTTTTTAAGCCATCTAGTCTGTGGTATTTTGTTGTAACAGCCTGAACAGACTAGGCAGATCTGTGTGTGGAGAGGTTAAATGCTATAGTATGAGGAGGTTGAGGTAGCATTGGAGCTGGCTGTAGGCTTGGCTAGAAGTTTCAAGGGCATGACAGCCATGTGGACAGGAAGAAGCTGTGCCGGCCACATTCTCATTGCTATGGCTGTGACCCAGCGAGAAGCACCATGGGGAGGAAGGGCTCATTTTGCCTGACACCTTGAGGGACTGCAGTCCACCATGGTGGGGAAGGCATGGCGGTGGGATGGTGAGGCAGCTGTTGCATTGTGTCCACACTCAGGAACCAGGGAGACAATGCACTGTTCAGCACTCCCCCCTGTAGCGCAGGCTGGCCTGGAACTTAGAGATGCTGCCTCTGCTTCCTGAGTGCTGGAATTAAAGGCATGCACCACCACAACCCAGCCTTCTTTTTACGTATTTGTTTGTTTGCTTTTGCTTTTTTATTTATTTATGAACCTTCACAACCCAGCCCCTCTTTATTCACTCACTCGCTCATTTATTTATTTATTTATTTACTTATTTATTTATGGATGGGCCGTCACAACCCAGCCCCCTTTCTACTTAATTGTTTGTTTATTCAGTCCAGAATCCTCAGCGTCTGATATATTTTTTACATTATCTTTATTATGTATTCTCAGGACAGTTTCTTGTTTCTTCTTCCAGATATTCGTTGGTTTGGCGGCGTGCCTCTTATTTCTTTGGGTTTTAAGACAGTGAAACAACCAGTATATGTAAGTATCCTGCATGAAGGCTTAGCAATGGGTGTTAGCTCGATTCAGGTTTAGTTCAATTTGCTGGTCTCATTCTTACCTACTGACTTTATTTTTTAACTTGGTCAACTTGCTGCAACTGGTTTCCTCAGTTTATCTAGGAGGTGCATGTCTTCTCAGTGTCTTCAGTTGTCCATTCACCTGAGAAAGCTTAATTGAGACAGTTGGTGTCAAGTGTCCCAGGCTAGCCTTGAACCCAGTGTAGCCCAGCCAGGCCTTGAACTTGATACTTCCGACTTCATCTTCCCAGGTAGCCAAGGTTACAGGCCTGGTTCTCCAGGTCTGATGTGTTAGCTCAGCAACTGCTTAGACATGTCCTATGATTTGTATGATGGGCTGACACCTGGTTTCTGGGAGTACAGAAAGGATAACCAGTGGTACATACAGTTTGCTTCTCAGGGAAATGGAGCAGTTAGTATTCAATGTGAGGAGTGCTAGGAGGAGAGATTTATGTCACTGGATGAGGAGGCTTGAAATCCAGCTGTGGACGGGTGCAGAGTCAGCTGATGCAGCTCTGTTTCACATACAGAGAACTGCACATGCGAGGGCTCAGAGGTGAAGGAGAAGGTTGGGTTCCATACTGGGTTGGGCTGGGTTGGACCAGGGTTTCTGACTTTGGGTATCTATTGCTGTGACAAACACCATGACCAAAAGTAAGTTGGGAAAGAAAGGGACTTCTTACACGTCTTCACTTAGGGAATTCAGGGAAGGGACTCAGACGGGTCAGGAGTCTGTAGTCAGGGACTGATGCAGGTTTCATGGAGGGGCGCTGCTTGCTGGCTTGTGTGTGTGACTTGCCTTAGGACCAGCTGCCCAGGGTGGCACCATTCAGAGTGGGCTGGGCCCTCCCACATCAGTCTTCAAGAAAATGCGCTACAGATTTGCCTACCGACCACTCAATTTTAGGGAGGCATTTTCTCGATTAAGATTCCTTCTTTCCAGATGACCCACCCTTGTGTCCTATTGGCAGGAAAACTAGCAGCTTCCCAACTGACACTGCTGGTGTTTGGAGCCAGCCAGACAATTATTCAGTTCTTCACTGTGGGATGTTGAGCAGCCCCCCTGGCCTTTAGTCAGTAGATGCCAGAAGCAGAATACCCCACCCCTCCGTGACAAGAGTTTTCTATATAGTTGTCAGCAGTTTCCTGACAATTTCTGGTGTGGATTCGGGTCTCTGGGTCTAAACTTGGATACAGTTCCTATTTTGAAAGTCAGAATGGCAGAGCATCGGCAGCTCCATGTGGTTCAACCTCTAAGGTTATGGTGACTTAGGACAGAGTGGGGAACAGTGCTGAGAGATCACGTGGGTGAGATTTTGGCCTGGCCATGTCAGGAAGACCTTAGGCTGACTTAGATAGGACTTCTGACTAGGACGATACTCAGATGAGCCTTGAACATGATTATTTGAACATTGGAGTAGGTAGGTGGTTCCTTACAGTGTCTGAGACGAGCTGGTGTCATTGTTCAGTCCTGTCCCTGTGACTGCAGCCCCTACGTTCCCTTCTCCCTTTGTCCTTCTTCCTGTCTTTCCATCTCTCCCTAAACATTTATATATGTATGTTTGTGGTCCTGGGGTTGGCCCAGGACAGTGTGAATGTTAGGCAAATACTCTACTGTTGGGCTGCATTCACACCTCACTTGAAAAAAATTGAGACATGTTGTTCCAAGTTGCCCAAGCTAGCCTTGAACCAGTGTGTAGCCCAGCCAGGTCTTGAACTTGATACTTCCGGCCTCATCTTCCCAGGTAACCAAGATCACGGACCTGGTTCTCCAGGTCTGATATCTTAGCTCAACAATTGCTTAAATCTGTCTTATGATTTGTATAGGTTTCAGATGTTTCCAAAGGGATTGTTAATGTGGTTAAAGATCCAGATGCCAGAGGAAAAACCTTTGCCTTTGCCGGGTAAGTGCCTAGAGTTGGCCTTTATGAAAAGATGATGGTAGTTTATAAAACAGTACTTCCTGAGCTGGTCACTCACAGGATCGGAACATCTGGTGCTCACACTTCTTGAGCAGATCACTCACGGGATCAGAACATCTTGTGCCCACACTTCCTGAGCTGGTCACTCACAGGATCGGAACATCTGGTGTCCACACTTCCTGAGCAGATCACTCACAGGATTGGAAGGAACATCCCACACACAGCAGCTGGGGAACCTAGAACTTGGCCTGAATGTGCAGAATTGTAGTGGCCGTCTGAGAACCACTGCCTTAGACTACTACAGAAGCAGTCAACTCTTGGTGTCCATGGGTTCCTGTTTGCAGAGTCAATATTTTTGATAAAGTATTCAAGGAATCCAGGCATAGTGACTCTCACCTGTAATCCTAGCACTTGGGGGAGCGGAGCTGAGACAGGAGGATCACCACAAGTTTAAGGACAGCATAAGTTACAGAGTGAGTTTAAGGCAATCCTGCCACAAAAACAAAACCAAACAGAAAGTCATAGGGGAAAGTGTCTGCACTGAAGATGTACCTTTTTTCTTAATTTCTGAGCTCACTGATTGAGCTACAAGGGACTTGCCTGTCTCCACCTACCCAGTATGGGGGTCACAGGCATGCTCCTTTGTGTCCAGCTTCTTTTTTTATGTGGGTGCTGGGATCTAAATTCAGTCCTCAAACTTGTGGAGCAAGCACTTTGCCAGCTGAACCATCTCCCCAGCTCCTTCAGGTTTCTGGTAGTATTAATTGTATTGCTTTATTCTGTCATCTTTAGTTAAGGACTATAAAACACAGGGACACACTCAAATACACACATATATGAAATAAACCCAGTAAAAACACAAAATAGATCAATATAAAATTTTATTTTTATACAAGTAAGCAGTCAATAAATACAATTTAGTAAGTCTTACAGGAGGGGAAATGGCTCAGTCAGTTAAGTGCTCACCTTGCAAGCAGCGGGGCAGAACATGAGTCTGATCTCCAGGCACATGGTGTAAAAGTTAAAAAAAAAAAAAAGAAAAGAAAAAAGAAAAAGGCCAAGTAGGCCTGTGACCCCAGGGAGATGAAGTCAGGAGGATCCCTAGGGCTCCAGGTTCAGTGGAAGACTGCCTCAGGAAACAGAAACAAGGTACGTCGTACAGAGGTGAGCTCTGGCCCACGTGTGTGCTACAGGTGCACTAGTACACAGTACATCCACCCACACGTGTGTTCGTGCACTACAGGAGATCATGTTCACAGTAGCATAGAAATACAGTACTTAGGTAAATTTGGTAAGACATGTACCTAAAAAACACTAGGAAAGGAAAGGAAAGAAGAAACGATAAGACCTTCCAAATTCTTGATTTGGAAGTGTCAATGTTGTTAAAATGGCAGTTGTCCTTAAATTGCTCTATAATGGAATCTTGTCAAAATCCAGCAGGCTTCTGCAGAAAGTGACAAAGTCGAAATTTAAATGGTAATATAAAGATAATATAAATCGGTAACAGGCTAAACCTGTGATTTTCCCAATTGCAAAACTTACTCTAAAACTGTAATTATCAAGGCAGTTTGTGCTGAATTAATAAGCAGATCAGTTCACCAGAACCAGCAGTCTAGAAACAGCCTTTGTTTGCTTGTTTGTGACAGGGTCTTACCACCTAGGTAGCCCAAGCTGCTCTAGGACTCATTATGTAATCAAGGTCAGTATCATACTCAAAAAATCCTCCTGTCCTCTTCCTGGGATTATGAGTCTCCACCGCTATGCCCAGCTCCAAATCATGTTTATGGCCAGTTGTCTGACTGGGGACAAAAGTGCTGTGGCTCTTGAGTGGAGAGAGGGTGGTCTCTTCCCAGGAAAAGACTGGAAATAGGGATTTGGACTTTTACTTTATAATCTGTGAAGAAAAGAAAAGGAATGTAAGCTTTAAATTATAAATATTTCGAGTGGAGCATATTCTAAATCTTGAGTTAAGCAAGATGTTTTTAGCTATAGCATCCAAAGCATAATCCATAAAAGGGAAAAAGTTAAGTTTGACTCATCAAGATTTGAAACTTTTGTATTTCTAATAATAAATACTATTTAAAAAAATGGAAAGCCTGGGACTGGAGAGATGGTTCAGTGGTTAAGAGCACTCTTTTTCCAGAGAGCCTGGGCTCTGTCCCCAGCCCCACCTCCCAGTGCCTCATCTGGCCTCCATGGCACCAGGCATGCACACGGTGTGCAGATATACATGCCCCATGTTAAATTAGCAACAGAAACTTGAGTAAAAAAGGTAATACAAATGTTGAACAAGCACACACTAAGATGCTTGATGTCTTTTGTGGTTACTAGGGAAACTGTAAACTACATTGAGAGAGCATATTGCAGAGATAATATCAAATGCTAGTGACAATGTAGAACAATAGGAAATCTTGCAAATTACTGCTGGTGGAAATACAAAATTGTACAGCTAGCCACATAAGTGGCCACCGTGGTGCGCCTACGATCCTAGCACTCTAGAGACAGAGGTAGGAAACTCAAAAGTTAGGGCAGCCTGAGCTACACGGTAAGACCCTGTCTCAATTAAAAAACTGAATTATAACTTAAAATGGGTGAAATTTATAGTATATAAAATATTATAAAATAATGAATGATGAAGACAGAGTTTCTGCTTTCATGGAGCTGATAGACTAGTTATGACACCCATAAGTAATAAGCCAAGCCACTTATATAATATATATATATATTAAATTCCCAAAAGGAAAATCCAGTGAAGGAGAGAACCTGGTGGAGAAGGAAGCGCAATTATATTGGATGCTCCGGAGGGGGCGTGGCAGCATGGTGATTTGTGACCACCCTCTGGACTGTAACCTGATTGGAGCATTGAGACAGAGCCAGTGTTGTACTGTGGGGGATCTCATTGGAAGGATAGGAGGTGGAGGCAGTAGACAAACAGCTCTAAGGAGAAGCAACAAGAATGTGATTAGGAGATGGTGGTAAGGCTGGTCAGACAGTTTACAGGGTAAGGGCACTTGATACCAAGCCTGAACTGAGCTTGGCTCAAAACAACATGGTGGAACTGCCTCCTGCAAATTGTCCTGACCCTGACGTGCTCACTGTGACTCACATTGTGACCACACACAGATACACATGGGGAGGGGGTCTGGCTGATGAATGTGCAGTCAGGGGAGGGCCCACCAGGGTTAGATTGTTGTTCAGAATGGTCCAGCGAGGAGCTAACCGTTGATTGCAGGGGTAGAGTAGTTAAAGGGTTGGAGATGAGCTGGTGCAGAGCGTAAGTGAAGGGCTTAGCCACCCTCAGAGACAGTCATTTCTCCATCTTAGGGACAGGCTGAGCATATGGCCAGATGCAGACAGCTCTGAAAGACCAGGAACATGAGAGTGTCAGCCAGTAGACAGGATGGCTTGCTCAGAAGAGCAAGTTGAGGCCAGAGAAGATCAGTTCCGTAGAGAACTCATTGGCAAGCAGAGCTGAGAGTGTCATCTGAATCACTGAGCAGAGATGAGAGGTGAAGCCAGTTTAGGGGTTTGCTCTTCTGCTGGTGACTTTTGGTTTTTGTTTGTTTGTTTGTTTTCCCCTAGAGAAGGCAGTATTTACTTTAACCAGTGTAGGGATCTAGCTGACAAGCCTAGTGGAGAGGGTCTCAGACCCAGGCTTTGCTGAGGATATCTGTTGCCAATGATCCTTAATGCCAAACTGTGAAATACTGGCCCCTTTCAGTGTGAGCCAGGGGTCTTTGCTTTGTCCGGTCACACGTGATGGAGTGTGTTGCTGTGGAGCCTCTTGAGGAGGCACCTTGCACACAGGTAGCTTAGCCATGGTCTAGTGTTGCCAGCAATGTATAAACCGGAGAGCCTTGTCAATCCTTCTGGGATTTAAGGGCTGTTCGAGGGTTCCGTGTGAGACTTCCTCTAGCTGATACCAGCATTTCTTTTCTTTTTTTCCTTTTTGTTTTTCAAGACAGGGTTTCTCTGTAGCTTTGGAGCCTGTCTTGGAACTAGTTCTTATAGACCAGGTTGGCCTCGAACTCATAGAGATCATCCGCCTGCCTTTGCCTCCCGAGTGCTGGGATTAAAGGAATGTACCACCACCGCCCGGCTACCGGCATTTCTTTTTGCATGGTGGATTTTTATGTTTGTTTTTGTAAAATGTTGTAATAATAAGGTTTATAGCGAATGATCTTCATTTTGCTCTCAGTTATGATCTTTCTGAGGCAGATGGCATTAGGAAAGTGGGTGGGTAGAAGTTGAAATGTAAGTGAAGGAAAATTATTAAAGCCTGGTCCTAGATACATGGAGGCTGCCTATGTAGAAAGGGTGACAATTCAGAAGATGGAATTGGTTTTGGTTATTGTAAGGGAGAGAAACTATCAGAGGCAAGAAAGGTGTATAAATGACCATAAACAGGGCTGGCAAGATGGCTCAGCGGTTAAGAGCATTGCCTGCTCTTCCAAAGGTCCTGAGTTCAATTCCCGGCAACCACATGGTGGCTCACAACCATCTGGAATGAGGTCTGGTGCCTTCTTCTGGCCTGCAGGCATACACTCAGACAGAATATTATATACATAATAAATAAATATTTTAAAAAAAATGACCATAAACATATGAAATAAAATTAATCTTGTATATTAAAGAAATGCCAGGTAAGCCAGGCTTGGTGACTCAGGCTGAGGCGAAAGGATTGCTGTGAGTTTGAGGCCAGCCAGGGCTACACAGTGAGACCCATCTCAAAGGGAACAAAACAATAAATGATAGGGGCATCATAAACGTATGTACAAGAATGTGAAATAGGCTGTCTTTGGCAGGAAGGTTAACAGGTGATTCTTCTGTGCTTGTCTCTGTTTGTTACAGTGTGTTTCCTTTGTCACAAGGAAAGTGTTCATTGTTTGTAGAAAATCATAGGGGCAAATTATGTGAAGTTGTGTTTTGGTTTTCAGACCGAATCGGTACCTGCTCTTTCACCTGGTGCAGTACATCTATGGCATGGCCCACAGGACCTTCCTCCCCTACCCCTTGCCACGATTTGCTTACAGGTAAGTACTGTGCTGTCTGTCTGTGTCGACCCATGAGAGGGTTGGCTAGAAGTGCTATTCCTAATCCCTTCACAGGGTACCAGGAAGTACTTTTTAACAGAAGGCCAGTCTACACATCTCTAGTGTGTTGATAATCTCTTGTAATTCTGGCCAAGAAAGGAACTGTAGATGACCTTAACAAACAAGGATGACCTTTTATGGGTAGTTCTTCAGAGTCTCCAGTTTAAAACCCTAGGGTTGGGCTGGGGATCTGTCTCAGAGGCAGAACATTGTGGCAGTGTGAAGCTCTGGGTTTGGTCCCCAGTGCCAACACAGCAATAAAATCCCTGGGTTTTGATTTGGAGAAGATTCTTGCTTGGGAGCTGGTGTGAGGGAACAGTCAGTTCTCCCTTTGTTCTTTCCAGCTTCCCACCAAGGGGCAAGGTTCCCAGTTCTTGTTAAGGCAGGCTTTGGTGTAGCTAGGGAGGAGGATCCTGACTCAGACCTGGTCCCTTTGTATGTCTTCCTTCCTCCTTCCCTTCTTCCCTCCTTCCCTCCTTCCCTCCCTCCCTCTTACCCTCCCTCCATTCCTCCCTCCCTCCCTCCCTCCCTCCCTCCCTCCCTCCCTCCCTCCCTCCGTCCTTTTCTTTCTTTTTCTTTCTTCACTTCTTCCCTTTGAGGACTACAATTTTAAACCTACCGGGGTTGGTAGCTCAGTGACAAAACACTTGCCTGGCAAGGGCAAAGTCCTGAACTCATTCCCCAGCATAGCAACACACATCCTTTCTTCTGCTGGCCATGTTTTCTATGGACCATCAGAGCACATTTTAGTTTTGGCAGAAAGATTTTCATGTCTAATGTGCCGGAGAGAGATTTATAAATCAACATGGCATCCATTTCTTCATTTAGTCAAATATTTACTGATTGCCGTACCTTTCTCAGGTAGTGTTCTAGGCACCTAAGATACTGTGGTGAACATTTGGGTAGCATGGTCTCTAGGCTGTAGTGTGTAGCTCAGTGGTTGTACAGTGGTCTATAGGCTGTAGGGTGTAGCTCAGTGGTTGTACAGTGGTCTGTAGGCTGTAGTGTGTAGCTCAGTGGTTGTACAGTGGTCTGTAGGCTGTAGTGTGTAGCTCAGTGGTTGTACAGTAGTCTGTAGGCTGGAGGGTGTAGCTCAGTGGTTGTACAGTGGTCTGTAGGCTGGAGGGTGTAGCCCAGTGGTTGTACAGTGGTCTGTAGGCTGGAGGGTGTAGCTTAGTGGTTGTGCGGTGTGCTGAGTCATTGAAAGGCCCTGCTTCAATTTCTAGCACCAAAAAAAAAAAACCAACCAAAAAACAAAACAAGACAAAAAATTTAAATAGTACAAAACGCAGCACACTGTGATGGTGATCATTTATTGAGGACATTCTCCTTTGGAGGCTTTTCTTTGACTTCTTTCACACTCATAGTGACTACACATAGTAGACAGGGACAGAGTGTGGACACGGGGTCAGAGGAGACATAGTGACCATACATAGTAGACAGGGACAGAGTGTGGACACGGGGTCAGAGGAGACACAGTGACCATACATAGTAGACAGGGACAGAGTGTGGACACGGGGTCAGAGGAGACACAGTGACCGTACATAGTAGACAGGGACAGACTGTGGACACGGGGTCAGAGGAGACATAGTGACCGTACATAGTAGACAGGGACAGAGTGTGGACACGGGGTCAGAGGAGACATAGTGACCGTACATAGTAGACAGGGACAGAGTGTGGACACGGGGTCAGAGGAGACATAGTGACCATACATAGTAGACAGGGACAGAGTGTGGACACGGGGTCAGAGGAGACACAGTGACCATACATAGTAGACAGGGACAGAGTGTGGACACGGGGTCAGAGGAGACACAGTGACCGTACATAGTAGACAGGGGCAGAGCGTGGACACGGGGTCAGAGGAGACATAGTGACCGTACATAGTAGACAGGGGCAGAGTGTGGACACGGGGTCAGAGGAGACACAGTGACCGTACATAGTAGACAGGGACAGAGTGTGGACACGGGGTCAGAGGAGACATAGTGACCGTACATAGTAGACAGGGACAGAGTGTGGACACGGGGTCAGAGGAGACACAGTGACCATACATAGTAGACAGGGACAGAGCGTGGACACGGGGTCAGAGGAGACATAGTGACTACACATAGTAGACAGGGACAGAGCGTGGACACGGGGTCAGAGGAGACACAGTGACCGTACATAGTTTTCAGGGGCAGAGTGTGGACACGGGGTCAGAGGAGACATAGTGACTACACATAGTAGACAGGGGCAGAGTGTGGACACGGGGACAGAGGAGACATAGTGACCGTACATAGTAGACAGGGACAGAGTGTGGACACGGGGTCAGAGGAGACATAGTGACTACACATAGTAGACAGGGGCAGAGTGTGGACACGGGGACAGAGGAGACATAGTGACCGTACATAGTTTTCAGGGACAGAGTGTGGACACGGGGTCAGAGGAGACATAGTGACCGTACATAGTAGACAGGGACAGAGCATGGACACGGGGTCAGAGGACACATAGTGACTGTACATAGTAGACAGGGGCAGAGTGTGGACACAGGGGACAGAGGAGAAGGCCCCAGAAGTCAGAAGACTGCCCTCACTAAACACTAGCAGAAGATGAGAAACTGCCAAATGGAGGGTTTCTAAGGCATCAAGAGATGTTGAGAGGAAAAGTCATTTTGTTTGTTTTTCTGGCTCCATATACCATGCTCGTTTAGAACTTGCTGTGTAGACTAGGCTGACTTTGAATTTGGAACAGTCCTCCTGCCTCTGTCTCTGGCGTGTGTACCACTGAATCACAGGTGCAGGCCACTGTATCTGGCCTTTTTAAAGGGTTTGCGTGTTTGTTTGTGGTGATGGTTCAGACCCGAGCCTCTTACCTGCTAGGCAAGCATTCCACTGTGCAACAGAGCCTCGCCTAGGAAGGGGTAGCAAGCGCGAGTGTCTGAGGAGGAGAGTGCTGCCCTTGTTCTCCAGTATCTAGAGCAGATCCCAAGGAATCAGGCAAAGGGTGGAAGATAAGGGCTCATTTAGCAAAAGTAGCACTAAAACTATTCAAAGCAAAGTTGTGGCACAGATTATAGAGGGGTATGCTGTTGATGCTGACAGCCGGCCTATCGGGGAAGGTGCTGGGGGACACCAATTGTTCTGGGATTCCTTTTATGAGGTTCGAGAGGAGGAGAAGTTTGGTTGCTAAAGAGAGTAGCTTGTGGAGTTGTTTTGATTAACAGATTCGATCATATAATCATTTTTCTGTATGTCTGTTTCCAAAATACAACTAATTTTAGTCACATGCAAGCCCAGTTTTGCATAGATATAAGATGGTAAATTGGTTCTCCTTGAAAGTTTACTTGAGGACACAATTTCACTTTACTGAGTATGCACCAAAACCCATTCCGACCGGATTAGTTTCCAGTCTTTGCACCCAAGTGCACTGGAAATGTATTTGAAAAGAAACTGTCCCAAGTTTGATGGTCATTAGGGGAGAAGAAACTTAATTCATTCAGAGAGGAGCATTTGGGTAGCTAGATGCAGGTAGGGGTCTAAAGTTGCTATGTCTGATGTTTGGAGAGGTGCATGCATGCATAGGACATGCAGGTGAAGAAACTAGGCTGCCACGTGCATTACAAGAAGAGGCAGGTGTGCATAATGCAAATCTGGTTAGAGTCTGAGGTTACTGAACTATTCCCTATGCTTGTCTGCCTCCACACTGTGCCTGGTGCACAGAAGGGCCCCCATTAATATTTGTGGACTGGCATGCTAGTGAAGGCAGTGATGTAAAGAACCTGAGATCTCCACAAAGGAACATGGAGTCATTTGGGACCAACTTTGGTACAATGGAGGACTGTAAACCAGGAGGAGGGAGGCATTTCATGTTGCCTATGAAGGTGAGGGTGAAGTCAGGGTTGGCAGGTACAGATGGCATGGCCCACTAAGTACCTTGCATTGTCCATACGAGATCTGTTAGTGTGGACCCAGGCATGGGAGCTGCTCTTAGGAAGAGTGGCTATAAGTGGAATTTTATATACTGCTTGAGAAATCTGAGCAGTCTTAGGGCTTCCTTTTTCATGGATTTATTTTGCAGTGGGAACATTCTTTCAAGCCTTTAGAAAGCTGGAACTAGAGGGCGGGGCTCATTGCTCTCAGTAGTAGAGTACTTGCTTAGCACATGGGAGGCCCTGAGTTTGATTCCTAGCACCCCGTGTACACACACACACACACACACACACACACACACACACACACGCTGTAGATTTAGACAGATGTGATGCCACATGCCTTTAATCCCAGCACTTGGGAGGTAGAGGCAGAAGGATTAGGAGTTCGAGGTCATCATTAGCCACATAGTGACTTTGAGGCTTGTCTGGGGTACATGAGACCCTGTTTTAAAAATCCAAGAAAGGAAGGGAGGGAGGAAGGCTGAATTAGATATATCTTCACAGCAGTAGAGCCAAGAAGTTGTTATTTTCTCAGAAACAACAAAGACAAAAACTCGGTGAGTTCTTGTGTGCAGCAGCCCCTCTTTCCTGGGTCTGACAGGCTGAAGCCCAGTGCAGAGACACTTTTCACCCATGCCACGTGTGTCTCCTTTCCAGGTGGGTTGCTAGATTCTTTGAAATGAGCCCATTTGAGCCCTGGACAACGAGGGACAAAGTGGAGCGGGTAAGTCTGGGCATAGCAAACCTCTCACCAGACAGCGCTGTAGAGCTGGAGAAGTCAGTTCAGTTTGGCTGACTTGCTTGAAGGTTGCAGGGCTCCGGTGGGGGAGATTTCTGCTGGCCAAGGCTAGCCCTTCTTCTTTGGGCCAACCTGCATTCATTCTCACCTGGCTCCACCATCTTCTCTCTGATAGTGTGGTCCTCTTTCTGTAAGGTCTTTCCTGTCAGCATTCAAACATGCATACTGGTGTCTCTCACTGAAGACAGACTCGGTCCTGGAGCCCTCCAGTCACTTCGCTCTTGCTGTGTTCCCTTACAGCCCTTTGGGTTTTCAGAACTCACTAATAGGTGAAGGTGACCTTGGATTCTTGGGCCATCTGCTTCTACCTCTAAGTGCTGAGATTACAGGTGTGCCACCATGTTATCTGATTTTCCCTTCATACCTTAACCTCTGAAGAGCTGTCTGTACCTGTTCCCAGCATACTCTTGCCTCATTCTTTCTTTAATTCCTTTGAATTAAATTTTATCCCTCTCTGCCCTAAAACTGCCCTTTCCCAGGCTACCCACAGCACCACACTGCCACCTCTCAGTCAGTTTGCAGACCTCATCTCACTCCCACTGCAAGCAGCACTTGCTAAAGGACCTCATTTCTTCTATTTGAGATGATGTCTTTGCAGCTCCCCAGCACAGGCTGCGTTCTCTGGCTCTCCTTCTCTCAGTGGGCTGTGCTGAAGGCTCCGTTCCTGCCTCCCTCCATCCTGACTGCTGTCTGTTCTGAGGGCGTCATAAATTACGCTCCTCCCAGTTGCTAGCTGCTGCTGATAAAGGCCAGGCTACAGTTTTTCTCCTGTCCTGGAGTCTGCTGCTACACTGTGCAGACATACATTGTAACTAGAACTGCAGCCTGGGTTTTTTTTGGTTTTTGTTGTTTGTTTGTTTTTTACTGTTATCAGGTGCTTTTGTTGTTTTGAGACGGGGTCTTACTGTGTGCCCTTCGCTGGCCTTGTGCTCATGGTGCAGCTCAAGCTGACTTTGAACTCATGCTGATCATCTTTTCTCAGCCTCCCACGTGCCAGGCAGACGTGCCTCCACCATACCCTGCTGCTGCAAATTTGTGTTCTGTCCTCGGGCTCTCATCTCAGTGACGGCCCTTTCTATGTTGTTCATATAAAGCATCTCGGCATCCCGTGCAGTTTAGATTCCTCTTCTAGACCTAAATGAGCCTTGCCCCACGGGACTTCCCTCAGTGCTCAGAGTGGCCTGTCTGTACTGTCACGTTGCCAGCAGCAGTGTGTGATGTGGATCTACCATGGCTGTAGATACCAGATTTCAACTCTATTTTTTTTAGTTCATTGAAACTGAAATTTGAGTCACATTTGACCAGTGGTTTCTGTGTTAGATGGTAAAGGGCTAGACCCTCAGCAACCCCCAGTAGATGCCAGGTCGGGCCACCCCTAACACCTGCTTGTTCATTTAGTGTTTCATTAAACATGCTTCTAATACTGGAGGTTTGCATGTACTGAGGGCAGAGTGCATAACTGTCTCTCCTCTACCTACTGTAACCCAGGCAACAGCCCCTCTTGTCTGCCTGCAGTCTGCTGTGCTCCAAAGCCCTGGCTCCTTCTCATGTCTACCATGCTTGTCTGATTCATTGATTATTTGCTCCCTGCGTGCCCAAATCTTGCTGGGAAGATACCAAATAAAATAGAAAGATGACAGCGTCTCAGCCTGAGTACTGTGGGTTTTCTTTCTATTGACAGGACACAGCCAAACTGTCCCCTAAGAGCTAAAGCACAGCATAGAGTTGAGAATAGTGCTAGGGAACAGAGACCGGTGGCTGTTAGTCTCCCTCTGACAGGCTGACTAGAAAGCAGAGACCTTCCCATGGTGCCTTCCTGTGCTTGTGCCCGTTGTCTGACACTTGCTCTTACCGTGGTGACTGAGAAAGTATGAGTATAGTGGGTTTGGTTTGCAGACAGCCTTAGAGAATTAGGTAAACACACTATGGTCCTTTCTGTGTTGTTTATTGGGGGTCACAGGATGGGACCTGGTGTGGTTCCGTGCACAGAAGGCTCTGCTTTGGTGCTTTTTGATGGTCATTCTTCCCTAAACAGGATGAGTTTGGCTTCTGACTTTGTAGTGTTTCTTAACCCAGAATAAGTATATTTGGAGTTAAAAAAGACAAAAGTCTAATGGGCCCAGGCATGGTGTTAGAACCTACAGTCCCAACATTTGGGAGGCTGAGGCAAGCATCACAAATTTGAGGTTAGCTTGGGTTACATAAAAGGTTCCTAGGGGTTACAGTGCGAGACACTGTTGAAGGAAATTTATTTGTGTTGTTGTTCTGAGACCATCAATTGAGTGGGACTTTGGTTTGGAGGGCAGAGTCCACATTCAGCTGGCTGGAGTGTAGCATAGAGTTTTCTGGTGGACTCAGGGGAAGATAGAGGGACACATAGATGGAATAGGGAGGAGCTTGAAGATATGCATGGGCTTTTTTGGGCTGGGAAGGTGAAGAAGAAGGTGGATCTATCAGGTTATTTCCTAATATTTAACTCCCAAACATTATTTTTTGATAAACAATAAAAGAAGCCACAATAACTGGTACCCCACATGAGGCACCAAATATAGTAGTACTTTCTTATTGGGACCACCAGCCCACAGATAATGAGACAGAGGCTTATTATTAATTATAAAAGCTTGACCTTAGCCTAGGCTTGTTCCTAACTAGTTCTTATAACTTAAATTAACTCATGTTTTTAATCTGCATTCTTAGAAGCTCATCACCTCATCTCCGAGCTGCCCATCTGGCTTCTCCTGCTTCTGGCTGGTGACTCTGCTTTCCTTCTTCCCAGAGTTCTCTCTGTGTCTAGAAGTCCCAGCTGTACTCCCCTGCCATTCAAGTTCTTATTACATTAATCATAGCAGTACACCTTCATTTACTATACAAATATCCCACACCAAAATGCTGTCAAAAAATTCTGAAACCAAACCAGAATAATAAGTTAAAACTTAAGTAGAGAGCCAGAACCCAGAGACCCAGCATAAGAAAATAGGGGTGGGTTCGTTCTATTTTAGCTCTTATCTGAATCCCTGGGTGGAGAGACAGCTCCTGCCTCGCTATACTAGGTTCAGGTCTGTGTGCACGTGCCCATAGATCTGCTGGTCCAAGATCACTGTCCTATGTTCCTGAGTGGTGTGGGAAACCTGCCTCTGGCCTTTGATGATCTTCGCTATTTGTTCTGCTTCAGTGAGTTCCAGAATCAAGGGTTACTATGTGTTCTCTAAAGGTATCTCCCCAGTGACGAGCCTCAGGACAGCTGGAGGGTGTGGATGTTTTAGGGGTGATGTTTTCAACATTCTCTGTGGTCTTCTCTTCACAGATACATATCTCAGATGTGTTAACACATGACCTGCCTGGCCTGGAAGATCTTGGCATTCAGGCTACCCCACTGGAACTCAAGGCCATTGAGGTGCTGCGGCGGCATCGCACTTACCGCTGGCTGTCTTCAGAGATCGAGGAGACAAAACCTGCCAAGACAGTCAACTATTAGTTCGTCCAGGCCACCTGTGTTCCTTAGAACCCATTACATAGTAAATGAGGTCGCTCTATTAAATATCTGAGGGTTCAGTCTGCTTCCCGTTTCCTTCTTGATTACTCAGAGGAGAACTCTCAGCCATTCAGAACTGAGCCTAGTTTTCTTCAAATAACTATGTATAATATTGACACATACGACTATTTTCTGGAATGTTGGAGGGCTGGAATTCTTAGACCAAGGCCCTATCTTCAAGTCAAAATATTGTTATGATCTCGGGGAATACATGGTTATGTAGAAGTATTTGGTATAAATGAGCACATATACACTTGAAACTGATGTAAATTTGTTGGGCTGTTATTCTCAGATTGAGCGGGGAGTTCAGCCTTTTTTTTTTTTTTTGATGCAATGCCCAGTCACTGAGCCACACCCTTTTCCCTCAACCTCTTTGTGACAATAGTGATCACTCATGATGTCAGAGCTCTTTAGATCTAGTCACCAAGTCCCGGGGTTCTGCTGCACTGGGACTAAGCTTTTGTATGAATGTTAGTGGGATGCACACTTTTCAAACCACATCAATTAAGGAAACAGTTTTACCATCCCAAGCTTACTGGGGTTCTCTCTTGAGTGTAGATTACACATCCAGGACCTGTGTGAATGGCTTAAGATCTGAGACACATACTTAGGCAGATTCTTTTTGTGGGGAAGGGACTGGAGTCTCTGTAGATAGGGATTCTTCCTGTGGGGACTTCAAGTGTGCCTTCATGGAGGAGAACTTACAGAGCTTATCGTCTCTGACTTCAAGTTACTCATTACCTGACCCTCATAGCTGACTTGAGCCTGCAGGACTCTCAGTTCCCATTATCGCTTCGGTTTCATTAATCATGGATACTGTCGTGCAACCTGTGCGATTCAGCAGTCTACCCCTGCGGTGACTCTGAAGTCCTCATTCAGAGCCGTCTCAGGTGCCCTTCAACCTTGCTATCCCCCATACTGTGTCCTACTAGCAAACAAGTTCTGTCACGCCCCAAAGAGCTCAGAGGGTATAAGGAAGAGGCCATCTCTGGACAGATCAGGAAAGAATCTATAGAAAATGAATTTTTAGCTCCAAAGCTACAGAGAAACCCAGTCTCGAAAAACAAAAAAATATGAAGTTTTTAAGTCGAGTCTTGGGTCTACTCAGGAAATGTGTGTGTGTGTGGGGGGGTGCAAGTGTGTTGTGTGTTTACATGTGCATGGGGTGTTGGTGTGTGTGTATGTGATTTGAATGCCAGTCACTCATCCATTCTCTGAAGAGAACAGTATGCAGCACAGATGCTTGTGGTGTGACTATGAAGGAATTCTCAAGAGGAGACTGTGTTCTGGGGCAGGGCGGGTATGAGCGTTTAGCCTTTGTCTTGAAGGTGATCTCTATACAGATTGTCTTCAAATATGAATTCTAAGAGAAACTCTTGGTGGGAATGTTAATCAAAGCAGCTGCTATGGAAACAGAGGCCCGAAGGAGTTTCAAAAAAACTAAAAATAGAGTTACTCTATGCCCGATCTGTGCCACTGTAGTGTATACAAGTGAGGACCCCACGTCAGCATGCCATAGAGATACCTGCACATCTGTGTGTACAACAGCACTCTTCACAATCATCAAGTTGTGCAATCTTCTAGATGCCCGTTGACAGACACGTGGATAAAGGAAATACGATACAATCGAGGGGTTTTGTTTTTGTTTTTTCTCTTTTGTCCATAAAGAATAATGAAGTTATGTGATTTGTAGGAAAAAAACTGGAGATCGTTATGTTAGGTAAAAGGCAGACTCAGGAAGACCGCATCACATTTCCCTTCACATGGACGCTAGACTTGAACATAAGGGTATGGAGGAAGGACTTGAGAGTAGGATGGGATTGCTGGAGAAAGGGAGGGAGGGAGGGAGGGAGGGAGGGAGGGAGGGGAGAGAATAAGAGAGAATAGGTGGGATAAACACATAACATTTCTAGTCGAGTCTAGTTTTAGGTGTGTGAATGTGTGTACACACGTCATGGTGTATGTATGTCAGCACGCATGTAGAGATCAGAGGACAACTTTCAGAAATCGGCTTTATTCTCCCATCACTTGGGTCTCGGGTCAAACTCAGGTCACCTGGCTTAGCAACAAGTACCTTTACCTGCTACGCCATGTCACCAGATCCTTTTCCTTCTCTTGTCCAGTCTTACTCTGGTTCAGGATGGACTGGAATTCACTGTGTAGTTCAGGCTCATCTTGAACTTGCTGCAGCGTTCCTGCCACAGTCTCTTAAGTGCTAAAATTATAAATATGAGCCACTGCAATTGGGCAAGGAAGAAGACCAGCAGGGATGGAGGTGGTGGGGGACAAAAATGAGTAAGATACAAGGTTGTATATGAAAATTTCACTATGCAGTCCATTATTTTATATATGCTAAATTTTAATATGGAAAATTTAGTATTGCCTTTCTGTAAAAGTTGGGCAAGTCTAGCAGTCTTATTGCTCTCTGTAAAATGGGGCAATAACTTCATTGTGGGGTTGTGATGAGGAGCTAAATGGGATAATGCATTTGAAATGCTGAGCTTGGTTGCCCACCATAACCTGATGGTAAGATCTTACTGCTGAACACACCACACACTTTGGTTGCAGGAATAAAGAAGTCCATCTTTAACTGACAGGGAACCTTCATCCCTATGGGTTAGCGTTTGTAGTGCTGGCTGGTGGGGGAGGAAAGACATCAAAGATCTTCCGCCAATGCTGAACTCTGTGCTACAATAAGAGCCTGCCAGAAAAGATGTACCTGCTGGTGCAAAAATGGCATGGCTGTTAATGGTGGTAACCAACTAGTTTCTAATTGGATTTGAGGCTTACTCTGCAGGACAGGACTGGTGTAGAGGGTTCTTCTGTCTGTGTGTTGCTTTCATTGGTTGAATAAAGAAACTGCCTTGGCCTTTTGATAGGGCAGCACTTTGGTAGGTGGAGTAGACAGAACTGAATGCTGGGAAGAAGGGCAGAGAGAGAGATAGACACTGTGAAGCTCCTGCCTGAGACTGACACTGGTTAGAATCTTTCCCGGTAAGCCACAACCTGTGGTGATACACAGACTGGTGGAAATGGGTTAAATCAGGATGTGAGAGTTGGCCAAGAAGAGGTTAAAGATAATGGGCCAGGCAGTGTTTAAATAAATACAGTTTCTGTGTGATTATTTCGGGGGTTAAGCTAGCAGGGCAGCCAGGACGAAAAGCAGGCCCTCTCACACAACACAGGACTTGTGACCAATACCATTATACTAATATGGCTAAACCTGGCCAAAAGTCCATAGATAGCTCAGAGGCTGCAGTGGAGAGCCTACTACTGTTGTTGTGCTAAATGCTCATGTTGTCAAACTCTTCTGAATACTTATGTTACACCTATAAATTAGTGCACTCTCAACCTTAGTCAGAGAAGCACATGGTATGCCATAAATCAGTATGAATTTTTGTTTAAAAAAAGTAGGAGTATTGTCCTTATAATTGTTTCCTGATTTAACAGCTACCATGCCAGGTATGGAATGGCAGGCCTCTGGAGCCTGAAGCAGGACAATTTCAAGCTCAGTGCCAGCTTGAGCAACTGAATAGGACACTGTTTTAAGCTAAACTTTATAAAGAGCTGTGGTGGTGGTGGAGAGAAGAGGCTTAGTGGTCACAAGCACTTGCTGGTTTAGTCCTCAGCACCCATATGGTGGCTTCCAACACATATAAAAAAATTAAAGGGCTTGGGGTGATAGAATTCTTACCTAGTTGTGCAGAACTTTGGGTTCTATCTTCAGAACTACAAGAACAAACCGACAGTGGCTGTTTCTAAAAGGGAAAAAGAGATGCCAGCCAGTGTTCTGAGTAGTAACAGGGACTAAGAAGACAAATGGCCTCATCCATCAGTAGCTGAGGTGGGTTTCCGAATCTCACTGTAAATATGATAGCTTTTGTTTGAGGAAAAAAGTGGAGGATACACGGACAAAGCCTGTCAGATTCTAGAATGTTATGGAGTGTCCAGGAAGTGTGGTGAGGTATGAACTGTGTATAAAGGAACCTTCCCTGTGGAAGAGGAGGAGGTGGTAGTGGTGGTGGAGGAGGAGGGGGGAGGAGGGAGGGAGGGAGGGAGGGAGAGAGAGAGAGAGAGAGAGAGAGAGAGAGAGAGAGAGAGAGAGAGAGAGAGAGAGAGAGAGAGAGAGAGAGAGAGAGAGAGAGAGAGAGAGAGAGAGAGAGAGAGAGAGAGAGAGTCAGGAAAGTTGAGGGTAGCCGAGAAAAACAAATCCAGACATAGTAAGCCAGGACTTTTTATCTAGAAGGGTGCTGCAAGGAACGAAAGGGGTCCAGTAGAGGAGAGAGGGCAGGATGAAGTCTGAACTCAACACCCCTGAAACAGTGGGCATCACATTCAAGGATTGGGTGAGCTGGGAGGAAAATCTTCACGCTCTTGAGGCCACTTGGGTTGTGTACAGGAGCTCTAGGGCTATCTGTGTTTACTTATTCAAAGGACAAATAGACTTGTTCCTATGACAAGAAAGGTTTTTGTATCTGGGAGCAAGGTGCCACAGAGAATAGTTACCTTCCTCACCATCAGTAGCCAGCGGGGAGGGATGCTATCTCCTTTAAGGATGACATTTAAAAGATGGCTACAGGCCCTGCCACCTTGTTTGAATAGGAATGGCCCCCATAGATGCATGTATTTGAACTTGGACCATAAGGATTGACACTATTCGGTGGAGTGGCCTTGGAGGACGTGTGTCACTGTGGAGGCAGGCACTGTGGTTGTATCCTCAAGCTAGGCCTCCTGTGAGAGTCTCCTGCTAGTGGATCCAGATGTAGAACTCTCAGCTCCTTCTCCAGCACCATGTCTGCCTGCATGCCATCAGGCTTCTTGCCATGATGATAATGGACTAAATCTCTGAAACTGTGAGCCAGCCCCAGCTAAATGTTTTCCTTCCTCAATGAAAAGAGTTGCTTTGGTCATGGTGTCTCTTCATAGCAACAAAACCCTAAGACAGAGAGCCAAAGAGATTATGTCGTTGTATTTAAATGGATCGAGGAAGAGAATAAAAAACTAAAAATGGAGTAGAGTGGGTTTGGGGCATGTCAAGTGGAGCCAAGAGACCATTGTCAAACTGGGTTTCTGACAGGCCTCTAGGTAAGCTACCCTTTCACTTAGACTGTGGATGCCCATACTCCTGGATGCACCGACCTGTGAATGAGGACAGGGAAGTGTCCTGAGGCACTGGTCTGTTAAATTGCATTCTGTCCTCTACCTAGAGACTCAGGCTGTACCCAAACCCTTGCTCGCATGACAGCTCATTGCCTTTTGGGTTAGTTGGTTGGTTGGTTTGGTATAGCTTCAGTTTGTTGCCTAAACTAGCCTGTCACTCAGTGATCTTCCTACCTTAGACCACAATTCAAGATTTCTTGAATTTCTGTCTCTTCGATTATCTAGATACAATTAAATGTAATTTTCCCTGGTTCTCAACCAAGTTAAATTTTATTCTCAATTAACAGATGAAAATTCCACCTAACCCTCAAATTTTCTGGTCTCGTTCAAGTAATAAGAGTTCAAATTGTAATTGCTTTTCAAACTTTCAGCTAGGATCAAGTGTAACTATTTAAATTCTATAATAAAACCCCAAATTTATAATGGGTTTGGTTTGATAATTAGCCAACTCCTGTAATCACTAAAACCTTGCTTGGCAGCCTTGAGTCTGCTCTCTGAACCCCTGATGGACAGTAAGAAGGCCACATGGTTGGCTGATGTCCTGCAGTTCCGTTTATCTTCATCCCAGCTTGCCAACCTAAAACTTCTGCTCTCTGGGACTGCGTAGGAGGTCAGAACAGTAGAGGGTCTCTGTGACACATACCCTGTCTCCTTAAGCAGCCGCTATTTAAAGTTGATATCATCGGGGTGCTTTTGATAAAATGATCATTTGAGATGGTAACTGAAGCTATAGAGGCAGCTGTTGAGGAGAGAGTACTGCATTATCAAAACCTCCATCCACCAACACTGTAGCATAAACTAGAGTAGTTATACATTGCCAGCAAGGAGCTGAACGGCTGCATAAGGATGCCTAGTTTATAGATGAGGTGGAGTGAGGAGCTGCATGGAAGAAGCGGTAAGACATGTGGAGGAAGTGTAACTGGATTGTAGGGTGAAAAACCGGGCTCCGAGAGGCCAGGTTCACCACACATTGTCCCCAAAACATCGAGGATGTCAAATGCCAGTCAAAGGTGAGAAGCAGAAAGATTTCATCCACCTGGCTACACAGAGAACAACAGATAAAGGCTCTAGTCCCCTATGCCATCTTTCACGTGCTGATATAAACTTTAAATACAAGGATTAAGGCAAAGGGCAGTAGGTGTGCTTACGGAAGCAAACCTGGTCAAAGAGTCATCTTAGCATGCGGGCAGCAGGTGTAGGGAAAACTTAGTAACCGAGGGCTTCACTTGGTTTGGGTTTTGTGCATACTCATTTGACAGTATACCTAGCAACCTACAGCCTTGCTTGAGCCACCTACATATACCTACTCCAAACAGTGTTCCCTAGTACTCTCTTGGTGACTTGGCCACTTTCCATTTAGATGGAGTCAGAACATAGCGAGGAGCTGGGAAGAGGACTGGTCTGATTGGACCTACTTTGGGTGCAAGCACAGGAAGTCAAATAGTCTCTGCTGGGTGAACTCTCTATCACCTTTGCCTATGCATAATTGGATGTTCACACGATTAGAATCTGATGATGCATGATGAGAAGGACGTGCACCCTGAGCAGAGCAAAGACTTTCACTGTCCAAGCCTGCGAGGCACCCACAGCACACCCCTTAGCAAGGAACTCCTCCTGCACTGGCCCCAAACCATAGCCAAAGTCCTTGAGTACTTCTGCTCCTGGAGTTGACTGCTGGCTGGCGGCACGTCTGGTCTGTACTGCCCTTGTTACCAGGACTGTGCTTCTGAATGAACCTGCAGTCTGTGCACCTCTTCAGTCCTCCGATTAAGACGCCAAGGACCTGCAAACTCTGGAAGTCAGCAACCAACGGTAACAGCCCTGAGGCTGCGAGGTGACCCCCCAAAGTCCTTGTTGCTGTCATCACTTTGAGGCAGGACAGACAGGGACTATTAAGGGGACATGAGAATGGACAAAAGCCCCTCATGGTAGAGTCATGAGCATTTCTCCAGCTAAGCATCAAAAGTTCTAGCATAAAGGACTTTCGCTCTGAAGGTTACCAGCAGACAGACAGTTCTTTTATGGAGAAATATTTTCAAATTAGTATGTTGAAATAGCCATGACAGAGAAACCCTGTCTTGAAAAACCAAAAAGAAAAATAAAGAAAAATAGCCCCAGCCACAAACTACCTTTATCCTTTCGCTGCCTGGTGCTGCCAAGGTCACACGTGTGAAGGCCTGTCTGCAGCAGCCAACATGCAGCGCACCCCCTCTTACTGCTTGCTGCCCTTGGGGCAGCTCTTCAAGAAGACACTGCTAAGAAGATACTGGACAGAGTGGGCATCAAGGTGGACAATGACTGGCACAGAAAGGTTATCAGCGAACTGAATGAGAAAGCATTGAGGATGTTATCGCCTAGGGTATTGGCAAACTTGCCAGTCTGCTTGTTGGTGGGGCCGTGGCTGTTTCTGCTGGCCCTGGATCTGAAGCTCCTGCTGCTGGTTCTGTCCCGGCTGCAGCCGAGAAGAAAGATAAGAAGAAGGAGGGGTCTAAGGAGGCAGATGATGACTTGGGATTTGTCTTGTTTGATTAAATTCCTGCTTTCCTGTAAATAAAGCCCTTTTATGTAAAAAATACATGTGTATATACATACATACATACATACATACATACATACATACATAGGCACAAACCAGGCTTTAGGCCTGAATGCATGTGCGTGACCTCAGACTTGCAGGCTCCTGCC